>NW_026652276.1:188078912-188580841 GCF_009828535.3 Hylobates moloch | reverse complement strand
GGGGAGGGGAGTGGGAGGTATGACTGACTTCTTGGATTTTACAGGAGAGGTCCATAGAGCTATTCAGCTGTGCAAGTGAGCTACTCTTCAAGAAAAGGGAAAAAAGGACCCCAAAGGCAGTTGGGAGATCATCAGGACTGCCACTCCTACCACAGGCTAAGAGTGCATGGGCCCAGGGGGACCACGTAGGGCAAGATTGCCTCCACCTTGGTTTCAAAGGTCTCTGCCCGGCAAAGCTGAATGTTTGTGGCCGCACATTAGCAGTGGGGGGTGATGCTACTACCTCAGTGAGTCTGGAAGGCCAAGCATTGAGCCAAAGAGGAAGTTCCCTTGAGCCTTAAGATATAATGGAATTTGCCTTGCTAAGTTTTGGGCTTGCTTGGGACCCATCACTCTTCCTTCTTTCCTATTTCTTTATTTTTGAATGGGGATGTCTATTCTATGCCTGTCTCACCATTTTATTTTGGAAGCACGTAACTTGTCTGGTTTCACAGGTTCATAGCTGGAGAGGAATTTTGCCTCAGGACGAATCATACCTCGAATCTTATCTGTACCTGGTTTAGATATTTAAATGAGACTTTTGACTTTAGATTTCAGAATTGATCCTGGAATAAGAGTTTTGGTGATTGTTGGGATGAAATAAATGTATTTTGCGTGCAGTAAAGACATGAATTTGGGGGACCAGGGGGCAGAATATTATGGAGTGTATTCTCCCCCAAATTCATGTGGATACTGTAACCCTCAGTGATGATATTTGGGTATGGGGCCTTTGGGAGGTAATTAGCATTAGATGAGGTCATGAAGGTTGGGCCCTCATGACAGGATTAGCTTCCTTATAGGAAGAAACACCAGAGAGCTTGCATGTGCCTGCCCTGAGGAAAGGTCTTGTGAGCCACACTGCAAGAAGGCTGCTGTCTGCAAGCCAAGGAGGGAGCTCTCATCAAAACCCAGTCATGCCAGTACCCTGATCTGACTTCCAGCCTCCAGAACTATGAGAAAATAAATTTCTGTTGTTTACACCACCCAGTCTATGGCATTTTGTTATGGCAGCCCAAGCTGACTAATATACCTGGGAATGACCTAATTTCCCTGAGTTGCACAGAAAATCCTTTATAGTACCATGAAGATAAAATATACTAGAAAGAGAAAAGATTGGTACTTAATTGCAGTGAATCTCTCACTGAGAGGCTAGAGAATAATACACTCTTTCTTCGTTAGGAATAAACACTCCAGATTGTTGGAACAGAGTGTGAGCTCTCTATCTAAGTTGCTATAGGGGGAGGAGAGTGTCAGTCTTCACCTAACTTTAGCTATTCTATTTATTGTTACTGTTTGCTTATCTTCTGCAATAAGAGGCAATACAAATGACAGGCTAGTTCTCCTTAACCTTTACCTAGGGCACTAGAGGAATTCAGAATGAATCTTGTCTGCCCAGTGTCCAATTCAGGACATTTCTTTGGCCCTTTCTTAATGCCCCGGGGAACAATCTACCTGCTTCCTTGGACGCCATTAGCATTTAAATCTTTTTCAGCTGTCTCTGGGGTGTTAAACCACACCATCAACATTCACTTATCAAAAGAAATTGTACTGATTTCTTTAATTGTAGAATTGACTCAGTGTTTTAGAATAGTAGTTAAAGGATTTGGGCTCTGGAATTTTAGCTCAGCAGTTTACTTCCCGAGTGGCCTTCCTTAGGCAATTCACTTAACCTTTCTTTTTCTCAATTTCCTTTATCTTTAAAATGAGGATACTTGCTCCCACCTGTAGTGTTTTTGTGGCAATTACATTAGCCAGTGAGGCCAGGTGTGGTAGCTCACACCTGTAATCCAAATGCTTTGGGATGCTGTGGTGGGACAATTGCTGGAGCCCAGGAGTTTGAGGCTGCAGTGAACTGTGATTGTGCCACTGCACTCTTGCCTGGGAAACAGAGCAAGATCCTGACCCTAAAAATAATAATAAGTAAGTAAATAAAAAATAAATTAGCCAATGAATTTAAATAACTAGCATCACAACTTTCACAATGCCTAACAAATAATAAACACTTAATGACTGTGAGTCATCTTCATCTTTGTCTTCATCACTCTCAAATTTGACAGGTAGACAAAAATCCTAGACAGAAACCGTTTTAGGAGATGGTGTCCACTAGGTGGCACCAGCCACAGGTAAATAAAGTCTCCCACATACGTTTCACCAAAAGTTTGGAAGTCATGAAGAGATGTAAAATATATTGCATTACTGCAATGGCAATAATACTATATATAGAGAGATATATAAATATATTGTGGACCCAAAACTAGATATTTCCTCCAAAATAATTACCTAATGGATGTCTTACAAGCAAACATGTTCTGGTTTGTGATTCCCAGGCCCCAGGAGATTCTGATGCAGGGATCAGCAGACAAACTTTAAGAAACTCTCCTATTCTGTAGCTGGGTATGATGGTATGATACTAAACCTCACCATAGGGTCAGGTTTGGCTAACAACTGGAGCTTTTGTTTTGCAGAAATATGTTCCTCCTACTTATGTTGTAGCAGGTTGTGATTTGGAGAAGAACCCTGTTGAAGGTCAGAGATTTTGTACCTAACATTCCGTGGAAGGAAGCTCTTTGTGGGCAGTAGGGAGGGGAGTAGACAGCTGACACAGGGACAAGAACTTGGAAGAGCAAGAGTTCAAATAAGGTTTTTAGGAAGTTTTTCTACATGGCAAGTAAATATCCTCAATCCTTTTGTAATTGGATGTTTTTCTGATATCTGAGAAACTGTTAGTAAAGCAAGAACAAAATGGGCTGGACATTTGAGTTATAATACTTTTTAACTTTTCTGTCTTGACTCCTTTCTGTTATTCCTAAGCCTTCAAGCAAAATCTTATTAAACATATCCTAGTTATGTTTAAGGGAAGTAAGGCTGTGTCCATCTTGAGATGTATTATTATACCAGTTGAAACTGAGTTATAGAATTAAGGTGACAAACTTTTAAAAATGTGAATGCACTTATTAATAGAGAAATTGAGTAAAAGCCTGGAATTCCTACATAGGATGGACTGTTTTGTCATTTGGGTATCAGAGGGCAAGGTGATCCCAGAAGACTGACCATGGTAATACTCTAAATCAGCGGAAGACCTAGGGGCTGGAGATGGATCCCAGATGGGGAGAAGTTGACAGAAAAAAAACGTAAAAGGGTAAAAGTGAAGAGGAGATGTAAGCAAATTGGAACATAATTAAATTGGGTAGAAGAAGTTGAAAAGAGCATTTTGGGAAGTCGATCTGTCCTGGCCTTTCTGTCTTAGAAAGAAATAGAAGAGAGGCCTGTGGCAGAACCATTCCTTCACCTTCCTGACCCCCCACTCCCATCCCGTCCTAAATTCCTTTCATCCCAGAGAAAGGGGAGTATTCATCCTATACAAGTTAGATCCCCTCTTGTCTTTTGTCCACACACCATCAGTTATCTATTTCCTTTTGTACATTTTCAATTCTTCTTTCATTACTAGTTCTACTCTCTAAGTATGTATGTATGTGGGAGGATCCCTTGAGCACCAGGAGTTTGAGACCAGCCTGGGCAATATAGCAAGACCCTGTCTCTATAAAACAAAAAACACAAAAATTAGCCCGGCATAGTGTGGCAAGTCTGTGGTCCCAGCTACTCAGGAAACTGAGTGGTAGGTTCACTTGAGCCCAAGATGTCAAGGCTGCAGTGAGCTGTGATTGTGCTACTGCACTCCAGCCTGGGCAATAGAGGGAGATCCTTTCTCAAAAAAGAACATAGTATCAGTGGTCACCAATATTTTTAGCTTTCCTTCCCTTCTTAAACATTTGGAAGTATTATATTTGCCCACTTTTTTTACTTTGGCCACCGAAATGTGAGTGAAAGTTACATGTTGCTTCTGGGTGGAAATATTTGAAGCAGGTTCACAATTCTTGCTTTCTTTATTGTTTTGTTTTGTTCTTCCTTGCCTTCAAGAAAGGTGATCCTGTGTTGAGATAATAGATGTCTAAGATCAAAGCAGCCTAGAATGCTAAGTCATCACATGGAAAAAAAAATTGCCTTGACCCCCACAGCAAACATTCAGCAAGAAAAAACCACCCCAAACTTTTCTTGTATAAGTCACTAAAGTTTTTGCTCTTTTTAGTTCTGAGGTATGAATGTGTTAGGTTACTGTAGTATAATTAAACCTATCCTGACTAATATAAATGCTATGCGGACACATATTTTAAATACATCTATTTTAGCCCCCACTTCCAACTAGCTGGCCACCCATAAGCCTCCCTAAACAGAAATTATGGAGCTGCCAATGCTTGTGAACTGACCCTCTTCACGTCTCCCATATTTCAGTAATTATCATCACCATCCACTTAGTTACTCAATCCAGAATTCAAAAACAGGGATTATCTTAATTCTTCCCTCTTCCTCCCCTCACAGTCTGATCACTAAGTTTCCCTAAGTCTGTCTCAAATAGATCCTGAACATCTGCAATGGCCTTCTTCCTGTTCCTACTTCTGGTCTTGGAATATTTTATATATACATGTATTTTTTATATATATATATATATATATAAAATACAATGCCTTCTTGTGGTGCAAAATCAGAAGTTAATAAAGGGTCTACAGTAAAAATTCTGCCTCGAACCCCTGTCCCCAGGTACCCAGTTCCTTCCTGTAGGCAACCAAAATGACCAGTTCCTTTTGTATCCTTTGAGATATGCTCTGCACATAGAAACAAACAGTCTACACTTCTCTCAGAATAATCTTTTTTTTCTTTTTGAGATGGAGTCTCGCTCTGGAGTGCAGTGGCACAATCTTAGCTCACCACAACCTCCGCCTCCCAGGTTCAAGTGATTCTCCTGCCTCAGCCTCCCAAGTAGCTGGGTTTACAGGCGCGTGCCACCAGGCCCTGCTAATTTTTGCATTTTTAGTAGAAACAGGGGCTCACTATGTTGGCCAGGCTGGTCTCGAACTCCTGGCCCCAGGTGATCCGCCTGCCTCGGCCTTCCAAAGTGCTGGGATTACAGGTGTGAGCCACTGCGCCTGGCCAGAATAATCTTTTAAAAATACAAATCTGACCATATTTTCCCAGTCTGAAGCCTTTCGGTGCTTTCCCATTACAAACTTTTGATTGTTTAGCATCCTGCTTTGGTGACTTGCTTGCCTTTCCTCTCTCTTACCACCCTCCAGTCCTGCTGGTCTTTCGCTTCTGAGACAACCTCCCTCCCATTGAGTTCTGTCCTGACTTAGGGTGTTTACCTATACTGTTCCCTCTGCCTGAAAACTTTTTCCCCAGATCTGTACATGCCAATTCCTTCCTTCAATGTTACCTCTTTAGAGAGTGTGCTATTCTTGTCGTTCTCTATTATTGCCCTCCATTCGTCGCCTTCAGTCTCTACCTCCTTATAATGGCTATGGCTATGTAAGTAGTCATTATACATTTATTGGTATGTTTGCTTCTTCATTGACCATCTCCCATGTTAAACTATAAGTTCCATGAGAATAGAAACTGTTTTGTTTTAATCATTCCCTGGATAGCCAGCCCCTAGTTCTGTGTCTAATACAAAGTAGGTACACATTAAACATTTGATGAATGAATGAGTGAGGAACTAATGGAAAATCTAATACTTTGGGGTAGGAATGCAGATGGGCAGAGGAAGATGAAACTAAAAAGAGAACTAGCCTCAACTATTTAAGCAGGCAAATTTGGCCTCCATATTGTTTCTCCCCTGAGTGTAGGTTTTTATCCCATGTCTGCTTACACCATGTGGCTGGCTCTGCCTCTGGTTAGGCCAGCCACTTACTATGCAGAAGAAGGGCTGGGGAGAAAGAAGAGCAGAGTATCACTTCCACACTTTCAAGCCCTTTAATTCTTTGGGAGAAGGTGGCAGTAAGCACAGAATGCTCATTTGCCACAGCTTGTATTTTGTTGTAAACATTTAATAACTGGTTTAAACAGAAATATTGAGCAATCACTCCTTGCTTTGTTTAAGGGACCAAAAGTTTCTTTATTACAAGCAAGTAAAATCAGACGAAACAATGACTCCCACATAGAAACAGTAACATGTTTATAAGGAAATTTTAACTCCACAATCTCAAATCAATATCTACTTCTACCTATATGTTTTTAAATAGCACATATTTCTTTTTCTACTCATAAAAGTAGTGCTTCCTATAATTATAAATAATAGAATACTAAAATTATCTTTAAAGGACAGGCTATGAAAATAAAAATCACGTCCATGGAACAAGCCTTTTATTTCTAAATCACAAAAGCTAGTATGTCTGCTTTCATCTCTTACTCTCCTTGGAAACTAAAAAACAAAAGCCTCATTCATATCCACTTTAATTTCACCTTCTGAATTTATTTCTAGATACCTAGATCACCTGATTGGATTAGCAAGGTAATGTAACCCAGCCATTTGTCTTTATCTCTTACCACACTGGAGGATAAAACCCAGGCTCCTTTATGTAGTATATAAGGCTTCTCGTTAGCTGGCCCCAGGCCACCTTCCAGCCTCATTTCTTACCACCTTCTTCCCTTACCCACTTAACTGGGAACTTACTGGAGATAGGTCATGGGCTCATGTGTGTGTTCTAAAGGTCTAGCCCTCTCTTACTCAACCAAATACTTCTGGGTCAGGGAATAGAAAAATATCCAGACCTGCTTCTTTTGTATATGGCATAGGCTTGAAGGAATGGGTTAAATGATCCTGCTGTGCTGGTTTACTGCAAATCGATGAGCTAGGAAGTGAATGCAACTGGAGTGAGTAGGCTTGACTACTGTGGTCAACATGCGGAAATAAGAGCCATCCTCAAGTGTTGGGCAGTGCCACTAGTTTACAAATGCCTTGATGAGAGTCATACCTGGTCTTTCTTGTGAAGAGTCTCTCCCAACTTGCAGTACTGGCTGGCCAAGGACTTGTGAAATTCTTTAACATCTAAAAGGTGACCTTTACATGCTCCCCAGTATCACCTAGAGCTCCTCCATGGCTGAGGTGGCTGTGGGCAAAAGTGAAATTGCAAAGAAAGAGTATGTCCTCATTGGAGGCTCACCAGAAGTCATTGCAAATGAATTCTACAACAGAATATTCAGTGTTCAACTTACCCTGACTATAGAAAGTCTAATATCAGAGCTATTCCTCTAATTCAGAATGTCTTTGTTCAGCCATAAGTCTGGGAATGGTGTCAGAAGGAGAGGTACATCTGCACTTGGAGTGCATTTTTAAAAGGGTCCCCAGAAGGAGTCTTGTGCTGATGGCATAGTTAAGCTTCTTGATTGTGGTGGTGTTTACACAAAGCTATACATGGGATAAAACTGCATAGAGTGCCCCAACACACAAACACACACACACACACACACACACACACACACACACAGTCCATGTATAACTGGTGAAATGTGAATAAGGTCTATGGTTTATACCAATGCCAATTTCCTGTTGTTTTTTTAAATTGTACTGTAACTAGGCAAGATGTTAACATTGTGGGAGGCTGGGTGAGGGGTGCATGGGAATCTTGCCATATATTTCTTTGCAAATTCCTGTGAATCTATAATTATTTCAAAATAAAAAGTTTTAAAGGAGCTGGAAGGGGACTCAGAGTATTGGAGCACTTGATCTAAAACAATGCTTTGGGAATCACCTTGAAACTAGAAGACCTTATGCAAAAACAGTACCTCAATGTTCACGCCCAAAAATGTTCCTGAAGAAAAGGATGAAGTGGGCTGACTTGGTTGGCATATTCAAAATGGATATTGACATTAAAGGGCCTTTAATTCCCTGAAGCTCTGTTAACATACAAGTGAATTCCCAGCCCCTTTTCTGGAGACCAATAGGTAAGGCAGACAGACAAGCAGGTGAGCTGTCACAGTAAGTCTTTGGAATAGGCCTGCAAGCTCAGGAAACTCTGAATGTCTCATGTACTTAATGACTGCCATTCTCAAATTACGTTAACCTTACTCAGCATCATTGACTTTAGCTTAATGCATTCATCCGACAATATTTATTGCTCCTCTACTGTGTGTCTGACACTCTTTACTTTTCTGAATACTTGGGATATGTTGAGGAACAAAATAAAGAACCCTGCCTTGGTGGAGCTTATTTCTAGTATAAGCGAGGCGGCAGGAAGAGAAACAGTAATAAGTGAATTACAGAGCATACTAGAAGCTGATATTAATGAAAACAGCTGGGTAAGGGGGACCAAGAATTCAGGAGATGGTGTGGCATGTGGGGGAGGGAGTGTTGCTCACTTCTCTGAGTTCATGAAGGATATGATTATATTGAAATCAATCCTCTATTTGGATTTTATTTTCCCATTATGAAATTCTCTACCCCACCATTCCTTTCTTCTTCTTAGTCTTTCTCTTCCTTCATCTATTTTACCTTCCTCTTTATCTTTTTTCCATTAATTTTCTCTTTCTCATTTCTCTTCCTTCCCTAATTGTCATTCTTTTTCTCTGTGGTTCTCTTACCTTTTTCTCCCTTACTTTCCCCTCTGACCTTCCTTTCCTTCTCCCCTCATTGTTTCTATTTTTTCTCTCTTCCATTCTTTTTCTAGCTATTTGTCATTATGTGACTTTCCTACAGAACTGAACTTCATGTGATTTAAATAAGTTCGTGCGGCTTTTGTTACACTGTTAAATTGTTTGCATGATAAATGCTACTCTAACTGAAACCAAACTTTCTTCAGATACCTAACCTGATGCAAATGGAAAATAACCCTAATTTCATTGATTATCACCTCACAGATCTAAGCCACAGATAGAGGAACCCCACCCCGCCAAATATTTCTGGAATGTGCAAGGATGCCTCACAAGAATGTTCATAGTAGCACTATTCATGAGAGCCCAAAACTGGAAACCACACAAATATCCACAAACAGTAGGATGAATAGATAAGTGGTGATAAATTCTACAATGCAATGAATACTATACAGCAGGGAGAATGAATGAATAATTGCTATATTGAATAAGATGGATGAATCTCTTGATTATAATGTTGAGTGAAAGAGGACAGACACAAAAGAAAGAGGCAAAAAAGAAATAATCTTTGACTCTATTCCTATGCAATTCAAAAAAACAGATTTTAGAAGTCAGGACAGTAATTGCCCCCGGCAACCAACTAAGAGGGAGCATGAAAGAGTTTATGCGGTGCCGGTGGCATTCTGCTTGTTGATCTGGGCACAGGCCACCCTGGTGTGCTTGTTTTGTGAAAATTCTTCAAGCAGTACACTGTGATTTGTATCCTTTTTTACATATGTTGTGCCAGAATGAAAAGTTTGCTTAAAATAATAATAACCATTGCACAAAATAAACTGGAACTATTTGGATAAGAATCACAAGGTTTAACTGTGATATTTGTGAGTAATGTTTATTGCACTGATAAATCTACAAAAAGAAATTACAAACAGAAGTGGTGCTATAAAGAATGCCTCATAATGATGACTGATAAGAGCAATGACAAACTTAGAATGAAGTATTTTTATTATATTTTATTTATTTATTTATTTATTTATTTATTTATTTATTTATTTATTTTTAGAAACAGGGTCTTGCTGTGTTGCCCAGGCTGAGACTCTAACTCCTGGGCTCAAGGGATCCTTCCGCTCAGGCTTCCAAGTAGCTGAGACTACAAGGACATGCGCCACTGCTCCTGGCACATTCTTTATTATATTTAATAGTTTTGTTCAGAAAGGACACATCAGAGTAGTTTAAAAGACACTTTACATTTATTTTTAAATGTTGCAAATATTTTCAAATGTACATGATTTGATTTTTTAATTTATTAAAACTCATATGCAATACTGGAATCTTAATCTATAGGTTAAAAATATAACAAAAGGCAGCTTTAATTTCAAGTGAAATTTCCACTGATAATACAAAACTAAAATTATGCTTACTATTCATAAAATACGTAGAAGAGACAGTATTCCCACAGTTTACTGACTTATGTCATCACAAATGAACCCAGAATTTACAAACTCTAGCCTTGTTGTAAAATGTAACTTTGGCGTTTCCTTCAAAAAAGTGAGCAGTGCATATTTCCTTTATTGAACAAAGGTATTCATTCATTTTCTGCAAGACTATTACATTCACTTTTTTTTTTTTTTTTTGATGGAGTCTCGCTCTGTTGCCCAGGTTGGAGTGCAGTGGCATGACCTCGGCTCACTGCAAGCTCTGCCTCCCAGGTTCACGCCATTCTCATGCCTCAGCCTCCCAAGTAGCTGGGACTACAGGCACCCACCACCACGCCCGGCTAATTTCTTTTTTTGTATTTTTAGTAGAGATGGGGTTTTACCATGCTAGCCAGGATGGTCTCGATCTCCTGACCTTGTGATCCACCTGCCTCGGCCTCTCAAAGTGCTGGGATTACAGGCATGAGCCACCACGCCCAGCCTACATTCACTCTTTAGAGAGATGCTTTGTTGTCAATATAAGCAGGTAATGCTGTCAAAAGGAGACAGCATTATAATCCTAGTTATGCTGTAACCAGATTTACAACCAGAATTCAGGATTAACCAATTTGTATAATCATTAATCATATTCTTTCAGAAATAGACACATTGTTTCTGGTTGTATTTCAGAAGAAAAACAGAGAAGCCATTCTACCTTTGGGCAGGGGTGACTACAGGACTTGAGTGTGTACAAATTTTGGTAAATGCAGGGGTCCTGGAACCAGTCCCTGGAGTATACCAAGGGATGATGTAGTTTTCAATCAAGCAACACATTCTCAATTGGGGACCTGAGTATTACTTTTCTCTAGAAATGAGGTACAACTTCATTCACTCCAGTGTGAAACATATGGGAAAAGTCCCCAAGACCAAAGCCTGTGTTATACATAATACCTGGAAGACTGTTGGCACTTAGGGAAAAAATAAATAAAAAGAAAAGATATAAAAACTTTTGGTCAAAAAAACCTGTATTTTTCAGTATGTACATTCCAAATGAATGTTTTTATACTGAGTTCATTTAGAATGCTTTGTTTTTAAAAATTCACTTTAAACATAGACTACTATAGGCAGTTCAATTTTTAGATTTCTTTTTAAGTGGTCAGAGTTCAGATAAAGATTACTTACTTTATATACTGCTAAAACTTTTGAGAAAAAATATAAACTCATTTTAATCACCATGGTTACATAAGCACATCAAAAAAATTTTCACTCAAAATAGCACTGTTTTTATGTCAGATTTTACATAGATCATACCTATATATGCCTCCATGCAATGATCATTTCTATAGACTAAGATAATTAAAACTACATTTTTAAACAAAATAATCTGTCATATATTTTTCTTTGATCTCAGTTGTGATCATGATTATTATCATATCAAAAAAATGATTTTTATAAACCATGAAAATCTCCTTATTATTTCATTTGTCTGCGTCGATGTTTCAAAATATATTGGCCTGGTTCTTAGCTTTTAGGTAAACCATTTCCAAGATCAAAGAGATCCTCAATTCTGGCTATATGTAATAACACTTCATTATTAGATACTAAGCAAATTTGCATTTTTAAAACTCCAACTTATTATCCAAAGTTATTTTCAAAGGCTTTTATTGATAAACGCATTAATAATTTTATTTCAGCATTTACTAAATGTGACCTTACATGGTGATCAGTGCAGCTCATGGATATCCAGGTCAGTCAAAAACTGATTTTTCTTTATGATTAGTCATTCGTGACTCACCTGACCACAGAGGCTGTTGGGTCAGCACTCACTCTAACTGAACAGAGATATGCCAGTACCCACGTGAACATTATTAGCAAATCTGTGATGTGGATCAGCAGCGTATTATAACACCAGCTTATCCTGGACACTGCCAAATCGTCCGAATAATTCTTGCCATTTTGTACATGTTAGGGATAAGGTGTTTATAAATAAAGCCTAGAAACAGTCTTAGTACTTCTCTTTCAATGGCTTAATAGAAAAAATAATGAGTGTTTTGAGTATGAAGAAATAGTCAATGCAGTGAGGAAGTTTTGTCTTGTACTCCTTGCTCATAGAGACCTCCTGAGCCCACTTTCAGGATGCAAGTGTACGCATAGCCTGCGGAAGCAAGGAGAAAACAAAGTGTTGATACAACTGAATTTTCCTAAAGTCTGCATTATATTTTTTATAAATATGTTTTTATAGTATTGATTGCTTACTGCCACTCATCTTACGTGTATATCATCACAATAGAAATAGAGTAAAAACTTAATTTTGTATTCATTTTACTTTTTTTTTTTTTTTTTTTGGAGACTGAATCTCACTCACTGTTGCCCAGGCTGGAGTGCTGTGGTGTGATCTCAGCTCACTGCGACCTCTGCCTCCCAGGTTCAAGCAATTCTCCTGCCTCAGCCTCCTGAGTATCTGGGATCACAGGTGCCCGCCACCATGCCCAGCTAATTTTTTTTTTTTTTTTTTTCAGTAGAGATGGTCGGGGGGGTTACCATGTTGGTCAGGCTGGTCTCAAACTGCTGACCTCAAGTGATCCACCTGCCTCAGCCTCCCAAAGTGCTGGGATTACAGGCTTGAGTCACCGAGCCTGGCCTGTATTCATCATACTTTAATTAGATTTATTTAGGAGCAATGATTACTATTTATTGAGCACTTACTATGTACAAGGCACTGCTCTTGTTACTTTACATGTATCCTTTAATTTTCACAACTCTGTGGTATTATTACTACTTTACATGAAGATACTAATATGAAGACAGGATAAGTAATTTGTCCTGGGGTACACAGCCAGTAAGTAGCAGATTGAGGACTAGCACCCAGGTCTGTCTCGTTCTAAAGTCCATGCCCTTGAAACTATTGTGCTATATTGTTTTACCATCTATAGAAACCCTCCCTGAATTATTCTTTTACGTGGCAACCAGTAAATATCCTATAATATAGCAGTCTTAGGTTCTAATTTTGACATATGAGTTTTTACTCAAACTAAGGCACCCTATATCCATAGAGTCATAAACTACTAGAGCTAAAAGGACTTCTCAGGTCCATAATGACTTTCCTGGGCTCACTAAGCTGGTGGGCCAAGATGCAGGTACTGTGATTTTCACTCTAGCAATGTATTTCCTCCACAGAAATCTCTGCCTGTCATCCTTACTGCCTGATTTCACTATAGGGGGTTGAATGTTTTTCTTTGCAACATTTTTTCAAGACCTAGAAAAAGGCAGAGAAGGCAGGCTTATCAGATTTGATTATGACACCAGGTAACAGGTAGTGGGGTAGACAGTATCCTGGATGATACATTCAAAACACAAAACTGGCCAATGTGATGGCTCACGCCTGTAATCCCAGCAATCTGGGAGGGCAAGGCGGGTGGATTACTTGAGGTCAGGAGTTCAAGACCGGCCTGGACAACATGGCAAAACGCTGTCTCTACTAAGAATACAAAAAAAAAAAAAATTATCTGGGCGTGGTGGTGAGCGCCTGTAATCCCAGCTACTTGGGAAGCTGAGGCACATGTGAGAATCTCTTGAACCCGGGAGGGAGGGGTTGCAGTGAGCTGAGATTGTACCACTGCACTCCAGTCCAGGTGACAGAGTAAGACTCAGTCACAAATAATAAATAATAATAATAATAATAATAATACAAAACTATGTCAGTAAACAAGAACCAACAAGATGCAATCTAGCAGAAATAGGTGTAGTTCTGTATTAGGGTCAAAACTCAAATAAATATAAGTAGGGAACTCTACTAGACCATAGCTTCTATGAAAATGCCCCAGTCTTTAGTTGGCCCCTGCTCAATAGAAGCCAAAATTCTGATGTTGCTATTATGAAAGGAAACACATTTTTAAGCTGTAGTAATAGGAGTATCTTGATGAGATCAAGGTAGGTCATGGTTGAATAATCTCCATGCTGGCCTGGCCACATTTAGGGTTTTGTGTCCCCATCGTGACCAGAGAAGCACGGACTGCATGTTTGTAAGGAATAGAAGGAACTAGAAGAGTCTCAACTGGAAGAGAGTCTGCTGGAGACATGAGAACTATTCTCAAATATTTGAAGGGCTGTTCAGTTGGAAGGTTTGTGTTGCTAAGGAAGGCAGATCTCAGTTCACTAGGTGGTTACTACAGAAAGGCCAAATTCAGTTCTGTAAGCACAAGTAACATTTAGAGACTTCCAACCATGTAACAAACTCCCTTGAGAAGCCACTAGTGGCCAATGTCTGGAAATGTTCACATAAAAGCTGAATGAACATTCATCAGGGATGGTGTAGGAAGGATTTCTGCATGGGCTAGAATGTTAGACTACTTGATTCTAAGAAATCTTTCAACTTTTTACAATTCTGTGATCTTCCTTCAGTGTTCACCTCTTACCCAGTGGTGAAGCTGCAAAATTTACTCAGATGCTACAAGTTCAGGCAAGTTTCCTAGGAATAGTCTGATGTCACAAGAGCATCTGAAATACACAGAATCAGTCTAGGGTGGGGAGAGTGTGTTTTTAAAGACTTTATCAGTCATATGAAGGAAGGTCATAGGGTTTCTGTTCCTCACATACTATTCCTGAGGCTTATAAAGTTCCCGGCTTAGAAATTTCCTCTATTTGGCCAGGCACGGTGGCTCACGCTTGTAATCCCAGCACTTTGGGAGGCCGAGGCGGGCGGATCACGAGGTCAGGAGATCGAGACCACGGTGAAACCCCGTCTCTACTAAAAATACAAAAAAAATTAGCCGGGCGTGGTGGCGGGCGCCTGTAGTCCCAGCTACTCGGAGAGGCTGAGGCAGGAGAATGGCGTGAACCCGGGAGGCGGAGCTTGCAGTGAGCCAAGATTGCGCCACTGCACTCCAGCCTGGGCGACAGAGCGAGACTCCGTCTCAAAAAAAAAAAAAAGAAAGAAATTTCCTCTATTCATTTTTTTCCTATCCCACGGCCTTACATCTCTGGAAGAGCAATATGCAGAGGTGTAGGTATCAAATCAGGAGCAGTGTGTTGGCTCTTGCCAGTTGCTGATCATCCCCAAATGCCTGGGACAAAAGATCCCCAGGTACTTAACATCTTCAAGGGGGAATTTTTATTTTCTCTTTTTCCCTGCTATGAAGCCATCTTTTTTGCATTTGGGGGAATTATGTTCCCTGACAGTTCTTAATCACATATATTCACTATTTGTATTGCTCTAATTATTCAAAATGTAATCCAAATATTTTCTTCAGAAGAAAATGATCATACCTCATCCTGGACATCAAGTTCTTCTTCCGTCAGCCCTGTTTCTATTAATTCAAGGGTATCTTTACAGTCTTGAATGAGGGTGATCTTGAAAAAGAGAACACAGGGTAGACATAGAGTAGCATCAACCCACCTGATGCTCCACTGAAAATGATTTGAAGCTTTCCTGGTGCTTCTCATCTATCTTTATATACGTCAGAATCCTCTTCAGCTGTATTGTTCTTTTATATTTCCCAACTAAAATTTTTTGTATATCATTTTTTTTGCACATTCAAAGGGGAACTGGTATAGTTCTCCATTGTCTAAACTCCTTTTCAGCTCTCTTCCCCAATCTCTCGAGCGTATGCCTCTTAACAAGTCACCCCCTCTGCCTAAATGATTCAGCAGTCAATAGTGCATCTCTCAATGGCTAAGCTAAGAGCACTTAGCACAGCGTTGAGTGTGCAATGAATGCACAGTGAAGAGCTTGTGACTGATGACGAAAAACAGTCACAAATGGAATTGGATGGAAATTAATTCTATTGGAGATGGAAACCAATGTCTACGGACCAAGTTGGTTATTCAGAAAAGCTCTACTTTTTAGAGGTAGAATGTAATTTAATCTTCTACACAGAGGAAACCTACAACAATTTTGCTTTTGTGTTTTGCATGGAAAAGGACATTTTCAAAGCAACTCCAAATATATTTCCAGGCTAAAATGACATTTTGAAATGCTACTTAGCTACTTTTCAACTCACAAATAGCCCAATTCTCTTAGCTAGTATGAGAATGAATTAGAGGTTTAAGTCCCTTTGCAAATGGTATGACATAATAGGAAAGGTAGAGGATAAGTCTAACTACAAGTTGTGTCCTGAGATAGTCCTGTGATGGTAAAATAAAGGTATAGGAAGAGGGTTGTGTCATTGCAGTCACAGTATCTGTGATACAGAGGGACTCTTCTTGAAGGAAAGCACCACAGGTGAGGTTTATCATCATTCACCTACTTATCACATATAAAGCTTTGTGCTAGACTCTGAGAAGACACAGAAATATAAGCCTCTTGATTTCACAGGCCACCAGGAATGTCCAACCCACTTTTAGTGGACCAGTAAGTATATAATACAAGCATTCCGTTATGCTTAGTCTATTTGTTTAAGGTCCAAAAAAATCCATCCCAGCCACTCACAATGCCTCTCTGATTGCAAACAAAATTGAGTCTAACCTAGTAGATACACTCTTGGTTAGTGGTTTTTATGACATTCATAGCCTAAAATCTTAGTAAGAATGGGTATAAAGAAATAAAATAACTGTTTTCATGTTGAGAAAGAACTTGATACCTTGGGTCTGTTTTACTTTTAATGTGGGTCTCTTAAAGATACTTCATATGATCCTGCTTTCTTATCACCTATGGGTTAGAGAATTTTAAATTGGATAGAAAAAGGTTTATGAATTTTCAACAATAAGCAGTTTTTTTCTTTAGATTTGTAGCTTTACTCTTTTTTTTTTTCCTATTTTATATTTAAGATCCACAGCTTGGTAGTTAGGACTAGTATTTTACCAAGGAACATTAAATAGAACAATCTCTCCACTACTAGTGCCTAAAAAGAATAATATAATATCATTTCCTAAGTTAGTTTTCTTCAATCAACTGCCAATCTACAATTAAGATGTATTTATTCTATTTTTAGAAAAATGGGAAGCAATTTAAAATATCCACTATGTCACTGGAATCATTATTGTTATTACATCTTAATAGGTATTTGCTTTAGTTTCCTAAATTCACTATGAGAAATGAGATTCTTGTACCACTACCAGCACCATTAGGCCAAGCCCAATGAACCAGACCAGAATGCTCACTTTTTCTGGGTATTTGACAGAAGAATTAACAAAATAATCCCCATGGGAAATCAGGGCCTATTCTGGAGCCAGATGCGCTACTGTTGTGCCACGAAGCCTCCCATCAGGGCATATTCTATTTTGTAGGGAAAAATTAACCCTGGGCTTATTTGTGGCTTGATTTTTTAATTTCTTTTTCAAAGATCACTTATGGCCCGATGGATCCTGTTTAAAGACATTTATAATTCAAGGTTTTCCAGATTGCTGAGAATTTAAGTGGAATTTATGTACACAAATCACAGATCACAGAAGATCCAAGATTCGATATTCTAAAAAGGCATTATAGCTAATGCCCACTTTTATTAATAAACCTACACATTGTAGAACTATTCAGTACTGGGTACTACCAGGTAATTTCCTATAAACTATCTTATTTAGTCTTCATATCTACCTAGCAAGGTTAATGTTTTTACTTCCATTTCACTGATGAAAAAACTGAGGCTCCAAGAAGTTATATAGATAGCTTAAAATTCAACAGCTAGACTAGACTTGTGTAATGTTTGCCATTTATAGAAATCATGATAGTTTAGAAAAGATAGATCTGTAGAAAGGTTGAATATTTACCGTTTCTAAAATGGAATCTTGACTCTCTTGAGATTTCACCTGGTTCTGTAGATAGAGTATAGCATCATGGACCGTCAAAAAGAATGTGTCCTTTCTAATGTTGTCATCAAAGAACCCGCATTGCTCCAGCTTTTCTATCACATAATCTTCAAAAGAAAAACACAATGTTTTGTTAGTTCCTAGGAAAAGAAATTTTTGTTTGTTTGTTTTTGAGACAGAGTCTCATTCTATTGCCCAGGCTGGAGTGCAGTGGCATCATTGCTCACTGCAACCTCCACCTCCCAAACTCAAGTGATCCCCCCACCTCACCCTCCCAATTAGCTAGGACTACAGGCACACCCTACCATGCCCAGCTAAGAAAAGAAATTTTAAATCATCAACCTATACTAAGTTTTTGTAGCTCCTCCTTTTATTTATTTATTTTTCTCTTATCCAAAATGTGACCCAGATTTGAAATGACAGTTTCTTTTCCAGTAGCATATAGAATGGTTATCCCATAACTGGTTGTAGTCAACCTTGTGGACGATCACATCCCTTTGGCCAAGCCAGTGTATCCATCCTCCTGCTGCTGTGGGCTAGGCTGCTAATGTTTCACAGCTGTGCCCTTCTCTGGAGACTTTCCCTTGCCCGTTGGGAGCTGTGTCATCTAAAGAGGACTGGGCCTGTAATTCCAGCACTTTGAGAGGCCAAGGAGGGCGGATCACTTTGAACCCAGGAGTTCTGGGCAATATGGTGAAACCTCATCTCTACAAAAAAATACAAAAATTAGCCAGGTGTGATTGTGTGCACCTATAGTCTCAGCTACTCAGGAGGCTGAGATGGGAGGATCACCTGAGCCCAGGAGTTCGAGGCTGCAGTGAGCCACAATTGCACCACTGCACTCCAGCCTGGGTGACAGAGCAAGACCCTGTCTCAAATAAGTAAATAAAGAGAACTGGAAGGTTTCATCCCCACACATGGCTGGCCTGCGGCCACTGACTGACTGATATTGGGGGAGAAAGCAGGTCCCCTTGCCTCAAGGAGGCATAACCTTCTGGTACTCTTCCTGCGGTGGTGCTCCCTGTGAAATCAGGGATCTACGCTGGACTTCAGAAACCATGTCTTTGATCAGCTTCTTCCCCTTCCCTATCCTGCTCCCCTCACTGCTTCATAAATTTCCTCAGGTGTACTCTCAATAAATCACTTGTGCAAGAATACCCATCTTGGGCTCTGCTGCTAGAGAATTAAACCTAAGCGTTAGCACTTTCCTACACACATACATTCATAAAGAAACAGACACAGAGACTCACACCCTTGAGAGTCCTCGTGTTCTAAGGAATCTAAGTAATCTCCAGCTTTGCTCCCCTCCTAACAATATCCCCCCCATTGTCAATATCCACCCCACCCCCACCCACTGTCAAGACACACATTTCCATACATTACCAGCTCTGTGGCACAAATTGGAAGTAATATCTTTCTGGGTTCAAAAATGTTCTCAGAGTTTTTATGCTTTTTGTTCTTTTAAAAAATAATAATAATAGAGACGGGGTCTCACCATGTTGCTCAGGCTGGTCTCAAACTCCTGGCCGAAGTGATCCTCTGACCTTTGCCTCCCAAAGTGCTGGGATTACAGATGTGAGCCGCCATGACTGGCCTATTTATTTATTTAAATCTTAACGCTAGCTTGGCAGTCAGAGGTTATCTAAAGGTTGTTTCTAAATATGGACTTAGGAAGGAAATCAAAATAAGGCAGAAAGGAACCGGTAGGTAGGAAAGATGTGGGAAGAAATTTACAAGTATGAAGAGATAAAGAAAATTGAAAAGAGAGTAATTTTTTCTTTTGTATAGGAGAGAACCTCATATGGTCAAAACGATAAGGAGAAAAGTAAATCTTTGTCCTAAGGTACACTGCCAATTTTAAAAAAGGAAGTGTAGGACAAAATGAAGGTTTAAGCAAGTTGTAGAAGGTTTGTAGAAGATAAATATCGTGAAAAATTTTATGTGATTGAGTTGGCTAAAAGTAGAAGGGAATTATTTATAAGTTTTTCTAAAAATTGAGCATTAATATTAAAGTACACTGATGGAAGGCTAAAGTTTGGGCCTATGTGTTGGAACAATAGAGTTTTCTCAGAGGATTGGTTTGCTCTTAATGGAAAATTGTGAGAGGATTTTCTCTTCTAGGTAACTGGCCTAGAAAACAGGGATTTCATGTTTCATCAATATAACTCTTCTTGTGCTTTGTGCCTTTGAACTCTTTTTTCACTTTGGTTTTATTTCATAGTGACCTATGATCCTATTTTGATCAAATGTTTTAAGCCTTCGGTATTTGACAAACTTCTCAAAAATCAAAATTAATTCTTTTTGACCTTGAACTAACTTTGGGATGTTCCAGAGGACCCTAGAATTTCTTAAAGAATCTGTAAAAGAGAGATGTTGAACCAAATGGCCTTATCTGATAGGTTAAATTATGTGGGAAGCACTGTTAAAATAAGAAATGATGTTTAACCTTCTTTGTGCTATATTTTTATAGATATGTTATTAATATGTTCCAAAATTATATAACATTCCTAGAAATGTGATAGGTCTTGGTATAAATGCTACCAGTCATAATTTTGGTTATTTTAAATTGTCGTGTACCACAGAAATATCCAAATATCCTTGTCAATTGGGTAACTCACATCAGATCTTTAAATATAGCCACTTTAAGGCTTGTTGTCCGCAGTTAATTGTCTTGTTCTGATACTTTTTCTGAAAGTTCTTTGTAAGCCATTATAATTCTAAAGTGCTGTGACTTCAAAGAGTTATATGGGAAGAATGAAAAGAACTCTGACAAATACAGGTTTCTAATAACTTTGAATTCATACCATTCGATGGAATTAAACTGCCAGCCAAGATCAAACAGAGCAAGAATTAATTACATGAGACTGAATGAACTGATGGAGAAGAATTACGGGTTTTATGGCTTTTTTATTCGAAACATTGCTGGTTCTTTTAATATTTGTTTTCCAGATTTAAAGAAATTTTTTCTTTAAAGCTATCTGTAGTTTACAGCCACTTGGTTAAGCATACTTTTTTTTTTTGACACAGGGTCTCACTCTGGCACCCAAGTTGAAGTGCAGTGGCACCATCTGGGCTCACTGCTACCTCCACTTCCCCAGCTCAAGTGATTCTCAGCCTCAGCCTCCATGTCCAGCTAATTTCTTGTATTTTTTGTAGTAACGGCATTTTGCCATGTTGCCAGGCTGGTCTCGAACTCTGAGCTCAAAGAAGTTGTCCGCCTTGGCCTCCCAAAGTGCTGGGATTACAGATGTGAGCCACCGCACCCAGCCTGGTTAAGCATACTTTCATAAACAAAAATTGAAACATTTCCTTTTCCTCTCTACCTGATCCTTCCAGAATTTGGAAACTCTTCGTGAGTATTCTTATTTTTATGGCAATGTGATTATTTACATAAAGTTCAATAAGAATCTGTTCTTTTAAATAGAATTGGAAAACATTGGTTATATTATCAAGGCTTTGTCTAGAATATCATATTTGAAAATGTGCACAGAATTCCTGGCTTCAAGGGCTCCTAGCCTTACAGTGAGTGAACAAAAAGTTGTTCCTTCTTGGGAGGCCCAGTAACTTCAAGATATTAGATACATCAGGCAAAGTCTAATGTCTTGACTTCATAGCATCAAGACGTTTTAAAAAGTCCAATCTGAGATTCCTTGTCAAAATTTCTAGCAAAGCAATTATTTTTTGGAGACGTGGTCTCACTGTGTTGTCCGGGCTATAGCGCAGTGGCTATTCACAGGCACAGTCATAGTGCACTGCAGCCTTGAATTTCCGGGCTCAAGCAATCCTCTCACCTCAGACTCCCAAGTAGCTGGGATTACAGGCACGCAACACCTCGCCTGGCTTGGCAAAGCAAATTTAAAAGGAGTCACCTATGTAGTTATTCTTGCTGTACTGTGTAAATAATCAATCAGGCCAAGTTTGAGACTAAACTTATTTTGTAAACAAATTGGTCTACCATGATTGTCTTTGATAGAAAGGGAGGCGACTATAGAAAGAAAAACATATGGTTCAAAAGAAAAGCGTAGTAAAACTGTTCTCAGACTGTAGCCCTGTTCAATGTTTATGAGTTTTTATTATCTATCTGTAGACTGAACTGGATTCTTAATTCTTTTAGCTTTCACTAATATCTGGCTACAACACTCCAATGAAGACCAAGAACTACACAGTTCCTAAAGCTCTATAAGCTGAAGCTGAACAACTCAGTGTAAATTTCAAGAGATGAATCTCATGCTTAAACTGTGGGCCACATAGAGAGTTCACCAGAATGCTGGATGCCACAGCTAGAGACAACAAAACTACAAACCAAAACAAGAAGTTGCCAACTTCATGCTGTAGACAGCTCCAAGACTGTCAGGACAAGACGCCCTATCATAAGATTCTCATCCCTTTTAATTTTCCCTTACTTGTGCCTACCTCTTTCACTTGGCAGGATAGTGCTGTAGTTAAAATTTCACAATCAGTAGCTTCTTTGGGTAACTTACACTTTCTGCTTTAATTTAAACCAGTCATGGAATGCTAGATTACCTGCTAACTCAACAAGGAAGCATCTGTGCAGTGGAGTGACACTTCTTGTTGCACATATATAAATACATCAGGTACTACAGAGAAGACTTCTTGGTTAAAATAGGTAGTCTCCTTGTCAGGCTATTCAATTTTAGTTGGTTTGGTTCATGGGAATCCTGGCTGAGGAGCATACTATAAACTCTTGGTGTTATCTTCCTGATAGTCATAATAGCAGTCTTCCTGGTACATTATACCCTCTCAGAGTTTTAAACGTTTCCAAAAAGCCACCTGTCAGACATCAAATGGTCTGTCTCTGAAACAACAAAAACTCAGAGAAATACATGATAATGAGGAGGGCACCATAAGCTACACATGACCTCCTGAGACCAGAAACCCAAAATGATGGTAACAGAGTAGCGCTGATGTCCTACATTTTGTTCACTCTTACCTAGGTGAGAGCCTGATCAAAAGGGGGGAAATCATCAAATAAAAATGGTAAAGGCCATTGTTTTAGTCCTCTTGAGCTTTGCCCTCCCAAAGCTTTGCAGCTTCTAGTAGCCAGAACGAAGGAGTAGAGCAGCCTTCAGTGGCTCAAGGGCCAAGCAGCTGTGCTCATCCTGGGGTCATGCAAGGCACAGGCACATAGTAAAATAAAAAATAAAAATAAAAGGCCATTGTTTTAGACTAAGCTCCTGCACTAGACCCCAACAGACAAGACTAAAAATCAAAATGGAGTCACTCATGCTAAAGTTTCAAGTTATCAAACCTAAACTAAATTGTTATCTGATGCTTGAAGAAATCAGGAGAGAGAGGTAATAGCAAATTTCCCAAAACAGGCCAGTTTAAATTTCCAGTTGGCATAATAATAAAGCTTCCTCTGCAATAATCCTCATACAAAAAAGTATCCTGACATGACCTCATGTTAACTAATCCATTATTTTCTTATTGTTCTGTCTCACTGTCTCTGACTTACAAGAAAGTAACTTCGAATGGACTAATATACTCTTTGTTGTTTGGGTTTGCTGTCTTTGGCCTTTTCTGTCTATAATACCAACCTCCCGCTTAGTTCCTTGGAACACTTATTCTGTTTTATGGAATGAAGCAGTGCCAGATTCTAGAATTGCAAATAATGACAATTGAGGTCTTTAAAAGAAAAAAAAAAAAAGGCCTTCAGACATAATGTGCCCACAGTCCCAGGTAGGAGAAAGGGCTTATGGGAAAGTCTTACAGGTAGATATGTAGATATATGTATTTACCTTGAAGTGATGCAAAATACACATTCACATCAATTCTTTGGAATTCTTTGACAATCTAAAAATAAAAAAGGAGAGTTTGTAACAATTAATAACCTTATCTGCCCATAATTCAGTAGCATTCAGTTACTTGCTCAGGAGAAACATTATTACTTTCATGGTTAATCAGGACTTTAAGGAAAGGTTATTATTGCAAAACCATGGAGGTTTTCAACCTACAGTGATGGTATAATTAGGATTATATCTCAAGAGATGGCAACATCCAGCGCTCAATAGCACAGTACTTGATAGCGTGGAGGTGCTAAACAAACATTTGTGGAAAGAAGAGAGTACAGGAGGCTTCTTAACATAGGCCCTGCTGATTGGTGAAGAGATATGGGTGTGGCCATGCTCATCGGGTTCAAAATGTTACTATTGACCTAAAAGTCAAGGCCTCTATTTTGAATGTCAGTGTCCTGACTGTGATTTTATGCTACAGTTTTACAAGATGTTACTCACTGGGAGAAACTGGGTAACGGGTACATAGGATCTAAATATTATTCCTTACAACTACATGTGAATTTACAATTATGTCAAAATAAACATTTAATTTTAAAAAGTCAAGACACAAGACCCATGGTCAATAATAAAAGAGAATTTGAGAACTGTGGAGGAAAACAAATCAAGACTTCTGTTCAAGTATAAAGTTTGGAGTCTTCTTTAGCTATCATAATATTTGAAAGTAAGTATTTGTTGTGTGGGAAATATTCTGGCATTAAATATGTTAAGACTCTCCCCAAAAGTAATTCATTGAACTCTCTGGCCAATATAGTCTACAATGGATCTCAGCCAATGCTTAGAGTGAAATGTACAACAAAGAACAAGAGTGTTTTCAAATGAGCTAATAACAAAATCTGCTAAGAGAACTAGAACAGAACCTGTCAGCATATTCTCATACTCTTTTGCCAAGCACAACCACTTCTCTACCTTACCTACCTAGTACCCACATCCTGGAATCATTTCCTCCCCTTACAGAGGTAGCAAAGAAGACTTAGCTAAGCGGAACCTCAGTTAGGAGTCAGCTTTATATTATTACATCTGATTGTTGGTGTCTTGACCTGCTTGCTTTTATGCCTGACCCTCTTGATACCTACCTGAAGCTTCACTAAACTTGATGCTTCAGGTGATGTCCTATTCATCTTCTTTGGAGCACTTACTACAGTTGTTATTTATAAGATGACTTAATGTTTGCCTTCTCCTCCAGACTGCTAAGTCCCACATAGGTAAAAACTGTGTCTACTTCATCACTAGTCTCTTGTGCCTGGCAGAGTGCTTAGCACATATTAGGCATTTCATATCTATTTGTTTAAAGAGTTAATGAACTTCAGCTTGCATAACTGGTTTGTGATATCATTAATGTTTCTATCCTGCATACTCCTCAACTCTTGCTTTGACTTTCTAGATGCCTGACCTGCTTCCTACTCTAACCTCTTAATAATGCCTGGCTTTTCCAGTCCTACCATACAACTGGTATTCCTTATCCTGTTGCTGTTGACATAACAAATAGAAATGTAATACTTAATAAATTTTTGCCCATTTTTTCTTCTTTTCATATTCCATGTGCAATACATTCTCAGAAAGATAAAACGTAACAAATGTGAATTAATTTGCTGGGGAGTATCTTTGAACCAGATATTCTTTTTTTTTTTTTTTGAGATGAAGTCTCACTCTGTCACCCAGGCTGGATTACAGTGGCACAATCTCAACTGCAACCTCCACCTCCCGGGTTCAAGCGATTCTCCTGCCACAGCCTCCTAGGAGCTGGGACTACAGGTGTGCGCCACCATGCCCAGCTAATTTTTGTATTTTTGGTAGAGACGGGGTTTCACCATATTGGCCAGGCTGGTCTCGAACTCCTGACCTCATGATCCACCTGCCTCAGCCTCCCAAAGTGCTGGGATTACAGGTGTGAGCCACCACGCCCAGCCTGAACCAGATACTCTTCTAAACACCTTATATTTATTAGTTTATTCAATCCTTGTAACAACCTGTGAAGGTAGATACCATCATTACCTCCATATTACAGATGAAGAAACTGAGATATAGACAGATTAAGCAACTTGCCCAGGGTCGTACTGCTAGTAAGTGGTGAAGCCAGTATCTACCCCAGGTAGTCTGGCTCCAGAGCCTATGCTTTAAAATATTACACTTTTTTACAAAAGCATTCACCTAGAAAAACTACAAAGCCCATGCATTTGCCCTGTTGCAATACTGGACAACCCATATCATTTTACTATTGCCAAAGCTCCAAATGTATAATTCAGAAAACCAGAACCTTACCACCCGCAGTGACCTCACTCCAACAACGTCCAGGAAAGATATAGCTCCACAGTCAAGCACAAGGCTATGGATTGGCACTTTGGGAACGTTCACTTTGACTGGAAGCTCAGAGTTCCAATCCACTTGAATCTCTATTTCCTTAGTTGGGATATCAAGTTCCTCTGGATCTTCAATATCTTCATCAGGCTCAAAAGCATTATTTGTTGAACCAGCATCACTTATGATGCCATTCTAAACAAAGAAAACACTGTCAACTTAATTGTCAAAGATTTGAAATCTTTCAACCATTCATATCAAATTATCCAAAAGACCTACACACTGTTCCTTGGTAAGCAAGACATCAAGGAGATGAATTTTTAAGGATGGGTTACACCTCAGCCCAAACTTTGATGTTGTCTAGGAAGAAAACTGGGAGAACAGAGGAGTCAGGAAACTTTTGTTTCCTGGAAGATTGTGCAACTTTGCCAAGAAATACACTGGCCAAAGAGTCTGAGTAAAAGTTAATAGCTCCAAAAGTTTATGGACTTACTGCCTTCTATGGTGGGTAGTTTTCTGGCATTGAATTTGCACTTATTTTGTTCCTTTCAGTAAAAATAAAGTATAGAAAATAATGCAGACACTGTTCATGGTGGGGAAAAAATCACATCCTGTGTTTCCAGGCAGAGCTGCTGATTTTATTTCATTCCCTTCCACTCCCTCTTGCCTATAAGAATAGCTCAGTTGTTCTTTGATACGTACATGTCATTTGTTCATTCACATCTGGATACTAAAGGCAATAGATTTAATTTTAGACCATCTAACTGCTCTGGGAAAGGAAATAATTTAAGGGGGAAAAGAAAGATGTCTTCTCACCTTTGTTGCTCTTAATTGTCCATTTTTTATTAGTTTCTGTATTTTCCTCAGTGCTTTCAGCCTCTTATTATATACTCTAATGGCATCAAATCCAACCTTTGGAAATAAATGTCAAGTTACTTAAAATGCCTGGCACCTAAAGCTTATTAATGCCAACTGTTATCTGGAAAGACTATTTCTCAAAGGGTATAATTCCTTGAGCTATCCTGCCAAAAAAGAAATTGTAAGGTCTGATGGAGAAGATCTCTGTCTACTCCCAGGCTACCCTACTCCTACCCAGAAGCTCTGAGAAGACAGTAGCATATTAAAGGCTCCAAGACAGTAAAAGACAAAACAGCAAAAAAAAAAAACAAAAAAACAACAACAAAAAACTCACACACACACACACACCAAAATACCCTCTTCAGTTTAAGTCTGGGTTTTCCAAATTCCCTTGGTATCACAGAGCCCTTTTGTTATTATCTGTGAATATTCCTCTGAATCAGTTTGCCCTGGAACTCACTTAGAAAAACACTGGTTTAGAGGCAAACTCCAAGTTCAAAGCATAGCATGGCATTCAGTACCAGAATTTTCTACTTATTTATTCCACTAGTATATTTTACTTTTTGCTGCAACTGGGCAACCCTACCTCTAATACATGTTTCCACTGTCTCTCAGCTCACATAGCTCTCAAACACTTGATATGATTTCTTTCCTTCAGCCAACTGCCGCACAAAGCCTGTTAGTCCAACTAATCTGGATCTCTTCCTTCTATGAACTCTCAACTGTCTATACTACTTATTTGGAACTTACTCAAATTCCGCCTAGAAACATCTCTAATGTTTTTGTCTGGCATAGTTATTGCTACCTGGATTTTAACATATGTGTTTTTTTAATCCCCAAATAGACTATAAATGGTTTGAAGGCGAGGATGTTATATTTTAATTCTCATTGCCCTACACAAAGGGAAGAGGGTCTAGGGCCTATTCCTGGTTGGAGCCCAATAAATACTTGTAGAATGAATAAAGTCTCAAAAGAGGTTGGAAAACAAATTTCTAGGGATAAAATACTTACTGTGGACTTGATACATTTTTTAAAACCATCGACATTGCCATAGAAAATAGGACTGGAAAATCTAAGAATCTTCACTCCTTGAGGTTCTTCAATCTGGCATTAAAAGAAATTGTCTGGGGTTAAATAATTTCAAGCCTCAAGTATTTAATTACATTTCTGGCTACTTAGCAAGGAGCCAAGTCACAGTTGCTCGGAGGAGCTGGGTAGCAGCACTCAACTTTTCTTTCTTTTCTTTTCTTTTTTTTTTTTTGTGATGGAGTTTCACTCTGTTGCCCAGGCTGGAGTACCGTGGCACAATCTCAGCTCACTGCAACCTCCACCTCCTGGGTTCAAGTGATTCTCCTGCCTCAGCCTCCCGAGTAGTTGGGATTACATGTGCTGCCACCACACCCAGCTAATTTTTCCAATTTTAGTAGAGACAGAGTTTCGCCACATTGGCCAGGTTGGTCTCAAACTCCTGACCTCAAGTGATTCGCCCACCTGAGCCTCCCAAAGTGCTGGGATTACAGGCGTGAACCACTGTGCCCCGCCTCTTCAACTTTTCTTGAATAGGGAGGCAACGGGTTACAAAAACTCTTAGACCTCTACAGTCTCATAGAAGGTCAAAGTTAGAAAGGGCCTTAGAAAGCAATTTATTAAGCCCTCTGATTTCCAGATAAAGAAACTGAAGCTTAGAACAGCGCGATGATTTGCCTGAAGTTCATACCACTGACCCTCCTGATTTTGCTAACGTTCTTTAAAAGTAGCAAAGAAAAAAAGCAAAATCGAGGGGATTTGCAGAACTGAGGACTATAATATCATCTGCTGTTCTCACCCTGACATACAATGGCCACACCAAAAATAGAACCCAGGAATCATAGAATCATAGACTTTTCTAGTCTTCAGGAATCAGCAATTTTAGTCTAGCTGCTTCAGATGAGAAAACTGAGGTCCTGAGAGGCTGAATGGAGCCTCACCAAGATGGAGCCTAGAAGTCAGAATTCCCTAACTCAGCTTAGAGCTCCTGCCCCAAAGCCAAAAAAAATCTCTAAATCATTTTAGCTCTTAATGGCACTTGGCTCAACATAACAGAAAGATCACAGAAATAAATTAAATAGCAGCTACTGAAATCCCAGTTTCAATGTCCAACTTTTTTTTTAATGTTAAGGTAAAATTAGACTACAACTTCCTAGGGTTCACATTATTATTATTATTATTTGCTAAATTTGTATTTTCTTAATTTACTTTCTCTGCTTTTTTATCTTTGTTTCCCCTAGTCACCACTAAGCAATTTTATTTGCAGGTGACACAAGCCCATCAATGGGATGTTTAATTTCTTTGTTTTTCATTTCCTGTGTCATATTTTATTTCTTCTAATTCCAAGGATAAAGCAAAGTGTCAAATAATAAGGTCTTGGTCGTAGAGAACTTGATAATCTCTTGTTAGAACGGAATAAAAAAAATCTTACAGAAGATAAGAATTATATACCAGATAAATAAAATTTTGGATGAACATCTAGAAATTGCCTATTATTTTTAAATTCCTCTTACAACGGTTGTATATTAAAATGACATTCAGCTGGCCAGGTGCGGTGGCTCACGCCTGTAATCCCAACACTTTGGGAGGCCAAGATGGGCAAATCACTTGAGGTCAGGAGTTTGAGACCAGCCTGGGCAACATGGTGCAACCCCGTCTCTACTAAAAATACAAAAATTAGCCAGGCATGGTAGCACCTGCCTGTAGGGAGGCTGAGACAAGAGAATCACTTGAACCCAGGAGGCAGAGGTTGCAGTGAGCTAAGATCGTGCCACTGCACTCTAGCCTGGGTGAAGAGTGAGACTCCATCTAAAAAGAAAAAAAAAAAGACATTCAGCTAGCATGAACAAAATTCATATAAGCCATGGGTGTCAGAAGGTGCACTGGATCAAAAGTTTTTGTGACACTCCCTGTGGACTAACAGACTTTCCCAATAGGCATTTCTCCCTTTGGCTACCTTGTACGTAAAACGGAGCTGCTGAAATTTCAGGCTAGTAAACCCAAGTCTAGCAAATGTCTCACAAAGGCACTTACGTTTTTGTAATTCTTGGTACTTCTGTAGATATCTGTGCTAGGGATGCTTCCAAGGCCATTCCAAGAAGGACTAGAAGAAAAAATATCAAGGTCAAGATTTTTTGGAACAGCCATATTTTGGAATAAAAAGTTAAAAACAACAGCTACTAAAAAGCCCATCATTCTGGTGTTTTGGACTCTGTCTTTATTGCAGATGACATTTTCCTGTAGCTAACTCTGAAATGAACAGCTGGTGTTTGTGTGGAATCGGCAGGGGAGGGGAGAACTGTGCCTCTCTTCTGATGGCTGAGAGAAATAATGAGCATCATACTTGCACGTGCACAACACGTTATAGGATTAGCAAAGAGCTTTCACGCATGTGACATCTTATTTAAGCCCTGCCATAACCCTGAAAGGTCATCAGTATTATCCTGATTTTTATTGTTAAGTAAACTTCTTAAGAGAAGTGAGAAAAGGCCTGGAGGTAAAGGGCAGCAGAGCCTCTGTCTTTAACCCCTGGGTCTTCCAGTGCCTGGCACTTCTTTGTGGCTTAGTCATTTTTTATAGAAATAGGAGACCGGGAGGACCAGAAATAAGTCCTTCCTGTCAACCAGACTATTGATTTCCTGTTCCTGATGCAATCAGATAAATTCCGTGATTCTTCTTGTGTGACTAGAGACATGCTAAATACAATTCCTGAAGAAAGAGTATCTGTTTAGTGTACTTTCAGCATTGTACTCTCTGGATCAGCATGATAATTACTGGAAATTAAATACTGTGGAGGATACTGCTTTTTGTTGGCTAAAAGCCTAGATACCAAACTAGCAGCTAAAATGTGCCACCAGTTGTTCCTTGGCTTGCAGGGTTGTGCTGATTTTTAACTTAAAAGTTCATAAGCTAATCCCGCTCTGTAAAACCCTTCTTTTCCAACCACATCCAAGCAAGAAAAAATAGACACTGAGGCATATACAGCATGAGAGACAGCATCTTCTAAGGAGGGTTTCTGAGATGTGTCCTAGCAGCAAATTGAGCACTTTGGGAGCCTGCAAACCTTCTCAGGCCCTTGGGCAATCATTTAGGCTGCTGAGGTAGGCACCAATATGCCAAGATAGGGAAGGAGGGTAGCCTTTTGGGTAGGCACCAATATGCCAAGGTAGGGAAGGAGGGCAGGAAGGAGAACTGGCTGGTGGAACAGGAGAGGTGAGCTGATGCTAAGCTGAAGACATCTATCTTGATGTTTTTCCAGGTGTCTTCTTCTTTCATGGCCCAAGCACAGGCAGAGCAAGGGCCAGAAGTCTGGAAAGACGATGGACACATTGAGGAGGGAGAGAAAGACTCTGTTCCCCTCTAGGCCCAGGAGGGCACTTAACTAAGGCCTCTCTAGAATCAAAACAAAACCAACCAAAAAACCACCTTCAGTCTCCTCACCTTCCCTCACAGGCTGTTTTCCATTATTTAAATCATGTCTTTGCTGCCTTCACTCTGCGTATGAGCTAACTGTTTCCTTCACATAATTGTGTGGTTTATTGGTTATATGCCTTATTGGTTATATGACAGATTTGAATGAATTTTGGCTGTCATCAGCTATTTTAAAGTCCTCTTGTTCTGGGTTATGTAACTTTTGGTTACTAGCTTTAAAAAATAAAATTAACTATAATATATAACAGCTGTCTTTTCCTAAGCCTGGGGCCCAGAGCCTTGCATTCCTCATCTCATTTAAAGAAGAAACTACAAAGCAACTTCAGCCTTTGGCTAAACTATGTACCTTTTAGTCTTACCACAACTAAAAGGAGAGCACAGCAGTGGAGGACATGAGTAGGTACACAGGTTCAAATCTTAGCTCTGCCACATACTAGCTGTGTGATCTTAGGGATGCTTCTTAGCCTTTCTGAATTTCTCTTTTCTCACCTGTAGAATGAGACTAATCAAACCTATTCATTGGCTATTTTTGAAGATTAAGTATGTCTGTAAAACACTGTGTGCTTAATGCATAGAAGCACTCAATATACAGTAACTATAACAAAAGAAAGTGGCTTCACTATATTTATCAAAATGGTATAAGAAAGCTCAGAGTGTGTTGTTCTGTTTATAGGAAATCTGGGTTGTACGTTACTCACAACTGAACTCTCAGGACCACAGTCAATAGTCCAAATATAAGGCCAGCTAGTAAACCGAGATCCAGCCCCAGAATGATGGACACTATACACGTAAACACCCAGATAACCTAGGGAAAAAATAGAAATGAAAAGAATTATATTAATGTTTCAGGTACCATCATGTGATAACTACCTATAAAAATAAGATCAATTATCCACAAACAAATTACAGTTTTTTTTTTCTTTTGAGACAGGGTCACACTCTGTTGCCCAGGCTGGAGTGCAGTGCCACCATGATAGCTCACTGCAGCCTCCATCTTCTGGACTCAAGTGATCCTCCCGCCTCAGCCTCCCAAGTAGCTGGGACTACCCCCAGGTACATACCACCACACCCGGCTAATTTTTAATTTTTTATTTGTAGTAGAGACAAGGTCTCACTCTGTTACGCAGGCTGGTCTCAAATTCCTGAGCTCAAGTGATCCTCCTGCCTCCCAAAGTGCTGGGATTACAGGCCTGAGCCACTGTGCCTGGCCAAATCACAGCTTTTTAAAAATATTGTGACTTCATTCATTTTATATTTAAGTAGCTGTAGAAACTGGGCTTCTCAATTAAGACCAACTGTCCCATTTTATTTATTTCTAAATTTTTGAATAGCTAATATATTTGCATGGTTCATAAGGGAATTATCATTAAAAAGGAGAAAACTCTTGCTCACAACCCTCCCCCTTCTCCACCCATTCCCAACTTCCCTCCCTCTTTGTATCCACTTTTATTTCTGCCTGTGTCTGTGCTTTTCCCCAGCATTTCTATTCTGGTCTCTTTTTCACTTAACGATTTGTCTTGGAAAATTTTCCATATCAATATGTAGGAAGTCTTCTCAATCTTTTTATGGTTTAAATTAGAGAGGAACTCTGAAGGATTTAGCTTCTGATTTTTAGTTTCTCAGAATAGTTGTGAAGGTTATGTTAGTCAGAGTTAAAGTCAGCATGGGTTTTTACATTTTGTATTTTGTTTTTGCATTGTTTTGTATGTTATTTGTCCTTCTAAACAAGGGTGCTTAAACATTTTTTTGCTTTTTGCGTTTAGAAGGCCAAAGGTGTATGAATGAGCCTCATAGGGGATTCTTGCTGGAAATTGACCCTCCCAGAGATTCATAATCTTCACAAAATGCAGCTCACATGGAAGACTTCATGGCTTTGATTTATCCCCACAATTCTAATTTCTCCTCTGGAGTTCCCAAAGCGCAAGTGAGACTTAGGGGATGGGGGGAATATAGTGATATGGCAGGAAGCATATAAGAACCAAATATTATTTCAGATAAAAATGGGTGGTAGGTGACTTACAGCATCAATCTTATTCTGCCTCCACAGACGAGGAATGTCACACACCTGCATAAACATCCCTTTCAGGTTGGCAATTACGACAGCTGCCAAGACCGACTGCCAAGAGAGACAGAGAAGGCTGTGTTATTCAGGGAATGGTTTTCCATGTGACGATTGTTAAATCTCCAGGTATTTATCTGGTAGCAGAGTAGTGAAGGGAAATTACGCAATCAGTATGCAGAGAAGCAGGGTTATACCTTCTGCAAGGGTTCCAGAAGCTTCCCCAGGGCAAGAATGGCGATCATCACAATCGCAGCAGAGATGATGCCAGCAACCTGAAAGACACACACCTCCCATGAAAAGGATTCTTCCTTCTCCCTTGTGTCTTCCAGCTCACTGGATGTGTATATGAGACAGCTGTTCACAGACACACTTCATACTTCCCTGCCTCCCCCTTCTGCTCCATACTGTCGAGAAAAGTGAGAGTTATTTGCTCAAGCTACAAAACTGAACAAAAATGGCATCTGTATATGCTATGGCAGAGAAGTTAAAGAAAATACGGAAACTGATCCTATGAAATTAAAGCCAGTTTGACAGGGATTTTATTTGGAGATAGTACATACCTGCGGTTTCGGCGTCCATTCAGGCCAACCTTCTAGTTATTTGCCATGGCAGGAAACATGGACCAACCCCCCCCCCAACAACAGAGATCATTGTCATATTCTTGGGAAATAAATTCTCATGGCACATAGCTGATTCTTCTGCATTATTGAAGGTGCAGCTATAATAGCAACTCTGATAACACTTCGTACTTGTAGCACATGGTCTCATTAAAGTCTCAGAGAAAATAAATTTACTCATCCTACTGCAAATTCAAAATGCCACATTTGCACATTGAGAGGTGGGATTGTGTCTGCTGCTTCCTCTGACAGTTCCAAGGAGGCAGGCTCAGAGCTTTGCCCCAAGGCAGCCTGAAACAGTGGCTATGGAGTGATGGGGCAATAGCAGGGGTAAAAGGAAGCTTCAGAAACTTTACCTTTGCTGGCAAAAATAGCTCTCCTAAGATCCATAATAGTTATGAGAAAGGCTGAGGGGGTGGGGACTACTCTCTTGTTTGATTAGATGACCAGTGAATTCTCTGCTGAGACAGCTGGGGCAGAGCCAAGATGAAGATTAGAAGCTCTGAAACAAAGAAGAAAAGGAGACAGGGAGCTACAAGCAAAGCAATCAGAGAGGAAGCAACTGGGAAGATTGCATTGAGCACAAGTACTGCCTAGTGCCAGAGGTCTGAGTTAGGGGAGACAGACACAGCAAATATAAACAGAAAATTAGAAAGCACTCGCTCTACCTGGCAGATTGATCATTTATATTTAGATTATAGTTGGGTCAGCCTGAGGCGATATGATGTGTACGAGGTACTAAAAAGCGTGCTTTGTATGTCTGGCTGCCTTTTCTGTGCTCTTCCTATCCCCACCCTAGATTCCCAGTACCCTGGTGCTCTTTCCCTTCTCCTGACTAAGCAGAGAAGCTGATATCCTCCTTCCCTCCCTTCTCTTCGCTTTCCTTCATATTCCTTCCCTTCCTCTCCCTTGTCCTTCCTTCCATTTTCTTCTTTCCTTCCTTCCCTTGTCCCTCCCTTCCTTCCTTGGATGCAATTACTCAACCAGTATTTACCGAGCCACTTGCATCTCACTGTGAATGGGGAGCTCTGTGAACTGGAGAAAGATACGGAGATTCGGGGACAAGGACCACAGACAGCTGCCAAACTCATGCCAGGAGAGTGGCCACCTACTTGCCAAGTATATGTCATAATGAGTTTCCAATTATAGGTGGCCAAGGCTCATTTTGGCCACTATATTAAAATCGGTGAGTGATCAATTATTTGTACTTACTTGATAAGGCTTGTTTGTGAGAAACTCTGTAGCCTTTAAATCTACAAGCAGATTCAGTTACTAAAAAATTATTCTGTTAAGGGAGGGGGTAATCAGAGCTAAAGAGTTGTTTGTAATCAGAATTACTTTTCCGTGAGTCAGTGGAAGTCAAATGGGGGTGAGGGAAAGAAAAAGTTCCAATGTTTAATTCTTCTACAATCTGTAGATGTGCTAAAAACAGTTCGTGTCCACCAATACTCATTCTTCCATTCATTCATACAGCAAATATATGCCAGGTGCTTCTTATGTGCCAGGCACAATATATGTATCATAGATGCTAAGATGCTATTCTTGCCTAAAGGAGTGAAACAATGAGCATTTACAAGTATGTGCTAAGACTTTACATTTTCTTGTTTAATTCCCACAATATCCCTATTAGATGGATGCAACTATCATTTCCACTTTGTAGATGCTGAAATCGAAGTTCCAACATAAGAGAAAACACGAGAAGCCACACAAGAGAAGCCCTGCCAGTTTATTTGTCCATCAGTCTCTGGATTTCAGTTCAGGCACTTAGACTTTTAACCCCAGAATTTAGTATACATTTCAATAATTAAACATGAAGCCATTTCTTTACTCGTTTCATTCTTTAATGCTGAAATCCTGGCATCCTTCATTCCTAAATATAATACATGCCAGTATGTGGCGGGGGTATTAGCTTACCAGAACACCATTATCCCCCAAACCCTCTGCCAAGGAGGTCACTTTACATGGGCATTCTTACTGGGACAGCCAGCCCATGCCTCATTTGAGCCTAGAGGTAACATCAGGAGAATGGACATCAGCAGTTTGAGATTTGCCTGCACCCGCTAAAGACCATGTGCTCTGGAGAGCTTGTCAGTGCTCTGTCTCAAATGAAAGCAGCAGAAGTTCCTGCTGCTGACAGCTGCAGCCTGAAATGGGCACAGCTTTGGAAATTGGCTCTGACCTCTTCCCCTTGACCACAGATCTCTGGCTATGCCTCCGGATATGAGCTGTATTATTTTACCTGCTCCCTCAGAGCTGGAAATATTTGCAAAAAAAAAAAAAAAAAATTAAGAAAAATTCTGAAAATAAATTTTTCTGTTGAGAAGCAGCCAAAAAACTGGAAGAGGCCGATTCTTCCAAGATTGTCACAAGATCCATTATAAATAGGAAAGGAGCATCACATGCATATTGGGGACAATTAAAGCTCTCCCTGGGCAAGTCACTGTTGGAGTCATTAGTTTTTTCAGTTATTCATATATATATATATATATATATATGAGAATATATACATATGAGAATATATATATATATTTCTGTGTGTGTATATATATATTTACATATATATGACACAGAGTCTAGCTCTTGTCACCCAGGCTGGAGTGCAATGGCATGATCTCGGCTCACTGCAACCTCCACCTCCCAGGTTCAAGTGATTCTCCTGCCTCAGCCTCCCAAGTAGCTGGGATTACAAGCATCCACCACCACACCTAGCTAATTTTTGCATTTTTAGTAGAGAAGGGGTTTCACCATGTTGGTCAGGTTAGTCTCGAACTCCTGACCTCAACTGATCCGCCCACCTCAGCCTCCCAAAGTGCTGGGATTACAAGCATGAGCCACTATGCCCGACTTATATTTATTTTTTAAGTGTCCCCACCCATTTGAAGACTGTGAAGACTCTGTGTGTGTGCGTGCATGCGTGTGTGTGTGTGTGTGTATTGCACTACGTAGTTTGGGTTTGTTGTTCTTTGTAGTCTCAATGCACTTCTTACTCCTAAATAATAGTTCTTTCTGTGTTGGGAAGATAAAGACCTCAAGGCATAAGAGACAGAAGCACAATTCCTGAGTCTGTCCCTTGTGCCCATCTGCTTGGTGTGGTCTCTTCGACTGTGTCCTGCTGGGAAGAGTGGCCGTTGAGCATGGCTCCTGAGCTTTCTGAACGCTGAAGGAGGGATTATCCAGAGAATAACTAGGATGCTGGCTTTTTGGCCACCTTGTAAAGGCAACAACTGCAAACCACATTCAAAAGATAAGATTAAACCCACATGTAGAACTTCAAGAACATAAATCTTACTCAGGAAGAAATGCCAAAAATGTTACAACAAAAATATTCTTGGCTAGCAAACTGTTGTTCTTTGGGACCAAATACCCCCGGAGGAAGTTCCTGATCCTTGTAAAGGAAATGTGAATAGAGCTTTTCACTTTCCTGAAAATAGAATAACTCCTAAAGCCAGGAAGTGCTTTTACTAGGGCCGTCTGTCTCCCCAGGTAACAAATTAACAAAAATCAGCATCCTTCATTACTGATTCCTTGTCAGTTGTTATTGACCATGGAGAAGCAGGTAAGTGTAGCTACATGTCAGGTAAGCACTGACAAATAGATTTGAGAATCACTGTATCAGAAAACCATACATGTTGTTTTTTAAGAGATTTCAGGTGAGGGAGTGGAACAAGAGGAATAGGCCTGAGGTGAATCAGATTAGTAAGTACAAGTCTGAAAGGCAAATTGTCCTGCTAAGCTCTGTGCCAGCCTTCTTCGGTTGCCATTCCTCGACTTGTTCTCTGAGATGGATATCATGAGGCTGTTGTTCCTACCTGTGTCTTTCCTCCAGTGCTCTCCTGGACGGCCGTGCGGGACAGAGCAGTGGTGGCCACAAAACAAGAGAAGAATCCTGAGAAGATGTTGCTGATCCCAAAGGCAATGAATTCCTAAGGGAGAGACCGGATGACAACGATCCTACAAATTGAATCTTTGCAAGACCTTCGCTGAGTATTTCAGGAAGTACATTAAGAACGAAAACTCCCATGCCCACCCTGTGTGGTGGTCTAGTTTAATTTTTACCGTGATAGGTACTTGGGGTCCTTCTACGACATCAGGAGTTTGGACTCCATACTATCTGAGAGAGGTCTCATTGCTCTCGATAATTTTTAAAGTTGACAAGAAATAGCACCTGATCGTTTGCTAAGCTTTTTCACTGCCTAGTGAATGGAATGTCTGCAGCTCTCACCTAAAGTGTTTTTCTGTGGTTGAATATTCGCTATGAAGCATATTACGACTAGCAGTGCTGTTATTCTGCTTGATTACTAACCATTTAACCACTGTCATTGCTATACTGTATTTTCAGAAACAGACACAGAACTTGCAAATTTGCAAGCAGTGTAAAATCAGCTTACCTGGCAACGTATCACATGCCTACAAAAATTGCCTGTATATATTAACTGCACAGTGAACTACCTCAATTTAAAGTGGTCACAACTATTATTAATGTTTGTTGCACTGTTTTGTCACATTATAACTGCCATTAAAAATAATTGCCAAGAGGTAGTGGGTTACATGAAGAATTCTCTTTCTGACCTAATATGTTCACTTTGAATGTTATTTATGACCTGACTGAATTAGCTCTTTTAAAATTAGTGTTATTTCAACTTATTTCTTAAAAAAGCAAAGTGATGCAGTGTGCCTATTCCAAAATAATTTATAATTAGCAAACGCAAGAGGAAAACCAACCCAATAAGTTCTGGTGAAAGAATTCAACCCCTTCTTTAGCTGACACCAAAATCTTTTCCATTTATGTTTTTTTTTCCCGTTTCCAGCCCTACAAAACCAGTTCAGCAAAAGGGCACCCATACCTGGTTCCCATCGATGGTGTAATCATACTTGGTGGCATATACTTTTCCTACTGACACTGCAATAGCATAAGCCACCACAGCGATGGAAAATGATGCAGCCAGCATCTCCGAGAACAAGCTCACAGGTGGAAGTTCAGGAGGCAAAAACCTAGTGAGTTTTTAAGTGAAAAATGCTGTGAAGATTTGACCACCATTCTTTCTCCCCATCTCATCAAATGCTATATCTGCTCAGTCACATATTAGACATGAAAGTACTTGATCCAAAAGAACAAAAAGCACATGAAATACATACATGGTAGTAGCAGCTTTTATAATGTTTAATCAGAAGTTGGTGTTATCTCACTGGCTGATTTCTTTGTCCTCTATTTTCGAGCCCACCCATGCTGACTCTTCTCTATCCCTCACATGAATAAATCTGCTGTTACTGATTCTTTAATATCATACAGCCCCATCTGTGCCATTTCACATATTAGTGTTTCTTCTTCCACAATTCCATCTTAAAGGAGGTCTTTGAATTTAAAAGAGATTCTAGCCATAATATGAGATTTACTGTGTTTGAAGAGGTATCAGGTCTGTTAAAGAGACAAAGAATGTATGATGCTAAAAGAGCTCAGTGGAAAATCCCTTTTTTGAGAGCCAGGACATTTAAAATCTTCTTAAGGCAAAAAAGATTAAATTAATGTAATTATCACAATGCTCCATAGTGACTAAAATATCTCAATGATTGTGGGGTCCAATGATTACTGTTTGACAAAACCAGAGCTACCCTACTAACCATATAAAAAAATTAACCTACACGTTATACCATGAGGTTGTTTCAAATATGAAAATTTGGGAGATGGACCTATATCTTGATGACGATCCATATGGTGTAATTCCAGAGGCCCCCAGCCATGAAAGATCTCCCCGACCTACCTCACTTATGCCTAAAGTTTCTTTAATAAGGAAACTACATTTTCCCCTATAATTAGAGAAGAATGGTAAAAATAAAATAGAAATAAGGTTCTTAGAGAAAACCATAGAGAAAGTTAACCTAGCAAGCATCCTAGGTATTGTTGAATCTACCGCTCTTGTCTTGTCTTGTTGATAAAGGAACTTAGACCTGGAAACGTGAAGTGATTTGCTTGAGGTCAGTTAGTGGGTCCAGGTCTAAATGTTAGATATTAGACGATTTCCTACCTAACAAGATCTGTCTGGTTCTCTGCCCTTGTAGCCTTACTCTCCCTACCAGTGAGGTTAATTTTCAGACTCCTTTTCTCCTTATATCCCATCCTACACCACAACGAGACTCTGGAATGAACCCCATCTGTAGACAGACAGGATGTTGGAAACCCTGATCCAACAGTTGGGCGACTCAGCATCACATCACCTGCTAGTTGGGATGTGACTTGGGACCACACTTCTCAAAACAGGCTCCTGACTTGCTCCTGAGACCCAGTCAACCCTACTTCAGGTCACTAGGACTTGCCAGGGTAAATTTCCAGTTTCACATACAGTTTAGTTTTGATAGCAGCCTAATGCACTTTGCCTGCCTGGCTGCCTAGTTCTCCAAATATGACCTGATCCTTGATTATCCAGGGTAGCAAAGTGTAAAGTGCAAAGGACCAGAATCACTCTCAAATGACTTTAGGCATGTTATTTAAACCCACCACGTCCCGGTTTCCTCAGCTGTCAAATGGGGACTATATACTCTTCTCATAAGATTCAATGAGGAATCACTTGTGTAAGTAATTAGTGTCTACACATATAGTAGGTTCTTGGTATATATTGGGAGAACCCAAGTCTGTCATACTCCTGCCACTCATGTCTGCTGTCTTGCTGAACCCTAAGTATGCCAATTATTTGCCCCAAACCAATTGAAGTCCCATCTGGATATCTTCTCATGACCTGTAAGTAAGCCTTTTTTCCTTGCCCTTGCCCTTGCCCTTGCCCTCCTTCTGTGGATATAACTCTCCAAATTTTTTGCTCAGTGGGCCTGTTTGGATCCAGCCAAGCATGTCAGGCCTGATCATAAGACAACACTATGAAGAGCCCAAGGGAATGAGCATGTGAACACACATTTATCTGAAAAGATGAAGACCGGGAGAAGTGAACCTGAAGGGCCCAAAATTCCACAAACGACAGGCCAGCGTCATAAACAGAATACCAAACAGAATACCAGAGTACTTCAGACTGGGTCTGAACACTTGGCAAATGCACCACCACTCTGGCTAGAGGAGAAGAGTAGCCCTCAGAAAGCAGCCATGAAAAAAACCCTGTGGTTTTGTTGGCTTTGCCCCTGTGCCACACTTTCAAGTACAACTGCAAAGCACATACTTTAAAAACAACAGTAGGCCTGAGTTCCCCAAACCAATGAATGGAACCCAGATTGATGGGACAGAGCATGTTCTGTGGGCCACCTATAACTTGATACATCCTAGGAAACCTGACAAAAGGGATCTATAACAGTGCCTGTAATCCCAGCACTTTGGGTGGCTGAGGCAGGTGGATCACCTGAGGTCAGGAGTTTGAGGCCAGCCTGGCCAACACGGTGAAACCCCGTCTCTACTAAAAATTAACCAGGCGTGGTAGTGTGTGCCTGTAGTCCCAGCTACTCAGGAGGCTGAGGCAGGAGAATTGCTGGAACCTGGGAGGCAGAGGTTGCAGTGAGCTGAGATTATGCCACTGAATTCCATGCTGGGTGACAGAGTGAGGTTCTGTTTCAGAAAAGGAAAGAAAGGAAAAGAAAAAGAAAGAAAGAAAGAAAAGAAAGAAAGAAGAAAGAAAGAAAGAAAGAAAGAAAGAAAGAAAGAAAGAAAGAGAGAGAAAGAAAGAAAAAGAAAGAAAGAGAAAGGAAGAAAAAGAAAGAGAAAGAAAGAGAGAGAAAGGAAGGAAGGAACAAAGGAAGGAAGGAAGGAACAAAGGAAGGAAGGAAGGAAGGAAGGAAGGAAGGAAGGAAGGAAGGAAGGGGAAGAAAAGGAGGGAAGGGAGGGAAGGGAAGGAAGAAAGAGAATGAAAGAAAGAGTAACAAACATGACAACAAGAGGACCTCTGGAACTGACGAGGACAGGAGGCAAGAGAGTGAATAGGGATTAAAATTTAAAGGACAGAGCTGTCAATCTTGCTGTGGGTTTATACACACACACACACACACACACAACGCACCCACACACACACACACACCACAGAGATCATGCCACTGCATTCCAGGCTGGGTGACAGAGTGAGACTCTGTTAAAGAAAAGAAAAAAGAGAGTAACAAACGTGACAACAAGGGGACCTCTGGAACTGGCAAGGACAGGAGGCAAGAGAGTGAATAGGGATTAAAATGTAAAGGACAGAGCTGTCAATCTTCTTATGGGTTTACACATACACATGCGCGTCCACGCATGCGTACACACACACACACACACACACACACACACACACACACACACACATCACTGTAACAGAAGAGGTAAAAGAGAAGCCTGGGCAGGATGAGTGAGGAACTGGGCAGATTACGAGTTGCAGATAAGGACCAGTTGCATGAGAAGAGAGGCACGTGACTGGCCCTCATAGTGTCTGCTGGTTAAGAAAGCACCCAGGATGAGAGAATGAGTGAATCCTAGTGGGGCGCTGGACAAGGAAAAGTTGTATGTTTCTACCAGGAAAGGGAGTGGAGAGAAGGGCATAGAGCCACTGTTTTTGGCTGTCCAATGGAGGGTTGTTATTGGGAACTAACTTACGGTCCTAACCTATGGTCCTAGGTTAGGAGTGATCCTAATTTATGGTCCCCACCCTCAGTAGGATAAAGGGAACTACCAGCAGCAGCCTTAATGGAGGATTGAAGCAGGGAGGAGATCAAAAGGGGGCATATCACAATCTCTCTGTCCCTCTTCCTTTCACTGTGCTCACCTCAGGGCCACTTTAATACTCTGCTTGCTTTTTTCCAATCTCTCCACTCCACTCTTTCTTATTCAGGTTTGTTAATATCGTCAGAATTGCTTCTGTGCTACCAAGTGAGATCAGATAACCAAGGCCTTTGTTGTGGCTTGTTTATAATGACATAGGCTTGGGTATTTTATTCATTCAACAAGTGTTTTCTGAGAGCTTACTGTGAGATGAGCTCTGTGCTCTGGGACAGAGCTGAACAACACCAATGGGGTCACTGCCCTCGTGGAGGAGCTTAAAGTCCCTGGGGCCAGGCAGGTTAAACTAGCTGACCAAGCTGACCAGGTGGTCTGTCAAAGCATTCAGCTTCATTAAACTCAAGGGCCAGAGGCTAGAAATCTGTTCTCAGGAGGAGCGCACAGGAAAGCTCTGCAGAGGACCTGGAAGGATAATTTAGGGCAGAAGAAATGAGTTCCCCAAACCAACTAACGGAACACGGATGGATGGGACAGGGCCTGCTCTGTGGACCGCATATAACTTGATAGATCCTAGGAAGCCTGACAAAAGAGATCTGTAAAGTATCTTTCTCTGTAATTGTTTCTAACTAATGAAATTATCTAATTGTTAGATTAGATTTGTTGATCCTCTCTTAAAGAGTTTCCCCAGTTTCCTTGAGGGCAAGAATCACTTGAGGCACTTTTGAAAAATATTAATTCCAGAGCCCCTCCCCTGGAAAGCCTGATTCAACAGGTTTGGGGTAGGAACCAAGAATCTGTGTGAAAAAGGATCCCATGTGATTCTTACAAAAACGTAAGTTTGAGAAACACTATAACGGATAGCATGTCAATTAAGTCCCATGTACCCAGCTGTGCTTTTTCAAATAGTTTGGAACAGATTATTAGAAGAAATTATAAGATTCATCAAATGGGAATACAGCGGTTCCCTGTAGAATAAGCTCTGGGAATAAGCTTGCCTGAGGAAGTTTCTACTAAGAGCATGGAAAACAAACACTGGTACCAAACAGTGGCTCCATGCCCTTCCCTTCCCTCCACTCCTTTTCCTGGTAGAAACACTGGTACCAAACTCTTCTAGTCTTAGGGAAAACTAGTACTTCTTGATTAATAGCAAGTCTGGTCTTAAATGTTATGAGTGAAAGTTACAAATATGATAAACATCTAGGCTTCCTTTGTAACCCCATATGAGAAGATTGTGGTGTAGGGTATCTTGACTACGCTTCGTTTCGTGAGAGATCTCACTGGTGTTTCATAATAAGCTTGAGTTGAGGCTTCAGCTGTTTTCATTATCCTTGTCTTATATAAGAGAATCTCCTCAGGTCACAAAACTGGAAGGTGACAGAGATGAATGCAGGACCTTGGTCTTTTACTCTTCTAATTCACCAAACTACCAAATGTTTCTAAAACTTCCCTTGAAGATAATGCATTTTACTTATAGGTATGAGGGATATAATTATTATCCAAAATTGATTAAACTAAATGATAGAGAATTTAGGCCAGATGTCCCTGATTCCTTAAGCAGATTGTTCACAGTGCAATAGATGTTACTAAGAAATGATTCTATTTATATTATATTATAATGTTATGTATAAGTTTAAATCAGGAGTCTGGTGTTAACTGTACATGTCCTGCCATGTTTTAAGAAAATGAAGAAAAAAGAGCATACACGGGCTGCTTTCAAACAAATGGCTTGACGTTTATCAACACACATACTGTGTGTCTTATGGTTGTTTCTTCAAGATCACACACAAATAGGACTATTGAAGGAGCATCAGTGAAATGAAGCTTGAATAAAAGGTTTCATTTAAATAAAAAGGACTGACTAACTGACTTAATGTATTAGTACTGTCTAAGAGGAACAGCGCACTCACCCTCTTGGGATGGATTTAACAATGCCAGCATTGTAATTTTTTTCCAGGTTGGCTCCATATGAAATGGCAGTAGCAATTATCGTCTGAAATAAAACAAAAGATGTTAAAAACACCATTGGTCTTAATAATTCCTTGCTTGTCAACCAAATAATGCTGAACTTTCTAACTACATATTCTACTTACCACAATTACTTCTATAGGAATAGGGACTGGGATTTTGTGTCTAAACCGATCATTTAATTCCTTAACCACCATACAGACGACAATGGTGAGTAATCCAGCAGTGAAATCAGCAAGATTGGTATCACCAATATTTTGAAAAATCTCAACCAGTGTCTATAAAAAGAAAATAATTTTATATACTTCCTGCTGCTACACAGACATGAGCACACACACATGCACACACACACAATGAATTATCATATGAATCTTTCCACATGAAAAACCATGATATCAGCATCAAACAACATTCAAATTTTCAGTAAAATGATAAAAATGTGTTGGTTGATACAGAGACCATTACATACATACAATTACTGCAATATATATATACACCAAGTTTTTTATGATTGTTTACTTGGAAAGGAAAAACTGGGTGATTTCTACATTTATGTTTGCTTCTCTGTATTTTTTATGATAATAATAAAGATGTCTTAAAAGAAAAAATGTCATTATAAACATACTGAGTTTTACTTGCAGAAATGCTTTATAAGTTTATATCTTAAAATGGGTTTCTAGGTGCTATCAAGTAGCCTGATTTTTACTACAGTGATACAGCATTGAGACTAAAGGCTGATAAACCTGAAACTCCCAGTTGATCAGTTGGTTGTTTTTTTTGTGTGTGTATATGTGTGTGTGTATATGTGTGTGTGTGTTTTCTTTCTAACTTTCTTTTTTTTTTGGCACAATTAGCCGGTATTTTAGGTAAAGTTCTTTCCTAAACCTGAATGATATAGATAACAACAAAAAATAACAAAAAATCCTAAAATACTTCATATGTGGACACAGGTAGACTGACTTCATTCTTTCTGGCAAAGAAAAGCTATTGAAATGACATAAAGGCCAAGCATACTTTTTTTTTAAATTAAAACAATTTCATGTTTTATTTTGAAAATTTGATTTTATAATGATATAATTATAACAAATCTTTTTTTAAATTACTAAAGCTGACTTGAATCTGTAGTTTTTTGTTTTTCATTTTTTGTTTTTAAATTATACTTTAAGTTTTAGGGTACATGTGCACAACGTGCAGGTTTGTTACATATGTATATGTGTGCCATGTTGGTGTGCTGCACCCATTAACTCGTCATTTAACATTAGGTATATCTCCTAACAAGCGTACATTTTTTGAAATAAATTTGGTACTTAATTTTATTTCTCAAACTTGAACTAAGATAACACAAAAAAAAAACTTTTTTTTTTTTTTTTTTTTTTTTAGCTCTGTTGCCCAGGCCGGAGTACAGTGGCCTCGAACTCCTGAGCTCAAGCAATCTTCCACGTCACCCTCCAGAGTAGCTGGGGCTGCAGGCGGGCATCTATATTTATTTTATTTATTGTAGAGAGTACAATAAATAGGCTATTTTATTTTTTTGTAGTGATCGGAGCGGGAGGCGGTGGGGGCAGGGGACAGTGTCTCACTTTTTTGCCCAGACTGGTCTCGAACTCCTGACCTCAAGAAATCCTCCTGCCCAACCTCTCAAAGTGTTGGGGTTACAGGCATGAGCTACCACAGCTGGCCAAAAAAAATCTTTAAGTAGACAGATGAATCAATTCAAGAAAAACTCGTTTTGTTTTATAAATAGGAGACTTCTGGGAATCAAAGGTGTTTTCAAGGAAATTAGCAAGGAAGAATCCCAAGGAAGAACACTAATATCTTTGTTATATTAACTTCAGTCCTGTAGAAGGCATGATTTAAGAAGGTATCTTTGAGACATTTCTTTGAGACAATCTCAAAGAAGGTAACTTTTCTTTAAATGAGCTTTTTTATAAACATATTTTTACAGGAAGATAAAAGAATGGAGCATCTTATAGTTTATAACATGTATTTTACTTATTTTCACAGATAAACTACTTTTAAAATAATTATAATGATGATAATCTGGTGATAATTATGTATGAGCTTAATGAACTCTAAGTACTTAATGAACCTTAAGTAATCTAGGAGTCACTTTGCCAGCAACCTCAACTCACTGGAACACATTCAAGAAGAGTAAGGGAATGGGGAAGAAGTTATTATGCAAGCAAAATACCTCCCACCAAACACTTGGACTAGAGTTCAGGCTTTTAACTTGTAGGAAGACTCTTGAACTTTCACTCAGAGGGTACTTTTGCTCTTTCTTGAAACCCAGTACTAACAAATTCACTTTGTCTGGTTTTCAGAGTCACTGAAAATTGCTAAAGGCAGATACACTGACAGAAACAAGATGATGCCAGCAACAGCAGAGTGAAAAAGAAAATGGGATAACTACCACCAGCAGACACAATAACAAGAACTTAGGGCATTTAACACAGGAGTAAACAGCCCTACCTATCCCAGAGGCTTAAAGGTTATCATTGCTGTTTGGTCCTTTACATAATCAGTTTTCTGATGGATGACCCTGATTAATTCATGAGCTAGGTATAACATTTTGATGAATTGTCTATTCATTAAAGGTGTACTTTTCAACTCAAGATGCAAAAATTGAAACTTGAAAAACAAAACATTTAGAATCATTATCCCAATCACACAAACATTTTTACCTTACAAAAATAATCACTACAGGATTCCAGTTTAATCCATGAGAATCACTTAGACCTTTGAATAAAAAGTATGTCTGGTGGATTAAAAATGTAACATGAGGTTCAAAAACCAAAATCAGTTTATATTACACAATTGCATCATGCAAGGCATCTGAGTATGTAAATAAGTTGCCTACATATTGAGTAATCATTCAGAATCTTTTAAGAAGAGCTCTACGATAGAAAGTTTAATCTGTGCAGAAATAAAACTCACCATGTAACCTGAAATAGTTTAGATTATTATTGTATAATAATAATATTATATAATAATACAATATAAGATTATATGTATATTATATAATCTTATATAAGATTATATAATAATATGAGATTATATTATATAATAAGATAAGATTATATAATAATATGAGATTATATTATATAATAAGATAAGATTATATAATAATATGAGATTATGTTATATAATAAGATAAGATTATATTATGTAATTATATAAGATAAGATTATATTATGTAATTATATAAGATTATATAATATAAGATTATATTACGTAATATAAGATTATATAAGATTATATTACTTAATATAAGATTATATAAGATTATATTACATAATATAAGACTATATAATATAAGATTATATTACATAATATAAGATTATATAATATAAGATTATATTATGTAATATAAGATTATGTAATAATATAAGATTATATTACGTAATATAAGATTATGTAATAATATAAGCTTATATTACGTAATATAAGATTATGTAATAATATAAGCTTATATTACGTAATAAGATTACATTACGTAATAACATAAGATTACATTACGTAATAACATAAGATTACATTACGTAATAATATAAGATTATATTACGTAATAATATAAGATTGTATTATGTAATATAAGATTATATTATGTAATATAAGATTATGTTACGTAATATAAGATTATATTACGTAATATAATCTTATATTATGTAATATAAGATTATGTTATGTAATATAAGATTATATTATGTAATAAGAATATATAATAATATAAGATTATATTATGTAATAATATAAGATTATATTATGTAATAAGATTATATTATGTAATAATATAAGATTATATTATGTAATAAGATTATATTATGTAATAATATAAGATTATATAATAAAAGATTATATTATGTAATAATATAATCTTATATAAAATAAATATAAAAATCAGATTATATTATGTAAACATAATTATATAAAAATCAAATTATATGGATGTAAAAATAACTTATATAAAAAATATAAGATTATATAATAATAAGATCAAATTATATGATGTAATAATATAAGATTATATAATAATATCAGATTATATTATGTAATAACATAAGATCATATAAGATTATATTATGTAATAACATAAGATCATGTAATAATATAAGATTATATTATGCAATAACATAAGATCATGTAATAATATAAGATTATATTATGCAATAACATAAGATCATATAAGATTATATTATGTAATAACAAGATCATATAATAATATAAGATTATATTATGTGATAATATTAGATCATATAATAATATAAGATTATATTATGTAATAATATAAGATTATATAATAAAAGATAAGATATTATATAATAAGATTATATTATATAATAAATAGTTATATTATAAAATAAATAAAATATTTATATAATAAGGTCATATCATAAAAAATAAGCTATGATGTAATAAGATAAGGTTTATATTATATAAATTATTATAAAAATTAAAACTTATTGATATAAAAAAATTATATAATAAAGAAGTTATATAATAAATAAGTTTTTTATATAAGTTATATAAAAAATAATTATTTAAAAATTATATTATATAAATTATATAATAAGTAAATTATATTATATAAATTATATAAAAATAAATTATATTATATAAAATTATATTATATAAAATTATATAATAAGATAAGATTATATTATATAAAATTATATTATATAAGATTATATAATAGGATAAGATTATATTATATAAGATTATATAATAGGATAAGATTATATTATATAAGATTATATAATAGGATAAGATTATATTGTATAAGATTATGTAATAAGATAAGATTATATTGTATAAGATTATATAATAAGATAAGATTATATTATATAAGATTATATTATATAATAAGATAAGATTATATTATATAATAATGTAAGATTATACTTAACGACATAGCAATTAGACTCTACAAAAACACTGAACAGTACTTCTAATTTAGTTTACTGTTAAAATACCATAAAATATGTTAATAGTATGGATACACATATGATTCTGTATTTTAACTTATTATTCCAAGTAATTCAAATTATGATAATGAACTTTTTCATAATAGATAATATTTTACAATATTTCCTGCTGTGTTTGGAAAATTTTAGGACAATTTCATTTAGATAATTTCTTTGTTCTTGCCCAGGATTACCTGGGTTTATGAAGCCATGAGAAAAAAATTATGCCCAATAATGTGTATGAGAAAATTGATCGGTTTACTATTGGAGCTGAATTTATTTTTGTTTTTTATCTCCATGAATATCACCAACCCTTCACAACCACCTTTTGCTGTCACGCATTTCCTTCCATATCTTTTGTGTATACATGTATAGATCAATCCTTAAAGTGTTACTTTAATATAATGGTATAAATTTTACATACTGAAGTAGGTACAAAGTAACAAATCTAATCAAGCTTAGTGGTGGCTTTCCAAGCTCTCACCCTTGTCTACTGAGACAAACCATTCAAATTGAACGGTGGAAAATCAACCCCTAAGTGGACTGGGATTTGCTTAGATAACTGAGTAGCTACATGGTAGCATCAAGGGTATTAACTAACTCTAAATTGCTGCCAATACCCTGTCATTCTCCCTTCTGCCTCCTACATCCAGTATCTCTGACATTTGTAAATTAACTGATTTCTTTTTCTTCTAATATTTTCTCCCCTATTTCTTTGCATTCATTATTTCTAGCTGTCAGTGCCTCTTTGGGGGAGAGGCCAGGACAAACCAAAGTGCAACCTTAGAACAAAGATAAGTTAACATTCCAGGTAAAGTATTTTGCAGCCATCTTACCATCTTTCCTGGGAGAATCCTCTACTACTCTGCCTTTATTGAAGGATTCTTTCATGTATAATTGTAATGGTGATGTCATAAGCAAAATTCTCTGTTCAGGGACTAAGCAGCTCATTTAACCCTACGCAATCATTTTCAGACCTGCTGTTTTTTTGTTTTGTTTTGTTTTGTTTTGTTTTGTTTTGTTTTTTCAGAAGAGCAAACTTATATTCACCACCATATAGAGATGACTGAAATACCTTCTCCAACTTGGGTGGCCTGTGAGGAGTTTCTTGCAAAATTCTATGCTGTATGCTAAACTGAGACTTCAAGAAAAATATTCAACAGGAAATAAGTTACATAATGACTGCACTTGGTTTAAAAACTATTTTTGACCTTGGCCTAGTGTTTCCTGGTCACTTTTGTCCCTGTCAAAGTGAAATCATTTGCAGAAAGTTTCTTATTAAACATAATCCCACAAGACCAGAAGAACTATTTCTCCTGTTCTGCAGGGGTCCTGCAATGGCCATGGACCCAGGTCAACAATTAATTTGGACCTCTTGTGATCTGTGTAGATGAAGGCCTAGCAATGTTTGCCCAATGAGGTGAGTATACTCAGTAAGAGATGTCTTGGTAGGTTAATGAGTCACTGGGTTTGTATAGGGAGTGAACAGTGCCTGGCACGTGGTAAGTATTCAATATATGTTTATTGAATAGATAAACTGAATGAATGAGAATGAAGGAATAAATGAGTGAACATTTGATGGAGAAAATGTAAAAGTAAGTAAAAGAAAGATGTGCCAGGGGCTGCAAAAGTTACAGAGCCTGTCAAAATAAGCCAGTCAGAGGCTCAAAAAGAACTAAGGATTGGCCAAGTGCAGTGGCTCACACCTATAATCCCAACACATTAGGAGGCATGCAGTAAGAGGACTGCTTGAGGCCAGGGGTTCAAGACCAGCCTGGGCGACATCGCAAAACCCCTGTCTCTACCAAAATAAAATCTTAAAATTTTTAATTTTAATTTTAAAATATGGGCTGGACATAGTGGCTCACTCCTGTAATCCCAGAACTTTGGGAGGCCAAGGTGAGAGGATCACTTGAACTCAGGAGTTTGAGACTAACCTGGGCAACATAGCAAGACATTGCCTCCACTAAAATTCAACAAAGAAAAAGAAAATTAGCCAGGTGTGGTGGTGCACGCCTGTAGTTCCAGCTACTCATGAGGCTGAGGGGGAAGAATCACTTGACACAGGGAGATGGAGGTTGCAGTGAGCTATGACTGTGCTACTGTACTCCAGCCCAGGCAATAGGGCAAGACCCTGTCTCAAAAAAAAAACTTCCTTTTTAATAGAAAACTGAGGATTTGACAGGAAAAATATATCAAGAATGACCCATATAATGCTGAATCAAAAACTTTTGCTAATGTTTCATAATAGGCTGGGTCCAGAGGAAATGAACGGCGAGCTTCATGAGGTCTATTCATCTGTGATAATAATAATAATAATAAACTCAATTCTTACTATGTGCCAGATATTGTGCTAAGTGCCTTACACATATATTCTTTTTCAATCCTCACTGCTCTAAGAGGTAGCTACTATTAATACTCCCATTTTACAATTGAGGACACTGAGGCTTAGGGAAGTTGAGTATAAACATCATGGGTAGTGGGTGGAGAACCAAGATGCCAACTCAAGTCTATTGAAGTTCAAAGTCCATGATCTTTTTTGTTTGTTTTTGTTTGTTGTTGCTGTTATTGTTGTTTGAGACAGGGTCTCACTCCAATCACCCAGGCTGGAAGGCAGTGGCATGATCTTGGCTCACTGCAGCCTCAACTTCCTGAGCTCAGGTGATCCTCTCACCTCAGCCTCCCAAGTAGCTGGGACTACAGGTGCGTGCCACCATACATGTCTAATTTTTTTTGTATTATTAGTAGGGACAAGGTTTTGCCATGTTGCCCAAGCTGATCTTGAACTCATGGGCTCAAGTGATCCACCTGTGTCAGCCTCCCAAACTGCTGGGATTACAGGCATGAGCCACCACACCTAGCCTCATGATCTTAATCACTATGTTATTCTGCCTCCTCTGTCTATTCTCACTGCTTAGCATAGTACCCGGCCTGTAGTAAGCACTTGGTAATATTTGTTGAATGGATGGAGTGTAATAGTATGGGATTATGGCACTGTTATAAAATTGAGCAATTCTTGACATACTCACCAATTCTCAGATATGTGTACATGGCCTTACATTGTTTTAGAAGCTAATAGGTGGGTCTTTAAAGACTCAAACTCCATTCTTAATGTTGACACATTATTTTTGTATGGTATCATTCCCCCCAAGCTAGGATGACATCATGTTACTATTATCACCATTTTTCAAGCATCAATAACATGCTTTATATAGAACACATTTTTAGATCCAAAACCTTTTTCAAATCTAATTAGTGTGATCTACATCCTGCTTTTGCATTTCTTTTGCATGGTGAATCATCTCTGAATCTAATGTTCCTTTCCATCCATAATTGTTGAGACATTTACCTTATGCATTTTATGGACCCTCATGGTTAGAAAAAGCTTTTAGAGATACATCTCCAATCATTTCATTTCACCAATAAAAAAGAAAAGATGCCTTGAAATAATCATTTCAAAATAACTCCTTTAGAGTACTTGTTATGTACCAGCCCCTGGGCCAAGTGCTTATCTATTCTTATTTAACAATCCAGTGAGGCATATACTATTACTAACCCAATTTTGCAGAGAAGGAAACTGAGGCATGGTGATTGGCTCACATGGCTAGTAGACACTAGAGCCAGAATTTGAATCAAGGTCTATCCAGTTCTAAGACTGAGCTTTCAATTAGCACCCTACATGATGTATCCAGGGTCACTTACCTGTTAGAGACAAAGCTGAGGCTAGAAATCAAGTCTGTTACATTCCAGAGCAGCCTTTACTTCATTAGACCACTTTGTTTTCATTAATGTTTTTAAGTACAATGATATTTCTGACAGAAGCAACCAAATGTTTTCAATGGCTCCCAAAGTATGCATAGAGAAATGTGGGTGCTCCAGACTCAAGTTTTGTTTTGTTTTGGTTTTCTTTTTGTTTGAAACAGGTTCTTGCTCTGTCACCCAGGGTGGAGTGCAGTGGGGCGATCACAGCTCACTGCAGCCTCAACCTCCAGGGCTCAGGAGATCTTCCCACCTCAGCCTCCCAAGTAGCTGAGACTACAAGTGTGCACCACAACACCTGGCAAATTTTCAGATTTTTGGATTTTTTCTTTCTTTTCTTTTCTTTTCTTTTTCTTTCTTTTTTTTTGTTTTTTAGAGATGAGGTCTCACCATATTGCCCAGGCTGGTCTCAAACTCCTAGATTCAAGCGATCTGCCCACCTCGGCCTTCCAAACTGCTGGGATTACAGGTGTGAGCCACTACGCCTGGCCCAGGCTCAGAGAATGAATACAATTTTTTCTGGAATGAACAGTGACCCATCCCTGGAGCAAGAAGCAACACTTACATAGATAATAGAGAGAACTCCATTATAGTTTTTGGTTGAAACATTGAGGACAATCTTTAGCTGTGAGACCAGCACTTGGAAGGCAGCAGCTGTTGTGAAGCCACCAACCAAAGGATCTGCCAAGTACCTCACTATGAATCCAATCTGCAAGCCGCCAAATATCAACTACGATAAGGAAAAGGAAAGAAAAATTAAACGTTTGCCTGAGATAGAAACCTACTCTCTGGAAATACTAAATCAAGCTTAATACCAATGAAAACACTAGTAGCCTGCCTGTAGCACAAAAATACTGGTAGAAAAAAATATGAATTTCTTAATGCCCTATCACTCCCCTCCCTCCACCACTCTAAAATTTGAAAACTAAGTGTAATAAAAACCTTGAAGTATTTCCATACATGTACTCAGAAAAGCAAAAATCCATAGCTTATTTCTGTGGCTTTCGGTCCTGTGTCTCCGCTCACCAGAACACTTTTTCTCCTTTGTGGATTCCCGTATATTTCCCTTCTCTCATCCTCAATTGAATCACACGTGTTCTTCTGAGCTTTTTTTCTGTCTCTGACTTTGATGATAAGTGAGCCTTAATAAGTGGGGTCTTGCTGACTATTTTAGCATCTGACCTAAAACAACGTAACTTAGAAAATAATTTTGGGTTCCAGGAAATTACTTTGTTTTGTTTTTAGAAGAATCTTAAGTCCATATGCTTTAAAGTTAATTTCAAATAAAAATTACACCAATCTATATTTTACTTGTAAGTTCATTACCTGTATGATTCCAACCAGCAGAGTCAGGGCACTGGCAATCAGGACTCTAGCTGTATCTCTAGCTGCAGTGTCTATCATGGTAGTATTTAGTACAGTTCCATTGCTGCTGGATACGAGAAAGTGTTCGTCGGGGGCCATGCTCAGAACAACAGATCCCACCATTAAACTCACCACTGGAAAAGGTCCTGGGGAAAAAAAGTCTCTAACAATTAATCAGTTATTAATCACAAATGTTCAACGTGTCTGCATAGGATTTAAAAAATGTATGAAAGATTTAGCTGTGACTAGGAAAATATTGTTTGTTCACGAAAGAAGCTGAGCCGGACACAGTGGATCACACCTGTAATCGCAGCACTTTGGGAGACTCAGGTGGGAAGATCACTTAAGCCCAGGAGTTCCAGACCAGCCTAAGCAACATAGTAAAACCCCACCTCTACCAAAATAAGACAAAAATTAGCTGGGTGTGGTGCTGAGTGCCTATGGTCCCAGCTACTTGGGAGGCTGAGGTGGGGGGATTGCTTGAGCTGGGGAGGTGGAGGCTGCAGTGAGCTGAGATCACGCCACCGCACTCCAGCCTAGATGACAGAGCCAGATTCTGTCTCAACAACAACAACAACAACAAAAAGAAGCTAAAAAAGCAGATATCTCGAGGCGTTCATGACCTAGAAATAGGCACAAGAGACATGTAGGTAGATTATTATAATACAACATTCAGGATGCTTCGTGAGTATATCAAAAGGTCGTCTAACCTGTCTATGTGTGATCCTCATGTGTATGGGTGGTGGGGACGGGGATGAGAGTTGTCAGGAAAGGTTTTCTGGCAAAGGTAGCACATACATTGAGTGTTTACTTGTTCCACTCAACTTTTATTTCATATAATCTCATTAATTTCCTAGAGTGTCCAATGTCCTGATGATCTCTGTGGATCTGAGTACCTTGATCAATATCACAGGGTCCAAGTGAGGATTAAAAAAACAGCAAAGGGAGTATGAAGTTTCTTTCCCTTTTTGTAAGAGAAAACATTTTTTCATATCAAATGTCAATCTGTAAGATTTTATATTTTAAAAAATATTATGTTTTTCCAGCAACTGCTCCGTTCACTACTGTTATTTTTATCCATGATGATGATGATGATTCTACCCTTTCATCATGGAAGCCTTTATGGTTTTGAGGTCTCAAAACCCAACCCCAATCACCTGGAATATCTCAATGTATAGAATACCAAAGAGAAAAATCAGCTTCCATGTTCCTCATCTAGTCAAGCACTCAACACTAATTGATTCTCCAAGGTGCGGAAGTTCTTTCAATCAATAACCTCTTTCTGATCTCCTTCCGAGGAAATACAAGTAAGGACGAAAACATGGGTTGGGGATAAAGTAGATGGTTGCATTTATTTCAAGAGGATCATCGAGGTAGACATGTCTAGCCAGCAGATGGATGTAGGAGCAAAATTTTCTCTAGTATAAATGTCAAAGTCACAAAATAGCATTAAAACACTCATTTACTAGGACATTCTAACAAGCGAGAATTCAGATTTTAGGAATAGCAGGAAAACTTATTATAAGCCATACCAAAAAAGAAAGCCAAGCTTAGCTTCTAAATTGTTTTGGTAAGATTTTGCCAGTCTTTTAATATTAGTGATTTAAAATAAGTATGCTCTTTAATTAAATCATGAACATGTATTTGATGAGCATACTTAGTAATTTCTAAGTTAATCTAGTAAAATGGTTGGTTCAAAGACCTTGTGTCATTTTTTTCCCAGTCATTATGACTCCAAAAATGGACTCAAATTTACTACGTTTTTGAAAACCAAACATGCTAAAATGTTAAGGTAGGCTGTCATTTTCAGTTTTTCGATTTTTCCCCCTTCATTAAAAAAGTTACCTAACATCATTGAATACAAAAAGCAGGCAAAACACTGAAATCCCATTTCCCTGAGAACATTAACACAGATATATTAGGTTGGTGCAAAAGTAATTGTTTTCACAATTAAAAGTATAATTGCGAAAACCGCAATTACTTTTGCACCAATATAATAGAGGTATAATGCACTTAATATAGCCAAAACACTTTAAATATGAGAAAATGTAATTGTAAAATATGCTTATAATTACCAACTGAGATATGTCTTGATGTTCCAAAGATAAAGTATGTCAGGATAGGGAAAAAAGCAGAGTAGAGACCATATCCAACAGGAACTGCAGCTAGTAGGGCATATGCCATCCCTGAAAGCACATCCAAAGTGATTACATTCACAAACCAAAGTTATAGTATGCAGAAAGTCCTCAACTTACAATGGTTCCACTTATGACTTTGACTTTATGATGATGCAAAAGCAATATGCATTCAGTAGAAACCATACTTTAAGTAACCATGCAACCATTCCGTTTTTCACTTTCAGTACATTATTCAGTAAATTACATGGGATATTCAATACTTTATTATAAAATCGGCTTGTGTTAGATTATTTTGCCCAACTGTAGGTTATTATAAGTATTCTGAGCACCTTTCAGGTAGGATAGCCTAAGTGATGACGTTCCATAGGTTAGGTGTATTAAGTGCATTTTTGACTTAAAATGTGTTCAACTTGCAATGGGTTATTAGGATGTAACTCATGATAAGTAGAGGAGCATCTGTCTTTCTACTGCGTAAAGAAGGGCCTTTACACAGATACTCTCAATTTACAGTTTCAACAGATCAGCCTGTCCTGAGTTGGTCTCCTTATCTTGCATGCACACTGGCTATGCTAGGATGCAGAACAGGATCCAAATCACCTGGAACAATGATTGCATCTACAAACATCACCTGCTCAAATGAATTGACTCAATTGATCAGTAATTCAGTCTTCCACTAATCAGATCAGCGGGAAAAAAAAATCAAGTCAAATGTTGACTAAAAACTTGGTCAGACCCGGTGTCCTACGCCTATAATCCCAGTGCTTTGGGAAGCCATAGGAAGGAGTAGCAGTTGAGCCCAGGAGTTTGAGACCAGCCTGGAAAACATAGCAAAACTCCATCTCTACCATAAAATGAATGAGCCCAGCATATTGGTTCACGCCTGTAGTCCTAGTTATTAAGGAGGCTGAGGCAGGAGGATTGTTTGAACCCAGGAGTTTGAGGTTACAGCAAGCTATGATCGTGCCACTGCACTCCAGCCTGGGCAACAGAGCAAGACTTTGTGTCTAAAAAAGAAAAAAAAATTTTTGGTCAATTCACTCCAAAGGCTCAGATCAGTTTTGCACAGAAGTAGTTGTGTCTGAGCTCAGTGTTTCTCTGAGTTCTGAGGGACAGAGTCATTGTTACACTGCCCTTTCTCCTTTCTTGGTGAGGAAGAAAAGTTAGACCCAAAGCAAAAATATGATAATTATACTCAGCAGCAGACAAGACAACTCTACCCTGGTGAAGTTGACCAATTCCTCCACTAGGCAATGGCAGCAGCCCCCAGACCCACTAATGCCTGGCTATAGAGAAATCAACATTCTAGTTTACATGAGGGTTAGAAGAGGATAATGACATTCTTTTCCTTGGTTAAATACTTAGGTAGTCAGCATATCTTACTCTGTTTTACCTCCTCACCCTTCACTCACTCACAATGAGAGAAAATCAAGCCTTTTGACCCTTGAGTCATTAATAAGGAAGTACATTTATAGTAGTTTATTAAAAATGGCAACAGCCTGAATATGCTGACCCCCAGGCACTCAATATTACTTGTCAGATAAATGTCCCCAAGCAGGGAAGTGGTTAACTAAGTTATGCTTCATACTCGTAATTCTATGAAATGAAATTGATGTGATGCTCAGAAGTACATTCACTAACGTGGAGAGATGGGATAAAGGGAAAAAAGTGAGTAAAATCAAGATTCAAAACTGATAGGTATGTATGCTCCTACTTTTATAAAAAATACACTCCCACTCCAGCCTGTGGGAGTGTATGCATTAAAGAATCTGGAGGGGCCGGGCGCGGTGAGTCACACCTGTAATCCCAGCACTTTGGGAGGCTGAGGTGGGTGGATCATGAGGTCAGGAGCTCAAGACCACCCTGGCCAAGATGGTGAAACCCCATCTCTACTAAAAATACAAAAATTAGCCAGGCGTGGGGGTGGGCACCTGTAATCCCAGCTACTCAGGAGGCTGAGGCAGAGAACTGCTTGAACCCAGGAGGCGGAGGTTTCAGTGGGTTGAGATTGTGCCACTGCATTCCAGCCTGGGCAACAGAGCAAGAGTCCATCTCAAAAAAAGTTAAAAAAAAATCTGGAGGTATTTTGAATAAAATATGAAGTAATTCACATATATAAGAAACACAATACACAGTGAATAATATAATAAACTTTCATGTATCCATCATCTAGCTTAAGAAATAAATTACTGCCATTGCAGTGGAAACTCTCAGTATACTCTTCCTGAATCAAATCCTCTTTCCTCCCTCCACCCTCAGAAGGCAACAATTATCCTGAATTTGGGGCTTATTATTTCCAGACATTTCGTTAGATTTTTATATAGATAAGTATTTATGTGTCTAATAAGATATTTACTAAAATATCAATGGGTTATCTGTATGGTAGGATCAGAGGAGACTTCTAGTTTGTGGTGAAGGTATTTTTTCATGTTCCTTATATGTATTTTCTAGTTTTCTACAATGAGCATTCATTCATTCAACAACAGTTGATTATGCACCTACGATGCGTCAGGCACTGTTAAAATAAAGTCTCTGCCCTTGTGGAGTTTGTCTTCTAGAAAATATATCTATTAGTGCAATTGTTTTAATATATAAATTACAAACAGGAATTGCAATAGTCAGTAGTCCCAAGAGCATGGAATAAAATAGGAAGGTGACTCCACAGAAGGAAGACAAGAAAAGAAGGAGCAGGGGATGAAAGCACAACTTGTCTATTTCATATGGACATTTTTCAAGTCCTTCTAAAACTTCCATTTCCCCAAACTAGGCTCTGCAGTTCTTAATATGCCTGGAAAAGGGGAACCTTTCAGTTTTGATATAGAGTGTCCCATTTAGGGACCACTACTACTCAAATATACTGGAATCATCTTTATTATAAAGAAACTTGGTACAACAGTTTTAAAATTACACAATTTGTAAAGAAATCTGGGGCCAGGTGTGATGGCTCATGACTGTAATCCTAGCATTTTGGGAGGCTGAGATGGGAAGATCACTGAGGCCAGGAGTTCAAGACCAGCCCGGCCAACATGGCGAAACCCCGTCTCTACTAAAAATACACAAATTAGCTGGGGGTGTTGGTACATGCCTGTAATTTCAGCTACTCAGGAGGCTGAGGCACAAGGATAGTTTGAACCCTGGAGGCGGTGGTTGCAATGAGCCAAGATCACACCACTACACTCCAACCTGTGTGAGAGAGAGTCTCAAAAAAAAAAAATTAAAAGAAATCTGAGCCATTGATTTAAATGATAGAATTTCTCTGTTGGTAGTCATGATTTATAGGATGGTGACATATACTGAAAAAGCAGGTGCTAATAAACAGTTGAAATTTATATTAAATTTAAATTTCTTCTAAAGGTAAAGCCTTCCACCATGTGAGGACGCAGCAAGGAGATGGGTCCTCACCAGAAACTGAATCTGCAGGCACCTTCATGCTGCAGAAATAAATTTCTGTTGTTTGAACAAACCAATAAATAAAAGTCAAAAGGAGAAAGCAGACAGCAGACTCCTTAAAGTTGTGAATAAAAATAGCACCACAAGGGTTGCATCTATCTTTTGCTGTCTGATGGGAATTTGTTTTAATAACAAAAATCAGAAAGATCCCATCATCCTTAGCAACTTCCTGGCTTCCCAGTAACCTGAGCTGGTCTTCTCGGAGTCGTTCTACTACTCCTCAGCTGCTCAGCCAGTGGTTACGTCATGGACATTGTCATCACTGGAAACCACACCACCACCTCCAAAATCTGAATTTTGAGCCTCTCTCCAGCTACAGCCTCCAAGCCTTCCAACTTACCTACTGCAGAATCCTTGTTGCAACATTTATTTGTGCTCACGAGGCTTCTAATCAATTAACCGATCCACTTTCTCCCTATCCTCCACACCTTCCTGTCTTCACTTCCACCCTTGCCCACACAGATTCCACGGAATTTTGCAAATATTCTTAACTCCCTTTTTTCACTTTCCCCTTCCTTCCTTTTCTTGTCTGGCAAAACTCCAGTTTGCTGACCTCAAACATCCACCTTTTCCATGACAGCCTTCGAGCAGCTAGATAAACTGGACCGAAGGCATCTACATCTGGGCTAACCAATTTCATGTAAAATGTGTGACCACAAGTGCTAGATGGACACTCAACACTGCCTGGGGACCCAATTACATTTCCTCAGGCGGTGTGCCTTTCCTCTCCTTGAGGCAACTATTCAAACCTCCCCTACTTACCTCAATCTGCCCAAACCCTTCTCCACCAGACTCGAAGTTAAGAGATATATTTTGCATTTAATCGAAAACACAGAATCCATGAGATGCTCCCAAGTTGCTTTTCATCAAAATTTCAAACCTGTCTGCATCTGCACCATTTGGGCTATCTTCCTTTGAAAATGGAAGAAATATCCCTCCTGCCTTTAAGGAGTAATTCTAGTTCTGTTCTCAAACCCCTCCACGTTTGCCCCTTTTTACTACTTTGCTTCTAGTTATTTATCTTGTACTTCTTGCACCACAGATCTCTTTCTTTCTACTAGGTCATTCCTACCGGTTCACAAATATGTTCTAGTATCTCCCATATTGAGAAAAACAAATTCTCCCTTCACTCTATTTTCATCTCTTATCTGCCTCTGATTCATGGCAAAACTTCTTAAAAGCAGTCTGTAATCCTTCATCATACCCCACCCCTCAGGCAAATTCAACACTCTCGGCCCCTCTATGCTTTTTTTTTTTTTTTTTTTAACCTTCTCTCTTGGCTTCTGATCCCACATTCTTTTGGTTGTTCTTTGTCTTCAACTTCCTGCGCCCAACTTTCTCAGGTTCTTGGCTGCCCCTCTCCTTGCCTTCCTAACTTCTAAGTACTCTGGCTCCCTTTTCTTTTACACCTGCCCTTTCTTCCTAGGTAATCACAGGCATTCCCACTCTTGTAAGTACCACCTCTTCAGCGATGCTTTCCTGATTTTTATGTCTAGCCTAGACCTCCCCTCTGACCTTCACACTTGCAGTAGCTCCCACTTCTCTATGTGCCATCTCCATTTAGATGTCTCACCCTTGCATCTTAAAGTTAGCATATCCAAAAGGAAACTTGATTTCCTGTCCCAAACCTGCTCCTCAGCCTGTCTTTGCCATTTAGATAAATGATGTAATGATCTATCCGGTTGCTCAAGCCAACAACCTTGGAGGCATCTGTGATTTTCATCCACACTCATCACTACGTGTCAGTGATTCTTGCTGTACAATATATTCTAGATCTTGCAGCTCTCTTCATAGCCTGCCTCATCTAGTTCAAGCTGACACACCTATTCTCCCTTTAATTCATAGCAATATTCCCACAGGGCCAGGAATAGGATGAGGCAAATGAGGTGCCTAGGATACAATATTTAAAGAGGCATTCTGAGAGTGAGTGCCTCCCTTACCTCATCCTAATCCCAGTCCTGCCTCAATTTATTTCATGGTTTACTCACCCTCCCCCACTGCACTCACCCACACTACAATTCTTCCTCTTCCTCCCTGGAAAATACTAAGTTTTCTGGCCTCAGGGCCTTTGCACCTTTACCTGGTACACTCTTTTTTTCTGCTTCTCACATGGCTGTCTCCTTCTCATTCTCTTGTCTTTGACTAAATTTCACCCTCTCAGTAAGGTCTTCCTTGACCATTGTATCTAAAATAGACCTCCATTCCTGGCTGGGCACAGTGGCTCGCACCTGTAATCCCAGCACTTTGGGAGGCCAAGGCAGGCAGATAACTTGAGCCTAGGAGTTCCAGATCAGCCTGGGCAACACAGTGAAACCCTGTCTCTACAAAAAATACAAAAATTAGCCAAGCATGGTGGCACATGCCTGTAGTTCCAGCTACTGGGGAGGCTGAGATGGGAGGATCACCTGGGCCCAGGAGGCCAAGGCTGTGGTGAGCTGTGATCTCACCACTGCATTCCAGCCTGAGCAACAGAGCAAGACTCTGTCTCAAAAAAATATAAAAATAAAGACCCACCTTTCAAATTAATCCCTATTACAGTATATTTAATCCACCACAATAAATATTGCAATCTATAATTATTTTTCTATTTATCTACTTATTTAATTCCCATCCCTACCCCTCAAAATAATTTTACAAAGCTCCATGAAGTCAGCACCTGTGCCTGTTAATGAACCACTGTGTCCACATGGCTGGATACCTGGCCTACAGAATTAGTTTATAAATATTTATTAAGTGAATGAATGATAAATGAATGTATAAGTGAGCCAGATTAACCTCCCAGAAATTCACCTTACACAGAAAACTTTATAGAGATAATGTTTCTAGAAAAGCATATTACCCATAAAGTAAGGAACTACACAATAGACACCGGATTAAAATCCCAGCTGTACCACTTACCAGCCACATGACCCTGGGCAAGATTTAATAGATTTTTCCCCTACTGAAAATGAAATAATAATAGACCTACCTAGCAGGATTGTTATGAGGATTAAATGAGATAACTGGCAACATTCTTAGTTAGCATAGTGTCTCATGCTTATAAACAAAATGAATTCTTATAAGATACTTGTCTATGAAAAGTGGGGAGACATGGGGCATGAACCACCATTTTTCATATATAAAGAAGATTCATTGTCAGGAATGCAATTCAATATTTTTCACTAAATATACCATCTATTATGTGCCTGTCTCTGTGCTAGGCACTTGCTGAACAAACATGAATTAGGCATGGTTCCTGCCCCCCTGGAGTCACAGGGTGTCACCATGTCACAGCCCTTAGAGCACAGTGTAGAATACTTGGCATTGTTTAACTTAGGAACCGCACAGCCCATTCTAGTCTCTCTTCCGTCCACCTTTGTGATTAAGAACATGCTTGATCAGGCTGAGGCTCCATCCTGAGTTCATAGGCCATCCTCCTTCTCTGCGGGCATCTACCTGGCCTGATCTGAGCAATCTTGAAAGCTCCATAGCCAAATTTTAACTCACAATATTGCTCAACATTCATTACTAGCTTCTGAAATAGTCTATTTTCAAGCCATCCCCCACCCCCCACCCACCCTACTTCCTATCACTTGGCAAACTCAGACTTAGCCATCAGGGAAACTCAGCTTTGACATTCAACTTCCGGGAAGCTATTCAAGATCCCCTAAGCCCGCTTTGAGTGAACCTCATTTGCACTCCCTTAGCAAGTAATTTGCACTCCCCTGCCACAGCCCTTATCACATTGAATTGTTATCTCTTTCTCCATTGGACTATGAGTTCCTTGGAAGCAGAGGATGCATCTTATTCATGTCAGCACACCTAGTGCCTGGAACATATTAGGTGTTTCACAAATTATAATAAATAACGAAATTTCTGTTTTCATGATTCAGGGTCTTTGGGAAATTGGTCAGGGTGTTGAGGGTGGGGCAGAAACGAGATGGTGGGAATATGGGACAGAGAAGAATGCCATACTGCTAGGCACCAACTATACAACAGATTTCTAAGATGCTTATGGGAATATTATGGAATGAACTCAGTTAATAAAAGAACAAATAACCACCTATGTTGGCACATTTTCCCACAAAATAAAAAGAGGATGAATTTTTTTAAAAGGGGGTGAGGGGCAGGCAAAACATTCATGTGGAGTCCAGGCTAGGAAGCTCCCTTCACTTTTCCTTAAGCCAGTTTCAAACTGCTTAAGATCCATGTGTGGGAGGCTGGGTGTGGTGGCTCAAGCCTGTAATCACAGTACTTTGGGATACCAAGGTGGGCGGATCACTTGAGGTTAGGAGTTCCAGGCACATGCCTGTAGTCCCAGCTACTCAGAAGGCTGAGGCACGAGAATCACTTGAACCCGAGAGGCAGAGAGATTGCAATGAGCCAAGATCATGCCACTGCTCACCAGCCTGGGTGACAGAGCAAGACTCTCTCTAAAAAGCAAAACAAAACAAAACAAACAAACAAACAAACAAAACAGATCCACGTGTGGATATAAAATAATTTAATGTGCTGCAATCATCATTTAAAAAACCTGAGCATAATAGAACAAAGTGAAAGATTAGCATATTGTAATAATAAATATTTTACAGGAACTTTAGATATATATGTATATATCAGGATGTAACACATATTTCTTTTTTTTTTTAATCTTGACTTGAAACTCTTTACACATTTCTTATTGAATTGTGGTCAATGAAAATTGAGAAGCCAGCCGGGCGCAGTGGCTCACGCCTGTAATCCCAGCACTTTGAGAGGCCGAGGCAGGCGGATCACGAGGTCAGGAGATCGATACCATCCTGGCTAACGCGATGAAACCCCGTCTCTACTAAAAATACAAAAAATTAGCCGGGCGTAGTGGCAGGCGCCTGTAGTCCCAGCTACAGGGGAGGCTGAGGCAGGAGAATGGCGTGAACCTGGGAGACGGAGCTTCCAGTGAGCCGAGATTGTGCCACTGCACTCCAGCCTAGGCGACAGAGGGAGCCCCTGTCTCATATAAAATAAAATTTAAAAAAATTGAGAAGCCACTGGCTAGTATATGCCTCTAAATTGGACCTCTGCACCTAGTGGGGCAGCAGTTTCCCAGGAAGAGAACTCTAAGGAAGGGGAGAAAAGAGGTGACTCTCTCCACTAAGGGGCTCTACAGGAAAGACAAAGGACTTGAAGGGTAAGCAAACATCTGTCACAGACCTATGGTCGCTGGGGAGAAGTGTTAAACTCCTGCTGGAGACCAGAACTCTCAATCCGCCAACATCTTACCTTGCAGTGTGGCCACTAGCCCAGTACTAACTCCCGAAATGATGTCACTAAGCAGCCATTCCTTGACTCGGTATTTGGGGAGCCACTCCAAGATGGGCAGGAGAGTCTTTAGCACACCAAAGGCTCTCTTTCTTGAACAACTGTCAAAAAGCAAGAAAACTGGGTTTTCAATCCAATCTCAGTCACAACCAATCTGCAAATCACAAAGTTATGAACTGGATTCTGCTGATGTTTATAACTATTTAGAAAAAGAATAAGAATTTCCTGGAAAATAATAACCCTGAAGTGCTTGCCATGCTTTTGCTAAGAACTGTATCTATCCTTTTAAATGCACTCTTCGAGAGAACACAGGATTAAGTGTCCCACCCCTCGCTCACCTTTTTAATCCTCTGAGAAAATATTCTTACACAAAAACCTATTTTCTGGTCCAGCCAGAGACTGATGGATGTGGAGTCTCTAAATGGAGATTAATTTTCAGACTCGTAATCCAGGCCCCTTATTATTATTATTTTCTTTAAAGAAACACACTGAGTATATTTTGGCAATACAAGCCTGGAGCTAGTTTTTACAAAAATCTTAGCATGAGGAATGTATACCTTATACCTTGCTACTTAGTAGTTTTTAAATTCAATGACCTATAGATAAAAGAAAAATATCAAAAGTAGGTGGTATAACTCCTGATTTGAATAAATTGTTTTTTAATTAAGGCATTTATGGGACGATTGGACATTTTAATAATGACTCAATTTTTGATATTAAGGAGTTATTTTTAGATATTAAGGTGTGATCATGAAATGTGGTTATATTTTTTAAGAGTCTTTAAAGATACGCAGTAAAATATATAAAGACAGTACGCTGTATGAGATTTGCTTAAAAATAATACTGGAGGGAGCAAGTAGGTGTCGATACAAGAAACAAGAGTAACTTGGAGTTGATCACAGTTGAGGCCGAGTGATGGGTTAAAAACGGTGGGGGTGGGGAGTTCATTATACTACTACGTCTACTTATGCATATATTTGAAATGTTCTATAATGAAAGGTTTTAGAAACTCTAATTTCTTCATGTTTGTGACATCTAGTTACGGCACGTTTGGGTTTAGAGACTGAGGGTGGCTCTCCCTAGGGGTCCCACCGCCTGCTGGTGAAGTACTTGGCACACCCCACGCTCCCCTGGGTTCTAGCTTGCATTCTGGTCTCTAACTGAATGGTAGCCCGCCTACTTAGCTTGAGGGTTTCAAGGACTCCTCCTAGTCAAGAGCTGGGTTTCCCTATTCATTTCATTTAAACGAGCTCCCAAGAAGGCAACAGGGACCCACTGTACCCCAAGAGGCACTCCAAGTTTCCTTCAGAGAGGAAAAAGAGAGATGGGGCTCCCAGAACCCACTCTCCCCAAAGGCGAGTTTCCCAGGTAAGTTCATTTCGGGCCCGAGACTGATGGAACCACCCTCCGACCAGAAGGGCGGCGTGGAGGACCGGAGACCGAAAGTCGGGCCTCTGGGAGAAGCAGCTGGCGCCCAGAGGCTCCGCCGCCCGCACCCCACGCTCGCCCGCTGGGGACGCCCTCCCCACCCCAAGCCGTGGACGCCCTGCTCCGCTTCTCCCTACGCGGGCCCGCGGGGCCGCTACCTGCAGCACTTGGCCAGGCTCTCCCGCAGCGTCTTGCGCTCCTGCAGGCGCCGCTCGTGCTGTTGCTGGAAAGCGAGCTCGCTGTAGACCGGCCGCGACACCACATAGCTGCAGCTGTACTCGGGGAGCTGCGGCGGCTCCGACCTGCCGCCCGGCGCTGCCATGACCTGCGAGCCAGAGGACAGCGAGGAGGGAGGAGATGCGGTGAGGGAGGACGATCGGAGGTGAAGAGCGAGGAACAGAAAGAAGGGGATCACCTGTTGGCTGCCGCCCGGCCCTCCTGCACCGCGAGTCTGGCGCGCGTCCTGCAGCCCTCGGCGCTCGCAACAAGCGCCCCACGGCGCGCACGGCCAGCCTGCAGGGGGGCACCTGAGAACCTTCGGGTCTCGTGGCCTGCACCCGCTGCCCGGGGTTCCCCAAACTTGAAGAGAGTAAGCCCTGCTTTGGGGCCTTCCCGAGCTCCACCCAGTCCCCTATGGCCCGCAGCCAGGGCGCTGTCCGCGTTCTGAAATCTCCCCCAAACCAAGGGGCTGGGGCAGGGGCCAAGGGCGCGTGCAAGGCTGGAAGGGGACACTGAGAGTCCCTCCCTCCCCGCACCTGACCCGGGACGCAGCTCCAGGCGCGCACTGGAGGAGAGGTGCAGGCCCCCGGGCCAGGCATGGAACCCTCAGGGCGCGCTCCGCGGGTCCCCAGGAGGCGGACGCTGCAGGCACATTCCAGCAGCTGTCGCAGCCCTCCCGGGGGCAGAACTTTCAGCTTATTGAGCAAGTCTCTCACCCCGTCCTGTTTTCCGAGCAGCCTGTTCGCTCTCGGAGTCTCAGAAAGAAAGCTGTACTGCCCCCTGCCCGCCTGATCCGTGCCCACTCAAGAGTCCCATCCGCAACCCTCGAGGCCTCCCCGGGAGTGGAGCCCGGGCCGGGCGGTGTGGGCATCTTCAGGGCGAACTCACCTGTCTCTGCTCGCGCCCCGCCCCGAATGCCTCGCGGACTACCCTTCCGCTGCCTTTATAGCGCTCTCAGAAGGCAGTGGGACGTTTTATTTATGGAGCAACAGACACCTTGATCGAAGGGAAAGACACACACAAGCTGCGGTCTTTCCCAACCGATCTATCAGGAAAGAAATCCTACCCCTCCTGCATTCTTTCCCTTTCCCGAACCGGGAAGGCTGAGACTCTTACTGGCTGCCACGCAGGGGCCACCCGGATCCTCACTCATCCCGTTACTAATCTCAAGGGCTGAGAGGTCAGGGGCGGGCCAGGCCCTGTGGGACTCCTTAAAGGAGAGCAGAGCCCGCCTAGAGGAAGTGGTCCGTGGTCTCTGGGAGTGTGCCACAGGTGCTCTCATACCACATGGGGAGGAGAAGAGGAACAGTGGCCAGGTTTCTATATTAATAAGTCCTTGAATTTCTAGAAAGTCTTTTAGGAGTATTCAGTGGGTGGAGGATACAGAGAGATCACGATTTACTCAGATTTTAGCCACTTATTCTACGTGTGCACGTGTGTGTGTTTTATTTCACAATCCAAATCAAGCCGTCCAGGTGGCCCTTTCTTACCCGCCAGACCCTGTTTTTTCTTTTTTCTCATTCTCCTGGACAATCAGGGAAGGAATAAACTGGACTACATGGAAATCAAGACTAGAAGAGAGGGAGGAGGAGCCAGAGCTATCCTACCTCGTCAGTGTTTTGTCTTCTGTAGGGATGAACTTTGCTAAAACTAATGCATGGTTAAGACGAAAGGCAGAAGGAAGGGTTTGATAAACCAGAACATTCTCGCCTGATTACTAGCGTTCTGAAGTAAATACAGAAGAGTCTCCAAAATACAGACCTCTGTACATCAACCTTCCGTTATCCACCTACCTTGAATATACAGACCATGACAATTCTGCGAGCTCCTGGAAACAGAACTCAGAACTCCTCCCCAGAGAACACTGATGCGAATTCTCTGAAATGGTAGTCAGCATGTGCGTTTTCCTGAGAAGTGAATGAGTCAACAGCTTTCAACAGATCTTCAAAGGCTTACTTCACCCAATGAAGTTAAGAACCACTAAAGAAGAAACCTAAAAAGAAAATCCAGGTCATGAACTTTGCAATTTTTATTCACATACAGAGAAGAGGGGAGGAATCTCTTGTGTATGTTTTACTTATGTATACCAGTGGTTCTTAACAAAGGGCTTTTTTTGCCCCCAGAGGTCAATGCCTGGAGACATTTTTGGTTGTCACACCTAGAGGGATGCTATTGGGATCTAGTAAGTAGAGGCCAGGGATGCTGCTAAACATCCTACAATGAAGTCTGCTGTCACTCCAAGGTTTTGCATGTGACTTAAACTGTACATTTATTAATAAATTGCTACATGTACTAAAATATGTATCTCTCTCCATATATGTATATATGTGTGTATTTTTTCATTATTGTTGGATGTACAGCTCAACTCCACTACAATAGAGGAAAATATTTGTTTTAAAGTAGATTCTGAATATACTCACTCTATATACCCTCATCCATACCTTCAAGATCTGGTGAAAACACTATCTCTTGCATGAACATTCTTTGATGCTGTAGTTCAGAATTAATAGAGTCCCTTTTCTGTATTCTCTTAATACCTTATCTGATCCTCTCTTAAGTTACCTCTCACTATCTACCTTAGTAACACAATTTTATTTACATACAAGTCCTATCTCCCTCACTAGACAAAAACTTCTTGAGGGCAAGCACTGTGTCTCCTTTCAAACATTATTATCTTCTCTCATGTTTTTTGAACAGATTTATCTATAGCCCAAACATCCTTTTTAAAAAACTAAAAATTACTTTACATATTTGATCTAAGGCTTTGTTTTTCTCAATTAAGACCATGCTGTGGATATCTTTGCAAGTGAGCACATAAGGATTTTTCTTAACCTTGGAGATGGCTGTCTAGGATTTCAGAATATCAACTCATATTTGTAGCTCCATGGCAACTCACCTACACAACTCACAACTCTTTATTGAAGGCATTCTGTACCAACATAAATATAGTCCATATCCCATTCTAATATGGATTTCTGCTCCTTGTTGCTTGCTATTTTGAACACTTTAGTCTGGTCCAGTCAGGCCTATAAACCACTTTGCATCAGAACTTGGCAATGGTTTGCTGGTTCAGAGGATTAAGGAGTGGGGTAAGGCTGGCAGGACAGAAGAGAAAAGACTTGAATAACAACAGGAGGCAAAAGAGTAACTTCGCTTGGCTAATAGAATTCTTATTTGAAATGCATCTCTCTATATAAGAGTTTGGTTCAATGATCACACTATAATAAGTCCTGCATGTATCTGGATGAATATAATTGCTTTTTTCTGTTCAATGCTTTTCTATAGCAGAAATAGCTAGGGTAGAACAGAATGGTATTTCTGTTACAGGATTCTATAAGGGCATAGAACTGCTTTTCTCATAGGTAAAAGGCAGATCGTTTGAATTTGGCCATTTTAAAAACAGAAGAGTAGGAGGAAAAAACAGCTTGCTCTCCCCACCCTATTGAATTGTGATATTAAACACCTTAGATTACTCACTTGGGCTTTACAAGGCAACCTTCACCTGTTTCACACAGAGGTGGGTGGTTCTTATTTATTAGATTTTTAAAATATTCAGGACTTCTTTCCAAAGAAATAGATGCATCACTTAAAAATAAATGTCAGACAATATTATTGTTACTTTACAGTACTTATTTAGCAGTTAATACTTTTTAAAAAGGCATTTTCTTATTTATCATTTAGGCATTTGCAGTGTAAGACAAACTCCCTTGTTTGATTATACATTCACTTGTTCATTCATTCATTCATTCAAGGATTTATTAGGAAATTATTTGTGCTGGCTGTGGGTACAATGATGAACAAAAGCTTGTATCCTGGCCTCATATTTATGGGTGCAGTAGACATTCATCAAATGGTCACAAAATGTGTATCTTATTTTTTTATAAGATTATAAAATATGGATTTTTCACATTTTATCAGGGTTCATGTTATAATTGATTATCTACTATATATTATAGTTTAATTGATAGAGTATTTTGTGATTCATAAAATAATTATGAGTTTTCTAATAGAATTCTATAATTAATAAAATATAGATATTTACATAGATTTATAGTATATCTATGCCTTTTTTTTCTTTTTTAGAGATGGGATCTTGCTGTTTTGCCCAGGCTGGACTTGAACTCCCAATCTCCAGAATATCTGGGACTACAGGCGCACACCACCACACCTGGCAGAGTATCTACGCTTTTGAGTGACCACATGTGCTACAAGAATGATTTAATTGAATCCTTCGTTTATTTAACTTAAGAGCAGTCAATCTTGCTACATTATTTTTGTCTGAGAGCAAATATTTTGGTATAAATTTTTTCTTTCTTTCTTTTTTTTTTTACAATTTAAAATGTTCTCTAATCAGAAGAATTGCAAAAGAATGCAAACATGTTGGCTGGGCGCTGCGGCGCGCAGTGTCATCCTAACACTTCGGGAAGATGAGGCGGGAGGATCACTTGAGCCAGGCCTAATCCTGAGATTTTATTTCATTATGCGTGTTAATTTTCTCAAGATAGCAGATGCTAAATTTTCACCATACTTATACAAAAAGAGAACTGAACTGAACTTTCTTTCTATATTTCTGATCTCTTCTTCTCTGAACAACTTATTGGGCTTATTCTCAGTAATCATACAGTTTTGCACTCAATTGTTTTCTTGTTTTTTTGTTGTGATTTTTATCTTGCACTCAATTGTTTTCTATTTGTTTACTGTATGCTACTTTATTTTCTTCTCCAGTTATAAGATATGCTCCCTAGGGATATAAATAATATATGTCTTTTATGGTATTACAAAAATAAGGTGTGCCCATAGTAAATAATTTGGAAACTACATTAATGTATAATATAGTAATCACATTTTATCTCATTATCCAGATAATCATTGTTTTCCTTATTTGTTTTTTTATTTATTCTTTCTATGCAGACATAGGTGTACATTTTTATTAAAGTAAAATTATAATGCTAGTCTCCTTATTTCCCTACACAATACCTTGACAAATTATGACAATATAATAGGTACCAGACTTGTTAAATTATTGATCAATTGATTGTTTAACAATAGAATTTTGAGAAATCACTGGGTAGAAATAAAACTAGTTTTAAAAGAAGAGAATCCAACCCTCAAAACATCAAAAAATGAATTATTTGTAAATATTATGTGGCAATCCATTCAATTTTAAACAACTTACAGTGTCAATGAAACTATAACTCAATAAATTTCTCAGGCAGAGCCCATCTGCCTCTTCTTTAATGTGAATGCAAACTTCATATGTGGTTTAGTAAATTGCTAGAATGAAATGATGGCATAGTTTTGGGTTTTGAAGGGTTTTCTGTGTGTGTGTGTGTGTGTTTGTTTGTTTGTTTGTTTGTTTGTTTTAAACAGGGTCTAGCTCTGTCACCCAGGTTGAAGTGCAGTGACACTATCCCAGCTCACTGCAACCTTCACCTCCAAAGCTCAAGCCATTCTCCTCCTCAGCCTTCCAAGTAGTTGAGACTACAGGCATGTGCCACCACACCCGGCTAATTTTTGTATTTTTTGTACAGACAGGGTTTTGCCATCTTGCTCAGGCTGGTCTCAAACTCCTGTGCTCAAGCGATCCACCTGCTTCGTCCTCCCAGGGTGCTGGGATTACATGTGTGAGCCACCACACCCAACTGGGTTTCTTTGAATGTTTATTTTAATGATGATTTTTTTTTTTTCAAGAGATGGGGTCTCGCTTTGTTACCCAGGCTGGTCTCAAACTCCTGGGCTCAAATAATCCTACCACCTCAGTCTTCCAAAATGCTGATTATAAAATGAGATTACAGGCATAAGCCAACCGCACTTGGCCTGGATGTTTTCTTTGTTTTTCCTTTTTAGAGATGGGGGTCTCACCTCAGTCCCTGAAGTAGCTGGCATTACAGGCCTGTGCCACTATGTCGAGCCAATAATGGCATAGTTTTCTAGGGAAAGAATAATTTGAGGACACTTCCAAATTTCTTATTATTTAAGTGTATTGCACTTTTAAAGTTATTCTTGCATATCTTATCTCATGAAATCTGTGGTTCGTTAATGGAGGGAGAAAAGGGAAGCTTGAGGATTGTTTCAAGTAAACACTGATGTGCTGTGTTACCACGAGTTGGATGTTTAAGTATTCCATTCGTTCGTTTAATTATTCATTCATTGATTCATACATTTATTGACTTACACCCTGAGTATTTAGTGAGCCCTTAACTTGTATCAAACACTATCTAAGTGTTGGGGATACAGCAGTGAACAAGTTTGTCAAAGTTCCTGCCTTCAAAGTACTTATATTCTAATGGGAGACAGCGACTATCAGCAAAATTAAATCAGATAACATTCTGTTGTGATGAAAAGCTATGGGAGAAAGAAACAGAAAGATGTCTTGTGGAATTATTGGTGGAGCAACACACAGCAAAGGGAGGGGGAGGACCACTTTAGAGGGGGTGTTCAGGGAAGGCCTTTCTCTTTCAGAGGAAATGACATTTGAAGAGAGACTAAAGGATGAGAAAGAGACAGCCTTCCTGGAAGAGGAAACAGCAAATGCAAAAACTCTGAGTTAGGAAAGAACTTGATGCACTTGAGAAACAAAAAGAAGGCCGGCAAGACTGAAATCCACATAAGTCAGACACGGGCACAGCAAACTGGATGTCCTCAGTATATATGTGGCAACTGAAACCAGGCATTTAGGATGAGGAGAGAGGCAGATAAAAGACAAGCACCAAGCCCTCAGACAGTCCAACATTTAGAGGTCATTTACAGGAGAAGAGGGGGGCCTCTTCTGTAAAATGCTGAGAATCCTTGAACCCAGGTGGTGAGGAAAAAACACCTCTAAAATGTTTTGAACTTCTTGGAGATATTTCTCTCAATAAAATTTCTTTTGTACCTGTATCTTTTAATGACACTTGTAAAGGGGAAAAAAATCTGAACATTTGAAACTTGTCCCTCCTTTTTTTTTTTTTTTTTTTTTTTTTGAGACAAAGTTGCACAGGCTGGAGTACAGTGGTGCAATCTCAGCTCACTGCAATGTCCGCCTCCTGGATTCAAGTGATTCTCCTGCCTCAGTGGTACAATCTTCGCTCACTGCAACATCTGCCTCCAGGTTCAAGTGATTCTTCTGCCTCAGCTTCCCGAGTAGCTGGGATTACAGGCATGAGCCACTTTGTTCCAAGATCTCATCCAGGTTACCACATTACACTGGGTTGTCCTGTTTCCTTAGGCTCCACTTGGCTGTGATAGTTTCTCAGGCTTCTCTTGCTTTTCATAAACTTGACAGTTTGAGAAGTACTGGCCAAGTATTTTATAGGATGTTCCTCTTTTGGAATTTGCCTGGTCTTTCTAATTACTAGACTAGTGTTTTATGGGAGAAAAACCATACAAAGTGCCACTTTCCTCATATATTATCAAGGGTACATAGTCAACATGACTTATTGTTGATATTAACCTTGATCACCTGAGAGGTAGTGTTTATTAGCTTTCACCACTATAAAGCAACTCCCCTTACCTCTCCCCTTTGCCATTCTTCTATAATCTCTCTTACTCCTTTTTTTTTTTTTTTTTAAACATGATCTCATTCTGTTGCCCAGGGTGAGTGCAGTGGCACCTTCATGGCTCATTGCAGTCTCGATCTCCCAGGCTCAAGCGATCCTCCCACCTCAGCCTCCCAAAGTGCTGGGATTACAGGAATGAGCCACCTTGCCCAGCCCATTCTGCAATCTTCGGAAGGAAGTCACTATATGCAGCCTATGCTTGAGGAGTGGGGAGTTGAATTCCACATCCTTGAGGGCGGAATACCTAAATAAATGATTTGGAATTCTTCTGCAAGAGAGATTTGTCTCTTCTCCTCCATTTATTCCTTTATTCAATTATTTCTTTATGTAATAAAATCATGAATATTTATTTTATATGTTGCATTATAAACCAACAGTACTTTTTAAGAAATCAAGTTGTTCCAGGCTTGGCCATTAGGACCTCTGTGCCCTTTGACATAGCCCCACCAATGTAGGGTGGTTTTGTCTTTTGGTTTTGGAGCATTTTCTTACTTTTTGGCACTGTAAGATGCTCCAGGCTGATCTTGTGTATTTCCTGTCGTAAAATCAGCCATTTCTCAAAGGAACACTTGTTCCTTTTATCGGTGAATGGTATCAGCAACCAAGATCTGGGTGATAAAGTGTGTCTTGCTGCAGGGGAATTGTTGCTCTAGGCCCTTTCAGCTGACAGAGCAAAGAAATATGTGTGTATATTAACCAAGGCATATACGCACATCAATAATATTTCTATATCTTATCATCTATATCTCTATTAAATTAAACATAAGTTCATACTAATTAAGAGATATTTTTATTTTATAGTATTTTGTACTATTTGAGGTGATTTTTTAATAGATCAATTTGTTAGTCAGTCATTTTAAAAGAAATTATGTTTGAAATGCCCTAGTAATAAGATAAATTATATATGTGTATGTCTTGATAGTTGTGGATTACTAGATGCAAAACAAATGGTCTATTGGTATTGTTTGTTTGTTTGTTTGTTTGTTTTAGAGACAGGATCACACTCTGTCACCCAGGCTGGAGTGCAGTGGTGTGATGATAGCTCACTGCAGACTCGATCTCCTGGGCTCAAGTGATCCTTCCACCTCAGCCTTCCAAATAGCTGGGATTACAGGCATACACCACCATACCTGGCTAGTTTTTAATTTTTTGTAGAGATGGGGTCTCACTATGTTGCCTAGGCTGGTCTTGAATTCCTGGTCTCAAGTGACCCTTCCAACTTGGCCTTCCAAAGTGCTGGGGTTTATAGGCGTGAGCTACCGCGCTTGGCCCCTGTATAAAAATTTTGTGAATCAAACTTCTTTAAATATGCTAGGAGAATTAGATGATTAAGATAACTCACATGAGTTATTCTTTTATTAAATAAAGAATGAGGCCAGGCCCAGTGACTCATGCCTATAATCCTAGCATTTTGGGAGGCTCAGAAGGAGGACTACTTGAGCCCAAGGGTTTAAGACCAGCCTGGGCAACATAGTGAGACCTCAACCCTAAATAAATAAATAAGCCAGACATGGTGGGGTACATCTGTAGTCCCAGCTACTTGAAGAGGCTAAGGTGGGAGGACCACTTGAGCCTGGGAGTTCGAGGCTGCAGTGAGTTGTGATTGCACCACTGCACTCCAGCCTGGGTGACAGAGTGAGACCCTGTCTCAAAAAAAAAAAAAGAAAAAAAAGAATGATCACCACATGCTTTCGTATGTTGCATGACACCTCAACGTGGTAAAAAATGAATTAGTTCCTTCTTCCAACCCCATTTTTTAACCTACTTCTCTTCTTGGCTTTCCCGTCTTGGTGAATGGCATCCCATCCATCCCATTGCCCAAGCCAGAAATGTAGCAGCCACTTCGATTCCTTCTTCTCCGTTATCTTTCATGTCATCTATGGTCAAGTCCACATTTTGAATAGCTCTCCAGTTCTGTCTGCTTCTGTCCCTTTCCACTGCTACTGCCTAGGGTCAGCTTAGGGTTACCCCAAAGCAATAGCCTCCTCTTTGCCTCTTCTCTTGTTCTGCTCACAAATTATTCTCCAAAGCAGCCTCCAAAAGTCTAAGAAATGCAAATCAGGTCAGGTTCCTCCTTAGTTTAAAATCTTTCAAAGGCTCTCCATTGCCATTAGCCCCATCTTACTATGCACCCTTGGCACTGAGCTCTCTTTTATCTCTGGACCTGGTGACTTGCTTCTTCCTCTGCCTGGAACTCTTTCCCCCTTTCTCCGTCCCTCGCTTCTTAGTTTAGCTGTCCCTTTGATAGTTAATTCCCTAATAACCAAAGGCAAGTTTAGATTACCTTCCTACATATAACCTTAGCACTCTTAACTATGTGTGTACTTATCACACTGAAGGGTACTTGTCTGAATCCAGTATTAGACTATAAACTTCCTGAAGGTAAGGAGTTTGTTTGTTTTTACAGAGACAGGGTCTTGCTTTGTTGCCCAGGCTAGAGTACAGTGGTGTGATCCTAGCTCACTGGAGCCTCGCCCTCCTATGCTCAAGCCATCCTCCTGCCTTGGCCTCCTGAGTAGCTGGGACTACAGGCACATGCCACTGTGCCCGGCTAACTTTTAAATTTTTGTTAGAGATGAGGTCTCGCTATGTTGCCCAAGCTGGTCTTGAACTCTTGGAATCAAGCAATCTTCCCACCTCAGCCTCCCAAAGTGCTGGCATTACAGGCGTAAGCCACCACCCTCAGCTAGTAAGGACTTTTTAAAGAATATAGTGGAGACATGTTTTCTCAGTTTCAGTCCTAGCTCTACCATTTTCTACCTGAGTGACCTTGAGCAAGTTATTTAGCTTCCCTTGACTCAATTTTATCATCTTTTAAATAAGACTATGTGAGAATAGTACCTATCTCATAATGTTGGTGTAAAAAATAGTTGCAATGCCTGACACATAGTAAGTACTTGATAAATGCTAACTATTATAATTGAGGTCTGGAGCCCTGGGAGCAGTTTAAGTTACATCTTGGTATATTTTGAGCTTCATTCCAAAAAAAAGGTACATGAGTATATGTATATGCTATTTGATGTTGCCAGGAATAGCTAATTTTATCTGTCAAAAATTTCTTCCTAGCACACTCTTTTGAGTCACGGATTTTGGCTTTTAAGTAAGCTAAAGGTTGTTAATTGGGAGAATGGCCAGAAAAACTTATCCACAGCTTTCGAATCACATGTTGAACAAATCTGGCATCACAAGCGTCAAGCTGCCTTCTGTTTCTAATCATTTTTCTTTCTAATTTAGTTTCTCCCACCCAAAGAAATTATAATTTATTTTCATTGCAGAGTCCATGAAAGATGTCACAAGATGTAAAAGCAATTATTTTCAAGAGGATGAAACTCATATTTGCTGAACATCGCAGTTGGCTTCATGCCAAATGCTAAGCAGTAGCAATACTTCCCTGGATTGAGACAACGTGTTACTGATCTGAGAAGGCTGGCAAAAGTTTTGGCTGAGAAAACCTTTCTTCTCTTTTATATCTCTAAAATTCTTTAAAAATGAGCGTGCGTGCATGCGCATGTGCACGCGCGCGCGCGCGCACACACACACACACACACACACACACACACACACAGAGTGCAGCATCTTAATTATGCAAGGTTCATAAGACCATGCAGGTCAGTGGCCTGGGCCATGAAAGTTTTGAACCCAAGCCATGTTACAAAATAGACTTCCTTGTGGGAGTTTCACTTTTCTTCCTTACGTTTCACTTTTCTTTTCTAAGCTTTTCTTTCTTTTCATTTCCAACGTCTACTTCTTGCCCCCTTACTGTAACCTTAAGAGAATAACCTCTTTGCTCTTGATTTCCCCTATTTGGTCTTTCTCTTACATATCTTACGGTTTTCTAAGTTTAGGCATCTCTCCCTGCTTAGAAGTTCCTATAAAATGATGTAAATCAGGAAATAACCTTTTGTCAACCCTAAAGCCTATATCTTGTAAAACAATAAAATGTTTACAAAAAAAATTACAAGTATAGAAAAGAACAAAAGTCAGGAACAATGCTGTTTATTCCTCCTCTCTATTTATCCAAATCTATTCATCAAGCCTTACATCACAACCTCCTTTTTCTCCAGGATGTATCACCAGCATCTCCCCTGGACTGAACACTCTTTCCTCAGAGATTTTACTATATTTTTATTTCTACTACAGATTCGATATTATCTTCTAGTTATGCCAGTTCCTTCTGGGTTTATGTTAATTCCCAGCAGAAATAAGTTTCTTGAGGGCTAATCCTTATCTGTGACCTTGGGCAAGTTTTCTAACCTTTCTTACAAGTATTAGTAAGTAATAGTCATTCATTACATTGTCATAATAATGAAATACCATGATGGAACTTTCTGGGCCATAGTAATGAGCTCAATAAAGTTAAATCCTTTCCCTTTTCTCCTTCGTTTTGTGGTCTCCTCCATGGTGCCCATTGCCATCCAGTGGGAGGTGATATAGAGCACTGATTCAAAATATGGGCTGGAGTTTGATTCCCAGCTTAGTCACTCCCTAAGGAATTTAGGAAGCATACTCAGTCTCTTGTCAACTTCAAGTAATCAAAAGGGTTAGAATCTAGTTTAAAGAGAGTTTATTCAAGCACAAAGTTGAGGATGGCCGCTTGGGAAGCACAGCTTCCAAAAAAATGAAAGTCAGTGTTCGCAAGTGTAGAAGTTTGGGCTTATTTACATAAATAAGTTTGGGGAGCTTCACAAAATTTCAACCCTTTCTATATAAGGCTTTATCTTATTAGTTACAGCAGTCTTTTTCTTTTCAGGAAAGGTAATTTTACATTCCACACTGAAGATGTAACAGTCATGGAGTCTTTTGCACCATCTGGTCTGAATTAGGTACAGGACAATAAAAGAGGAGGATAATCTATAACAAAGATTAGTGATCGGAAGGAGAGAGGATCTGGACTCTGGTCTCTCCTAGTCATTTACAGAACACAAACAATGAGGAACAAAGTTAATCCATAGTGTAAAAAGCATATTGGCCGGAGAGGCCTCTTGTAGAAGGTACCGTTATGGGAACTGGAGCTGCTGATTAAGCTTGATTAAGATGACAACCTTCCGAAAGCACTGAGGCTTCACAGCAGAGCCTATGGGGGAAAAGCAGTGGGGAGCCTGGCCGGTATTGGCGAAGTGCTGGGCAAGAAGCTGGAGAAAAGGGGCTTTGACAAGGACTGTGTTGTCCTTGGCTGGTGCTAAAGAAAGAGGAAGACCTTGCCCAGGTATGGCTGAAGGACACATGTAGCACCAAAGCCAAGTATCCCCAGGACTGCTTTGGATGCCTTCAAGAGTGGTGTGACGCCTTCTTGTGATGCTTTCTGGGACGCCCTCAATGCCCAGCCCCAGCATTGCGTCTCCAGAGTTTGCAGCCAAGTGGCAGACTCCTCCTCTGTCCTCTACAAAGGAAATGATTGCTGTTGTTGTGCTTGTGTCCAATGGATTCCAGGGGTGTTTTGAGAGTTTTCTCCCCTAACCATTTCAACTTTTTTGCATTTCTAACTTTTTCATGCACCTCCCTTCCTTTTCCTCTGCCAGTTCCCTGGTGACACTTGCCAACTTTCCTGATGGATTTCTGGCCCCGTCCCTCACCCCTACCCTCACTTCTAGTGTTTCACGCCATTTGGTTCCTTTTTTTCACAGAACAGTCATGGTCTCTGTGAAGATTTTTAGATCAATAAAGTCAGCGGCTATAAAAAAATAAAAAACAGAAGGTACAGCCACAAGCTACATGGCACAGACCACAGTCACATCTCACTCAAAGCTTAAAGTGTTTTATGGGGTTTGAACAGCGTTTTAACTTTTATTTATCTTCACATTTCCCCCTTTTCATCAAGATCTTTCGAAGAAAGCACTGCAGATGATCTCAATAGTTTTGACTGCTTTTATGTTCAGGAGTTTCATCCCCCATCACTAGGAAAGCTCATTCCTAGGATGTTACGTTCCATACTGAGGCGGGATTGGATTTCTTAAGGAAGCCAATATCTGGGAGATCTCAGATATCACAAATATATATGAAAAGTAAGTTGAGCCCTCAGTGTATCCCTGAGGCATGACTGTCCATTGTACTGTCTGTTCTCCCAAGTGAAGGCAAAGAGAAATTGACTGTCTTCATCCACAGGAATACTAAAACATGCACTGCATAAATCTATCACAGTAAAAAACTCACCTTCAGCGGGGATGGTAGTCAACAACATATGACTGTTTGACACTAGCAGATGGCAAGGAATAACTATGTTGTTAATTGCTCTCAGATCCTGTACAAACCTCCATCCTCTGTCATCTGTTTTTTTTACAGGATGGGTTGGAGTGTTACACAGGCTTCTACAGGGAATAATCAGACCTGTTTTTATATAGTCTAGAACTATAGGTTGTATTCCTTCTAAAGCCTTTGGCTTTAAAGAATACTGTTTAAGGTTTGGAAGAGGTTTTGATGAGTTTATTTAAATTTTGACTGGGGAAGTCAGGATAATTTTTCCAGTATCAGTGAAAGACTTTGACCACAGCTAATCAGGTATTGCCCTTAACAATTTTTGTATTTGTTTATCAATCAATAATTTGGTCTCCTCTATGGCAATATAAATTGTGGCTTGTGAATTTAAAAGGATCAGATTCTGAAAAATTCACGGTGTCTAGTAATTCAACTTTGTCTTCTAATTCTAAAAACATTTTATCCTTTTGGGAAAAAGAAATACGGGTATTATATAGTTCTAAGAAATTTCTTCCTATCAAATGGATAGTGGCTTAGAGAACGAAGAGAAAAATACGAGTCTCTTGTAAAGGACCTACTTGAAAAGCTGTAAGCTAAGATTTATGTGCCAATACAGGAGTATTAGTGACACCCACCATTTAAATGGTTTACTTTAAGGAATGGGACCTTGTAATAAGGTGGGATTTACTACAGATAATGAAGCTCAGTGTCAATAAGAGCTTATGTTTGTTCTCCATTTCAGATACTTTCTATTTCTCCCAGAATATTAATATGGAGGAAAGGCAAGGTCTCTTTAAGTTCCTTGGAGCACCCTCCTTTTCTTTTTTTCCTCTGCCTGTTGTTGTTGCCTCCATTTTAGTTTTCAGCAATCTTTCTGAAGGTGACCAGGGTGTGTTTGACAAAACAGACGGTTAAATTCATTCTGAGGTTTTTGGGGTATGTTTTGGAGGTTCAGACTGGGTAGATAATTGTTTTAGTTATAAATTTATAATCTTATTAGCCTTATTCTTTTGTTTGGCTTCTTTTTCTTCTCTTTAGTTAAGGCATGAGATAATTGATCAGCAAAATTACCCAAATCATGAATGTGAGCAATTGTCCAACTACGGTGTTGTCCTTCTATTGTTAGTCCTAATTCTTCATCTAAGTAACCCACTTATGAAATCAAAATTGAGGAGAGTATCATTTTGATGATTAGCCTAACTCTCTTTGGATAATCCTGAATATGGTTTAAATATTTTTTCGAATCTCTCAAAATATGTCATTTCTGACTCATCTGAATTTTGTTGACATTGTGGTATTTTATTCCAGTCGACCATTCTTTGGAAGGGCAGCTGAAGGGGTGGCTTGAGCAAAGCCTTTGAAACCTCATGGTCACATTTGTGGTCTTCTGAAAATGTTTGAAAGTCCTCCAAGTGGTTCCTCCAATTTACCTTAGCTCTTCCAGTCTTTAGCTTTATTTTCTGATACTAACATGTGAACTACTTAATACAAATTGGAAAAATCAGGGTTGTAAACTTGAATATTTAGTTCAAATTTCCTGACAAAACCAATAGGGTCCTGGTGGGGATGAGGAAATTCCTTAATTATGCCTTTAATGTCTACCTTTGATCATAGTTGATAAGTTAAGGCAGGTTCTCCTCTACCAGATACCAGCCATTCACAAAATGTAGCTAAAACAACAGGAGTGGGAAGAAGGGGAAGGGGAGGAAAAGAAGGAAAGGCTGGGCAGTGTCGTTCAGATGAGGAAGAGATGGGGAATAAAGAGATGGGGAAGCAGAAGCAGGAGTAAAAGAAGATTTGGCAGGTTTTTTTAAAATTTATTTAGAAATGGTTTTAGAGGGCTTTTAATTTTCTTCCTGTAGAAGAAGAACTTTGTCAGAGAGCTTTTCAGATGCTTCTAAGTACTGTTAGAAGTAACTCTCCCAATTATTTTGTTTAATTTTAGAAATAGCTTTTTCTAATTGTGCACATAAATAAGCTAATTTAGGTATTTCAAAGATAGCCCACTTTGTTGTTTGGGGTCTTCATGGGTTAAGAAAGACAATTTTTCTAGATATTGACTAGAGGTTGCACCACAATATTATACAGGAATCCAGCTTGAATTTCTAAAGGTGGATCTCTCCTTAAAAAGGAAGACTCAGTTTTAGATGGATGATTGCCCATAATTTTGATTCTCTTTTTAAGTGATCAAAGATGAAATGGGAAAGGTGTTTTTGATCTGGTATGTTGCTTAATGGGGATTATTCCTTGAGATGACACCAATGAATCACTTCTCTCTTCTTACCTGGCTTGGTGAAAGCCAGGAATCCTGGGCACTTAAGGCACTAGAAGATCAGCCCTTCATATGTGACCACCAGGTTAAGCAAGATTTCCTGTATGTTCTTCTTTGAGAATTCCCTACAGGACTATTGCATGTTATGAGTAATGAGTTCAGACACTCCCACAAGACCTTATTAGCCTAAGATGCCTTTTGGCCAGGAAAAACAGTGTCCCTTATCTTTGGTACTTACATTCATCCTCATAGAAAGCTTTTCTCTCTCTCTTTCTTTCTTTCTTTCTTTCTTTCTTTCTTTCTTTCTTTCTTTCCTTCTTTCTTTCCTTTTCTTTTCTTTCTTTTTTCCTTCCTTCCTTCTTTCTTTACAGGCACATGTCACCACCCTAGGCTAATATTTTGTATTTTTTGGTAAAGACAGAGTTTCATCATGTTGACCAGGCTGTTCTTGAATGCCTGGCCTTGAGTGATCTGCCTGCCTAGGGCTCCCAAACAGCTGGGTTTACAGGCATAAGCCACCGCATCTGGCCATCCTCATAGAAAGCTTTTCTTTTTGGTCACTCAAAAACAAACAAAACACCTTTAGATATGTCAAATGAACCAAGCTTCAGAGTTTAGCCAGGTTTTTTTTTTTAATGCAAATTTTGCTTAAGCCACATTCACTTCCTCTTTTCAGAGAGAGAAACTTTCTTTCCCTGACCAAAATTCAAATGAGAGAAAAAGCTGTACAAATGTTAATGAGCAGTTACAAATAACACTTAACGTTAGAGTGAAATGAAAACCACAAATCTGTGAACAGAAGACTATCTAGAGAACAAACAAAAACCCTTACCTTAAAGCAGAGCTTCAATTCCAGCTCCGTCAAGTGTGGAATTGGGTCACTTGAGTAAAGTCTGATTCTCAACCCAAATCAGGGAGATTCAAAACCTGAGAGGGTCTTCACTGGAGACCCTCTGCTGGCTCCAGTGAAGTCAGGTGAATGAAAACTGTTCATGCTGGTACCAAGATCCTAACTGTGGGCAATGCAGTGGGGAATCAACAGAGGCTTGCTTTAGGTCCTTTCATAGTTGCCAAAATGTCAACTTGAAATAAGCATCAGAATCTAGTTTGATTTGAAGAGAGTTTATTTTGAATTTTGAAGAGAGTTTATTCAAGTACAAAGTTTGAAGATGGCCTCCTGGGAGACAAAGATTCCAAAGAATGGAAGTCAGCACTTTGAAGTGTAGAAGTTTGAGGTCACTTACATAGATAAGGTTTAGAAAGCTTAACAGAATTTCAATATTTTTCTGTATATGGCTGAATGTATAGTTATAGTAATACAATTAGACAAGGTAATATTTTTCTTTTCAGGAAAGGTCTATTTAACATTCCACACTGAAGATATAAAATTCAGGAGGTAATTAGTGCTACCTTAACTGAGTTAGGTACTGATAGGGTTTGGTTCTGTGTCCCCACCCAAATCTCATAGTGAATTATAATCCCCATAATCCCCACATATCAAGGGAGGAACCTAGTGGGAAGTGATTGGATCATGGGTGCAGTTTCCCCCATGATGTTCTTGTGATAGTGAGTGAGTTCTCATGAGATCTGATGGTTTTATAAGGGGCTCTTTCCCTTTCATACACTCTCTCTCTCTCTCTCGCCTGCCACCATGTAAGATGTGCCCGCTTCTCTTCTACCATGATTATAAGTTTCCTGAGGCCTCCCCAGCCATGTGGAACTGTGAGTCAATTAAACCTTTTTTCTTTATAAATTACCCAGTCTCGGGCAATTCTTTATAATGGGTGAAAACAGACTAATACGGGTACAAAAAAGGAGGCAGTTAATCTATCACAAAGATCAGTGATTAGAAGGAGGTCTGGTCTCTTGTCTTTCCTCGTCATTTACAGAAGAAGAACACTGAAGAAGAGAGTTAATCTATAATCTAAGGAGCAGAAGTTACAACTCCATGCTCCATGGCTGAGATCACAGTCACATCTCTCAAGACTTAATGTGTTCTCTGGGGTTCCAAGAGCTTTTAAATTTTATTTTCACATTCTCTATGACTCATTTTTCTTATCTGAAAATTTGGGGTAATATTACTACTTGCTTCATGGGCTTGCTGCAATATTTAAATGACAAACAGTACATAATGCAATTAGACCCTAGCACATGGTGAGTGCTCAAGGAACATTGGCTGCTCTTATCACAGGATCAGCATATAGTAGGCATCTAAAAATACGTAAAATAAATTTGAAAAAAGTTTATGGCATAGAAGTAGATAAAGCAATCAGAACCTAGCACATGGTGAGTGCTTATTAAAAAGTATAAGTCCTTTTATTTATTTTTACATATTTATATTTTTGAGATGGGGTCTTGCTATGTTGCCCAGGCTAATCTCTTGGATTCAAGTGATCCCTCTACCTCAGTCTCTTGTGTAGCTGGGATTACAGGCATATGCAACCATGCCCAGCAGTATGAGTTCTTTTTTTTTTTTTTTTTTTTTTTTGAGACGGAGTGTCGCTCAGTCGCCCAGGCTGGAGTGCACTGGCCGGATCTTAGCTCACTGCAAACTCTGCCTCCCGGGTTTATGCCATTCTCCTGCCTCAGCCTCCCAAGTAGCTGGGACTACAGGCGCCCACCACCACACCCGGCTACTTTTTTTGTATTTTTAGTAGAGATGGGGTTTCACCGTGTCAGCCAGGATGGTCTCGATCTCCTGACCTTGTGATCTGCCCGCCTCGGCCTCCCAAAGTGCTGGGATTAGAGGCGTGAGCCACCGTGCCCGGCCTATGAGTTCTTTTAATAAACGGATTGACTGAGGTAAACTTGGTCACTGTTTTCTACCCAATGACTGTCTTCTTTTCTATTTAGTTTGCCAATCTATCTTACACCTGGATTGTAAATGATTTGCTGCACCAGTTCAAACTGTGTTTAAGTCATAAAAAGGAGAAGTTTGGAAAACCAGAGTCAGAAATAATTAGCAAGTGAAATTATAATCAAACAGGAAAGGTGTTTAACAAGCGTGAATGAGAGATTCCCAGTGGCATACATCTTATTTAAAATCTTAATTAGAGTTCTGGAAAAGGCAAAGTCATATGCTAAAGTAATGTTAATGTAATTACATTAGAAATGGATGGAAATGTGAATACAGACTGATGACCTATATAAAGAAGACTGAGGGCCAGGGCAGTGGCTCCTGCCTGTAATCTCAGCACTTTGGGAGGCGGAGGCAGGAGGACCACTTGAGGTCAGGAGTTCAAGACCAGCCTGGTCAACATGGTAAAACCCCATCTCTACTAAAATTACAACAATTAGCCAGGCATGGTGGTGTGTGCCTGTAATCCCAGCTACTCAGGAGGCTGAGACAAGAGAAGCGCTTGAACCGTGGAGCCAGAGGTTGCAATGAGCCAAGACTGCACCACTGCACTCCAGCCTGGGTGACGGAGCAAGACTCCATCTCAAAAAAAATAAATAAATAAAGAAGCCTGTGCACACTGTTTGCAATAGGGCAAAAATAAATAAATAAATAAATAAAAAGAAAGAGGTCAAAATAAGGCTTTTTTTTTCTTTCCAAAGAGCTCAGAATGTATTATAAACATCTCATTAATCTGTTCAGTGTTTCTAGAAAAGATAAGGTACTTAATTGAGTCATATTGCTTAAAATTTTTTTTAAAAATTCGTCATTCTTATATTTTAAGAAATCAACTAGTTCTATAAAGGATGAATAAGAGAAACCACAGTCCTCAGCCCCTTCTCCCAAAGATCTTTTTTTCCCAAAGGTAACCACTCTCAAATGCTTTAGCTGATTCTTTGACAGGTCGCTCTATAACTGTAATTAATACTCCTGCATTTCTGTTTATTTTTTCTCACTTTTCGCGATGAGGATTTGGCTCTCTTTCTTGTGTGCCCACCACTACCAAACCTCTGCACACTCCCTATTCCTCCGTCCTCCTTAATACAGGGTCATAATTTTGGTCAGATCAAATTATGGTATTAATGGTATTTGGATTATTATAATATGTTTTCTATTCAAAATGGAGGGGCTGGGTGTGGTGCCTCATGCCTGTAATCCCAGCACAATGGGAGGTTGAGGAGGTAAGATCACTTGAGCTCAGAAATTCAAGACCAGCCCTGGCAACACAGTGAGACATTGTCTCTATTGCTTAAAAAAAAAAAAAAAAAATGAAGGTGTGTAGTAAACCACTACTACTTTTTATTTGTTAGACATTTTTGGGGGTGAGGGGGTGTTCTTTTGAGTTTTGTCTTGTTTTTTGTTTGGTTTTTCATCTTGCGTTACTTGCTTTCTTTTCTGAGACCAGTAATATCTATCACTATTCAACCCCAATTTTCCAGCTTATCCCTACGTCTTTCAGTATGTTGATTCACATCAGGTATCTAATCAACTTCATGTTCTAGAAAAAAAACCCCACCCAAAGTTGTCTGAGCTGTTTCACAGCTAACAATCTCCCTTTACCAACATCCTGTAGACCTCTGCCTCTCCCTGTGTAGATCTCCTTTCTCAAATATTTTCCCATCCTTTTGGTGGAGTACATCCTCTATCCACTAGCTTCCCAAGAAAGGGTACGAGGGAGGTAAAGTTTTTGAGAACTTGCAAGCCTGAATGAAGTATGAATCTTCACTCATACTTGATTTGCAACTTGACTGGCCCATAGAATACTAGGTTGGAGATAATTTTGAAAGCATTGTGTATTAGTCTGTTCTCACATTGCTCATAAAGACATACCTGAGACTGGGTAATTTACAAAGAAAAAAAGGTTTAATGGATTCACAGTTCCACATGGCTGGGGAGGCCTCACAATCATGGCGGAAGGTAAAAAGCATGTATTACGTGACGGCAGGCAAGAGGGAATGAGAGCCACATGAAAGGGGAAACGCCTTATAAAACCATCAGATCTTGTGAGACTTAATCACTACCATGAGAACAGTATGGGGGGGACAGCCCCCATGATTCAATTATCTCCCATCAAGTCCCTCCCACAACACATGGGAATTATGGGAGCTACAATTCAAGATTAGATTTGGGTGGGGACACAGCCAAATCATATCACATTGTTTTACTCTCTTCTATCTTCCAGAGTTCCTTTTGGGAAATCTGAACTTGTTCAGATGCCTCAACCTTTGCGTGTTGTGTTTTCTGGAAATGTGTAGAATTTTCTCTTTGTGCATTATTCATCAGTATGGGTTTTATGCTATGGTTTGAATATGTCCCCTCCCCTCCAACATTCAGGTGTTGAAACTTAATGGCCAAGGTGATGGTGTTAAGAGATGGGGCCCTTAAGAGATGCTTAGGTGATAAGGGCTCCTTCCCTTGTGAATGGGATTTGATACACTGAAAAAGGGGCTTGATGGAGGAAGTCTGTCCTTTTTTGCAGCCCTCACCAGATACCAAACCTGCCAGTGCCTTGATCTTGGATGCCTCAGCCTCCAGTACTAAGAGAAAATAAATTTGTTCTTTATAAATTACCCAGTCTCAGGAATGTTGTTATAGCAGCACAAGCAAAATAAGACAGTTTATTTTCGGGCATTGGGCTGAGGATTTAGTGAGACCTATTTTTTCCTGAGGGCTCTTTTTAACTTTCTGATTTTTTTTTTTTTTTCATTTTTATTATGAGACAAGGACTTGCTCTGTTGCCTGGGATGTAGTATAGTGGTGTGATCTTGGCTCACTGTGGTCTCGACCTTCTGGGCTCAAGTGCCTCAGCCTCCTGGGTAGCTGGGACCACAGGCATGTGCCACTACATCTGGCTAATTTATTATTTTTCTTTTTTTTTTTGTAGAGATGGGGGCTCACTCTGTTGCCCAGGCTGGTCTTGAACTCATGGACTCAGACGATCCTCCTGCCTCAGTCTCTCAAAATTCTGGGATTATAGGTGTGAGCAACCATGCCTGGCCTGAAATTTTTTTTTATACTTTTCAATTCTGATTTGATGAGTGCATTGTAATAAAAATTCATGATGTTTCTGAAGATATTGAGAGTTTTGTTGTTCTTCCCACACACTTCCTGTTTTCACTATATATATATTTTTCCTGTTCAGGTGTTTCTCGAATCTCTCATGCTTGATTACCTGCTCATATTTAAAAGTGGAGGCTTCAAGAGCTGCCTGGAAATTGAGTAAGTGTGTGAGGCTTGATCATGGTGAGATTTCCTGTAGGGTGAGCTGCCTGGACCTTTGGTTGGGGAAGCCCTGATGTCAACATCCATGTGAGTGTATTTGGATCTTTCTTCTTGGGTCTGATAGATTCCCACCTACAAAAGACTTATTTGGTGTTCTGCCTGGAAGTAAATAACTGCTGCCATCATTCTGAGATGAGGAGGAAGTTTTGCATTTAGTAGGCATACATCATTTACTTAACCCTCCTGTTTTTTGTTTGTTAAAACACGCCCTCTGCTTTACCCTCTTCAAAGAGGAAGACTGTCTTCTGCTGGGGTGACGGAAGGAAATCACCCAGCATTTGGAGGAAGAGAGGGGGCATCTAGGGATATAACTGCTTCTCAAACAGCTTTCAGCCAACCTTCTTTCTTCCATCACAGCCTTGCCCTTCTTTTCTAGGAGTAGTTGTGCCTTCAGTGCCTGAGCCTTGATTATTTGGTGGTTTAAATTGACTTGGTTCTTGGATTTCCCCAGGAGGAAAAAGAGTTCAATTTTTCATCAGTTTTACCAAGTCCATACCACCTGTTATCTGTTTTGTAGCTTTCAAAAAGTTGGTGCTATTTCTTCTCATGTTCACTGTATCCTTATAGGTTTATGCTTAAAAAACAAAACAAAACAAAAAACCCTTTACCATACCATAGTTTCAGTGCAGTTTAGGAGAGAGTGAAAGTGTGTGTTCAATTAGCCATCTTTTTGCAATTCTGCTTTTTTTATGGTATATTTTACAGTGTTTAGAGATTTTTTTGCAGCTGCCTTCTTTTGGAAAAGCCAAAGGCAGCAGACTCTGGGCATGCTGAACTGGGGCTACTTGCTCTATTTCAATTCTTAAATTTAGAACTATGCCTCTGCTTCCCTCACAGACAGTCCAGTTAAAAATAAAAACTCTCCAAATCAAGAATCAAGAAACAGTTATGGGACTGTGATTGCAGAAAGCATTTTTGAAAGCATTTAGCATTCAAATAACTTACCCACTGAGATAGACAGAAAGAACAATGGTCTCCCAAGGATATTCACATTCTAATCCCCAGAATCTGTATGTCAAATTACATGTCAAAGGGGAATCAAAGTAGCAGATGGAATTAAGGTAGCTAATCAGTTGACTTTAAAATAGGGAGATTAACCTGGGTCATCTGCTTGGCCTAATGTAGTCACAAGGATCCTTAATTGTGGACGGGGGAGACAGAAGAGTTATTGTCAAAGTTATACGATGTCAGAAAGACTTGACCATTTCTTCCTGGCTTTGAAGATGGAAGGGGAACATGAGCCAAAGAATGCAGGTAGCCTCTAGACACTGGAGCAGGAAAAGACACAGATTCTCCCCTAGAAGCTCCTGAAGGGAACCAGCTCTGCTAACAGCTTTTTTTTGGCGGGGAGAGGGGGATCAATTTTTATTTGGGCTCCTCACAGTGGTTATAGTCACTCTTCAGAACAATCTCAGCACAGGAAATGCATCACCGAGACTGCCTAGAAAAGTCTGGCAGGGCGTGGTGGCTCACGCTTGTAATCCCAGCACTTTGGGAGGCCGAGGCGGGCGGATCACGAGGTCAGGAGATTGAGACCACGGTGAAACCCCGTCTCTACTAAAAATACAAAAAATTAGCCGGGCGTGGTGGTGGGCGCCTGTAGTCCCAGCTACTCGGAGAGGCTGAGGCAGGAGAATGGCGTGAACCCGGGAGGCGGAGCTTGCAGTGAGCCGGAGCTTGCAGTGAGCCGAGATCGCACCACTGCACTCCAGCCTGGGTGACAGAGCGAGACTCCGTCTCAAAAAAAAAAAAAAAAAGAAAAGAAAAGTCTGACCAGTAGCACCTTAGTGCTTAAAATACACATATTCACAACAATTGACAAATGATAAAGTGCCTCACGCAGGAACGTGTTCGCATTTGCAAATCTCTCAACTGGCTCTAGCATCAAACCCTCCACCAACCCCTTCCATCTCATTCACCTAGAAAACCAGTCTGAATCACATCTCCTGGCCCCGGGGAACCAATTCCTTATTAAATCTCTCCCTGAGCTGGGTAGCCTCCTATAGCGGGGGCCAGACTGCGACTTGAGAATCAAGCCCAGCTCCACAGGTTGCATTTCCATCTTCTTGTGCATTTAGGGTAGGACACTGCAATGAATCCCACAGTTAGCACTCCACCACTTCCCCACTCTAACTGGGGAAAGGAACTTGAGAGAGTCAGAATTCATCCATTTGATCTGTTCACTGAAAAAGGATTCATTTTGGTAGAACTTGTTTGCCTTTCAGACACTTCAGTGAGTTATCTGGGATTCTTTAAAAAGGTGGAAGGAAAGGCGTCTGAGAGTTATGACACAATCCAGCCTCCTTTGGCCACACGCCAGCTTGCTTGTGCCCACTGGACTCAGCAGAGGGAGGCAAGCCCTGCAGTACCCCCAGTGCCCTCAAAGCCTCCTCCTGGCAATTCTGGGCAGGGCTGAGGTCTGGGCCACAGCTAGTCCAAGACAGTCTTTGAAGACTCTATCACGCTTCTGTCTGAAATTCCATCTTCTTCTGTCCCAGGTGGTTGTGGACACCCCTAGGGGCTGGTACAGAGGACCAGGCACAGCCAAGGGAGGCAGACAGGCTCAGAGCACATTTCCATTTACAAGGAACAGAACACAGGCTCCCACGTGTCCCCGGAACAATGTGCAAGTTGCAGTGGTGAATAGAGTAAAACCTCTACGTTGAGCACAGTTATCTCTGGCAAACACAGGGGCCTGTAGTCAGTTACACCTGAGTACATAGTCAGACATTTGCCCCGTAAACAGTAAATGCGTAACATCAGTTACTTAGAGAGGGCTGCTTGTGCTCCAGACATGCGGTTTGCATGAGGAGAATGGCTGTCACTCCAAGTATCTTCCCAGGGAAACAGGACTCGGGCTCACACACAATGGACAGGCAGGCAGGGTTCACCCAAAAAGTTACGGTGTACGGACTTCACTCTGTTCAACATGGATTTTGGTTTTGTGGAATCCAAATGCACTAATTTACCTCACAGCCTTGGATTTGTCTGTTTGGGGACATGTATTTTATATATTCTTACCATAACGTCAATGTGTTGTCTGACTATCATCATTGTTCAAGGGTGGGGGGAAATCAGACTCTTCATATGAACAGGGCTGCCCAAGGAATGTTCATTTCAGCTGTTTGCCACCTCCATTCAGATTATTCCTATCACAGCTTAGCTGGTGACCCGAAGCTAAGCAACAGGCACAAGGATCCTGCGGGTCTTCCAGATGGCTGTGTTCACCTCCTATCTGAGAGACTCTTTACACAAAAAATGAGTTGCCCCACTCAAAAGGAGTGGGGACAGGGGCAGGGACAGGACATGAAAACCACAGATAACCAAGGTGTTTCTTCCAAGTGGTCAGTTTAAAACAGACAACGACCAGCCATCCAGCCCCGCAAAAAAACCAAAAGACAAACCACAAAAAAAAAATTTATTCAGAATCAAAGACAAAATACTGTGTGAGAGCCAGGCTGGAGGGGCCCTTTCTCAGGGTCCATCCCTTCCTCAGTCTCCTATCTCTTTCCTCCTATGTGTGAGGAACAGTGAGACATAAAGACCCGCGGAGCATGTGCTCAGGATGGAGGCTGACGCCGGCCACCTGTGGGCACAGACCAAGGGGCAGAGATGCAGAAAGCTGCACATCTATCCACCACCATGGCTTAGGGCCACCTGCTTACGGAGGTTTCAGAGACAGCCTCCACTTTAGCCTTCATACAAGACATCTCCTTCTGGCTGAACTGCAGCCAGGCTCTTTGAAGGCCAACTTGGGAAAGAGCTACAAACGTCATTTTTCTTTTTTTTTTTTGAGATGGAGTCTCGCTCTGTCGCCCAGGCTGGAGTGCAGTGGCGCAATCTCGGCTCACTGCAAGCTCCGCCACCCGGGTTCACGCCATTCTCCTGCCTCAGCCTCTCCGAGTAGCTGGGACTATAGGCGCCCGCCACCACACCCGGCTAATTTTTTGTATTTTTAGTAGAGACGGGGTTTCGCTGTGGTCTCGATCTCCTGACCTCGTGATCCGCCTGCCTTGGCCTCCCAAAGTGCTGGGATTACAAGCGTGAGCCACCGCGCCCGGCACAAACGTCATTTTTCAGAAGAGAATTCTTGCCTGCTCACTGGTGACGTTATTTTCAGTTGTCTTTTGTTGTCTGTTTTCAAAGGGAAAATAAAAAAAAGAAAAGGCAGTATAATCTTTCACACTGGAACCAGCCTGCAGCCAGCCAGAGGCCACTGGGAAAGGGCCTCTTAGTGATGCACACTGGGTGCACCCATCACCTGGAATTTGACAGATCAACAAGCCCCCTACCAACCTATCATACAACTGCCCATCAGCTCTCATCCTCCCACAGGATTAGCTCAGTGCTGGCTCTGCAGACACTGGGAGCCACAGGTGACAAAGCCTGGGCCTCTGCAGGCTTCCTTCTTCACCCAGGGCTAAGATGGGTTGCCTCTCTGGGACTGAGTCACAGTGACATTCTCTTAAACTAAATTCAGAGCACAAATCCACTTTGTCACCAAGAATCATCTCAGGGAACAGTCCCAGCCTCCTTCCTTGGGGGCCTTTAAAACCCATCCCTCTGACCCAAACAGGTGGGTGAGATAGGACTTTAAAGAGAGAATAAAGGGGATAGGGATGGGGTATGAGGAATGAGAAACAGAACCAACTTCTCAGTCCTCCACAACATTGTGCCTTTGTAGGGCGAGAGGCATCCACACCCCAAACTGTACCTGGAGATGGAGGAAAATGCAGGAGAGGAGAAAGAAAAAAAAAAAAGAAGGAATCAAGTGGCTGTACCACTTTCTCTGAAAGTCATTTAATGCTTCTCTCATGGTTCTCCCCTACCCTGGTTGCTTTGCCAAGTTCTTGGGTGCTGGCAGAGCCTGATCTAGCTGCGGGAGCTGCTGCTCTGGGAGTTGGGAGAGTCCTGCTCATTGATGGTGTTTAGCAGCAGGCATGCAGGTAGCTGTGGCAGGTGCAGGTGCCCAGGCTGTCAAGCCTGCTGTTCGGAGGGCTGGAAGAGGCCTTCCTCCTCATCACCAGGAGGCTGCACATGGGAGCTGTCACAGAAGTCCAGGGGCCCATCCAGTGCATCAGCGATGAGCATGTTGAACTCTTTAAGGCGATGACCATGGTGGCCCTGGCATATGCACTTCAATGCCCGAGTCACCAGTGAAGTGGTGATGTCTCCTGATCATCTTCTCTTTGCTGTCGGGCGGTGCACTGCCATGTTCAGAACTGTCATCTTTCAGCAGCTCCTCCTTACATTCTGCATCCTTGTCCAGGAAGGCCCCTGGGTCCAGCTTTCCCAGGCTGGCTACAGAGCCACTGGGCTGCATCCCCAGGGCTTTGGTGGCGACTCGGTCACCTGGTAGGTCAGAGGGCTCAGGATCAGCGACGCTTGGGGGTCTTGTGATGCTTCTGCTGGGCTCAGACAAGGGATTCCCTTGGATCCCCTGGTGGGATTGGCGCCGGGGGACTGCCACCTGCCAGGCCGCACTGTGGAGGCAGGAGCTGCTGCTGCTGCGTAGCTGGAAGGCACGGTATGCTGGAGGAGGAGATGGAGGCTGGCTCACCATTTCCTCATAAGGAGGTAGTTAAGTAGTTTAGCAAAAACCTGAAATAAAAAGGCAGCACTGAGTGATTGAAGGCTTCTCGGCAGGGGATCAGGTTGATTTCATGTTGCCGATGCTGGGCCTGAAGGCGGTGCTTGGCTTGGTGGTGGTGGCCAATGTAGCAGCAGCTAAGGATGATGATGATGGTCCACACCAGCCAGAGCTACCAGAGTTCCTAGCAGTAGTTGCAGCACTGAGACTGTCCACAGCAGTGTCCTGTGTCACAGATGTAGCTTTGATTATTAGTATCCAATCAGGCTTCCTTATCCTGTGGGGGTTCAGCTCTCGCTGACAGGGGGCTGGGCAGCACCGGGAGGAGCAGGAGCGCCATGCCACCTAGGAGCTTTCTCCTCTCCATCCCCCTCCTGCTCCTGTCCCTCTGACACAGCACTGCCACCTCCCTCCTCCCTCTCCTCCTCTACCTTCTTCTTCCTCGTTCCTGCTTTTTTCTGTTCGACAATTTGACTTTAGCCCAGTAAGACTAATTTTGGACTTCTGACTGCTAGAATTGTAAGATAGTAAATTTGTGTTGTTTCGAGTCACTAAGTTTGTGGTTATATGTGAAAGCACCAATAGGAAATGAATACACTCACTATAAATTAAAAAATAAAGTATGATTCATATTACCTTAAAATCTGAGAACCCAGAAACAAATCCATGCACCTACAGTGAACTCATTTTCTACAAACGTGCCAAGAACATACATTGGAGAATGGACAGTCTCTTCAATAAATGGTGCTGGCAGAACTGGGTACCATATGCAGAAGAATGAAACTAGGTCCCTATCTCTTGCCATATACAAAAATGAAATAAGGTTTGGTGGAGCCAAGATGGCCGAATAGGAACAGCTCCGGTCTGCAGCTCCCAGCCTGAGTGACACAGAAGACGGGTGATTTCTGCATCTCCGTTTAAGGTACCGGGTTCATCTCACTAGGGAGTGCCAAACAGTGGGTGCAGGACAGCTGGTGCAGCGCACTGTGCGCGAGCCAAAGCAGGGCGAGGCATTGCCTCACTCGGGAAGCACAAGGGCTCAGGGAGTTCCCTTTCCTAGTCAAAGAAAGGGGTAACAGACGGCACCTGGAAAATCGGGTCACTCCCACCCTAATACTGCGCTTTTCCAATGGGCCTGGAAAACGGCACACCAGGAGATTGTGTCCCGCACCTGGCTCGGAGGGTCCTATGCCCACGGAGTCTCGCTGATTGCTAGCACAGCAGTCTGAGATCAAACTGCAAAGCGGCAGCGAGGCTGGGGGAGGGGCGCCCGCCATTGCCCAGGCTTGCTTAGGTAAACAAAGCAGCCAGGAAGCTCGAACTGAGTGGAGCCCACCACAGCTCAAGGAGGCCTGCCTGCCTCTGTAGGCTCCACCTCTGGGGGCAGGGCACAGACAAACAAAAATTCAGCAGGAAACTCTGCAGACTTAAATGTCCCTGTCTGACTGACAGCTTTGAAGAGAGTAGTGGTTCTCCCAGCACGCAGCTGGAGATCTGAGAACGGACAGACTGCCTCCTAAAGTGGGTCCCTCACCCCTGAGCAGCCTAACTGGGAGGCACCCCCCCAGTAGGGACAGACTGACACCTCATTCAACCGGGTACTCCTCTGAGACAAAACTTCCAGAGGAACTATCAGACAGCTGAATTTGTGGTCTCACGAAAATCCGCTGTTCTGCAGCCACTGCTGCTGACACCCAGCCAAACAGGGTCTGGAATGGACCTCTAGCAAACTCCAACAGACCTGCAGCTGAGGGTCCTGTCTGGTAGAAGGAAAACTAACAAACAGAAAGGACATCCACACCAAAAACCCATCTGTACATCATCATCATCAAAGACCAAAAGTAGATAAAACCACAAAGATGGGGAAAAAACAGAGCAGAAAAACTGGAAACTCTAAAAAGCAGAGCACCTCTCCTCCTCCAAAGGAACGCAGTTCCTCACCAGCAATGGAACAAAGCTAGATGGAGAAAGACTTTGACGAGTTGAGAGAAGAAGGCTTCAGATGATCAAACTACTCTGAGCTACGGGAGGAAATTCAAAACAATAGCAAAGAAGTTAAAAACTTTGAAAAAAAATTAGACGAATGGATAACTAGAATAACCAATGGAGAGAAGGGCTTAAAGGAGCTGATGGAGCTGAAACCCAAGTATCAAGAACTACACGAAGATTGCAGAAGCCTCGGTAGCCGATGCGATCAACTGGAAGAAAGGGTGTCAGTGATGGAAGATCAAATGAATGAAATGAAGAGAGAAGGGAAGTTTAGAGAAAAAAGAATAAAAAGGAATCAACAAAGCCCCCAAGAAATTTGGGACTATGTGAAAAGACCAAACCGACACCTGATTGGTGTACCTGAAAATGACAGGGAGAATGGAACCAAGTTGGAAAACACTCTGCAAGATATTATCTAGGAGAACTTCCCCAATCTAGCAAGGCAGGCCAACATTCAGATTCAGGAAATACAGAGAACGCCACAAAGATACTCCTCGAGAAGAGCAACTCCAAGACACATAATTGTCAGATTCACCAAAGTTGAAATGAAGGAAAAAATGTTAAGGGCAGCCAGAGAGAAAGGTGGGGTTACCTACAAAGGGAAGCCCATCAGACTAACAGCTGATCTCTCGGCAGAAACTCTACAAGCCAGAAGAGAGTGGGGGCCGATATTCAACATTCTTACAGAAAATAATTTTCAACCCAGAATTTCATATCCAGCCAAACTAAGCTTCATAAGTGAAGGAGAAATAAAATACTTTACAGACAAGCAAATGCTGAGTGATTTTGTCACCACCAGGCCTGCCCTAAAAGAGCTCCTGAAGGAAGCACTAAACATGGAAAGGAACAACCGGTACCAGCCACTGCAAAAACATGCCAAATTGTAAAGACCATCGAGGCTAGGAAGAAACTGCATCAACTAACGAGCAAAATAACCAACTAACATCATAATGACAGGATCAGATTCACACATAACAATATTAACTTTAAATGTAAATGGGCTAAATGCTCCAATTAAAAGACACAGACTGGCAAACTGGATAAGGAGTCAAGACCCATCAGTGTGCTGTATTCAGGAAACCCATCTCACGTGCAGAGACACACATAGACTCAAAATAAAGGGATGGAGGAAGATCTATCAAGCAAATGGAAAACAAAAAAAGGCAGGGGTTGCAATCCTAGTCTCTGATAAAATAGACTTTAAACCAACAAAGATCAAAAGAGACAAAGAAGGCCATTACATAATGGTAAAGGGATCAATTCAACAAGAAGAGCCAACTATCCTAAATATATATGCACCCAATACAGGAGCACCCAGATTCATAAAGCAAGTCCTGAGTGACCTACAAAGGGATTTAAACTCCCACACAATAATAGTGGGAGATTTTAACACCCCACTGTCAACATTAGACTGTTATACTTGTATATATTAAAATAACATTAAAGTAAGCATACTTTAGATCAACAACAACAATAAAAAAAGAAATAAAAATGGATTAAAGACTTAAATCTAAGGCTTCAAACTATGTAACTACTACAAGAAAAAATTGGAGAAACTCTCCAGGACATTGGACTGGGCAAAGATTTCTTGAGTAATACCCCAAAAGCATAGGCTACCAAAGCAAAAATGGACAAATGAGACTACGTCAAGTTAAAAAGCTTCTGCACAGCAAAAGAAACAATCAGTAAGTGAAGAGACAACCCACAGAATGGGAGAAAATATTTGCAAACTATCCACCTGACAAGTGATTAATAGTATATATAAGGTGTTCAAACAACTCTATAGGAAAAAATCTAATAATCCAATTATAGAATAGGAAAAAGATTTGAATTGACATTTCTCAAAAGAAGACATTCAAATGGCAAACAGGCATATGAAAAGGTGTTCAACATCACTGATCATAAGAGAAATGCAAATCAAACTACAATGAGATATCATCTCACCCCAGTTAAAATGGCTTATATCCAAAAGACAGGCAACAACTCTGGAGAGGGTGTAGAGAAAAGCAAACCCTTTGGACACTGTTGGTGGGAATGCAAATTAGTAAAACCACTATGGAGAATAGTTTAGAGGTTCCTCAAAAAACTAAAAATAGGGCTACCATATGATCCAGCAATCATACTGCTGGGTATATAACCCCCCAAAAGGGAAATCAGTGTATCAAAGAGATATCTACACTCCCATGTTTGTTGCAGTACTGTTCACAATAGCCAAGATTTGGAAGCAACCTAAGTGTCCATTGGCAGATGAATGGATAAAGAAAATGTGGTACATATACACAATGGAGTACTATGCAGCCATAAAAAAGAATTAGATCCTGCTATTTGCAACAACATGGATGAAACTGGAGGTCATTATGTTAAGTGAAAATAAGCCAGGCACAGAAAAACAACTGTTACATGTTCTCACTTATTTGTGAGATGTAAAAACCAAAACAAGCACATAGGGATAGAGAGTAGAAGGATGGTTACTAGAGGCTGGGAAGGGTAGTAGGGGTTGGTAGAGGGGAGGTGGAGATGATTAATGAGTACAAAAAAATAGAAGTAATGAATAGAACCTAGTATTTGATAGCACAACAAGGTGACTATAGTAAAAATAATTTAATTGTATATTCTAAAATAACTAAGAGTATAATTGAATTATTTGTACAAAGGATAAATGCTTGAGGGAATGGATATCCTGTTTTACATGGTATGGTTATTACACATTGCATGCCTGTTTCAAAACATCACATGTATCCCCATAAATATCTATACCTACTATGTACCCACAAAAAATTAAAAACTAAAAAAATAAAAATAAAAAAAAGAGCTCCAAAAATTTTTTGAGGTTTTCAACAGATTGATTACATTAACTCTGCCCTTCCATTCCTTACCTAGGGGAAGATTTATATGGAAGTAATGATAGTGAAGCTTCAGGGCTTTTGATTACATTAACTCTACCCTCCCATTCCTTATCTAGAGGAAGATTTATATGGAAGTAATGATAGTGAAGCTTCAGGGCTTTTGGTACACAGGTATCAAGAATACCGGAGTTGTAGAGTGTCCTAGGTAGAAAGGAGAAGCTAGGTTGCAGCCGGGAAGCATCCCTGGTGAATTGTCCCAAGAGATCTTAGGAGAAAGGTATCTGAATCTCCAAAGCTCCAGTTATTTGTTGCAATTTCTGTTCCTATTCTGAATAAATTCATACCTAATTTTGTTTTGGTAATTTTGTATTGTTTTTCTTATAGAGAACTCCCCAAGTTGTATCTGCTCTAGGCCCCAAATATTGAGATCCACTCTGCCCTTGCCTTTTTCTTTTTTAATTATTTATTTAATTTTTTTATTGAGATGGGGGTCTCACCCCTTTACCCAGGCTGGAGTGCAGTGGTGCAATCACGGCTCACTGCAGCCTCTGCCTCCCAAGCTCAAGCAATCCTCCCACCTCAGCCTCCTGAGTAGCTGGGAATACAGGCATCCACCACCACATCTGCCTAATTTTTGGTGGAAAAGGGGCTTCACCATGTTGCCCAGGCTGGTTTCGAACTCCTGAGCTTAAGTGATCCACCTGCCTTGGCCTCCCAAAGTGCTGGGATTACATGCATGAGCCACTGTGCCTAGCTGCATTTTTCTTTTTTAAATAGATGTAGGCCAGGCCTGGTGGCTCACATTGTAACTCCAGCACTTTGGGAGGCTGAGGTGGGAGGATCACTTGAGCCCATGAGTTCGAGGCTAGCCTGGGCAACAAAGTGAGAACCTCCCCCGCATCTCTACAAGAAATGAGAAAATTTAAAAAGGCTTGGTGGCGCATGCCTGTAGTCTCAGCTACTCAGGAGGCTGATGTGGGAGGATCACTTGAGCCTGGGAGGCCAAGGCTGCAATGAGCCGTGATCGTGCCACTGCATTCCAGCCTAGGCAACAGAACGAGACCCCATTTCAAAAAAAAAATGTAAAAACATCATATGTGCATATATACATATATATGTAATTATTTTATTCATTGAGAAAGGAAAAAAAAGTTGCAGTTAAGATTCAAGTGACTAACAAAACACCCCAGACCCAGGCCCTTTCATAATATCAAATCTGCCAATGGGATCTGAAGTGAAATACATCCATGTCTGGATGTATTTTAAGAACGTTGGTCAAAATTGCATCTGATCCTATCATAATCTTAAGACAACGGGACACACTCTGAAGATGGGGAATGGGAAGAGTCATCTGAAAAGAATCTGACACACTAGAATTGAACTGAATTCAAACCAGATAAGCAAACATTAGTTGCATACCTGAGCAAATGGGGCTCTGTGCTTTCTCTGAGGTGGAAGAAGAGGGGTGGCAGGGGAATGACTGATCACAGTTAAGAATAGGCATCCTCAGGCCAGGCATGGTGGCTCACGCCTGTAATCCCAGCACTTTGGGAGGCCGAGGTGGGTGGGTCGCCTGAGGTCAGGAGTTCAAGACCAGCCTGGCCAACGTAGCAAAACCTGGTGTCTACTAAAAATGCAAAAATTAGCCAGGTGTGGTGGCAGGTGCCTGTAATCCCAGCTACTTGGGAGGCTGAGGCAGGAGAATCACTTGAACTTGGGAGATGGAGGTTGCAGTGAGCCGAGATCGTGCCATTGTACTCCAGCCTGGGCAACAAGAGCAAAACTCTGTCTCAAAAAAAAAAAAAAAAAAAAATAGGCATCCTTAACTATCTACCAGTTTCAACACTGTGCATTTTCATTCCAGAAAACTAGGGGATCCACCTTTTGTTTCCCAATGTTTTCAATGATGTAAAATGCACTTACAAGTGGTTAATATGGTTAATACTACAATATGAATGTAGTTAATACCACCTAACTATACACTTAAAAGTGGTTAATACTAGTAGTTAATACCAAAGAGGTTGTACTAACCAACCACTTTTAAATGTATAGTTCGGTAGTATTAACTACATTCATATTGTTGTGTAACCATCACCACAATCCGTCTCCAGTACACTTTTTACTTTTAAGACATTTTAAAATTCCATTAGATTATTGTTTTTAGATGGGGAAATTTATGACTGGGCATCAGTCTTTGTATAATATTCAGAATAGTTTACGATGAGAAACTGTTAAACGTTCTTAACATGTGTCAACTCGTTTAGTCCCATCAGCAAGACTTTGAGGTAGAGTCTAAATCACCTTAAAGATGAAGAAACTGAGATGCAGAATGGGTAATAAATAAAGCAGATGAGATTTGAACACAGGTAATCTACACATGTAACCACTATGTTCTATTGATTCCAGAGCATTTTCTGCCAATAAAGATTCTCATGAAATGTCATCAACAGGGGATAAGGTAAATACCTTGTCATAGGACGATGGGTCTCATCCACCTTTTCTGCTCTCACATACTGGATAGTTATGGCAGTCTCATTACTAACACTGTTGCCTGGGGCAGGAATTCTCACGGGTGGTAGTGGTAAACAGGGCATATGAGTCCCTGTGCTTTAAACAAACCGAACCCCCCAGGTGATGTGTATATGACCTATGAGAAGTTGGTTGTAGAATTCTGTTGGAGAAGCATATTTATTGATGTAGGGGGAACGAAAGCAGGTCATAAAACAGTATGCATAAAAATAGGTGTGATCTTATTTTTGTAAATATTTGTGTGTATATATACATATATGAAAATTAGACAGCTATTTTTTCTTTCATTTCTACATTTACTATGTATCAATTTTGTTTCAAGAGAAAAAAAAAATCAACAAACTTAAAAAAAGAAAGTTTCAGCAAGTAAACCTCTATGGAGGGTTATTCCGGGAAGCCCTTGGCTGAGAAGTGGTGCTCTAAGAGTCTTTTGTGCTCCGGGAAATTGACAGCCCTTGGGGGAGACCCAAATTCTTTACCATGGGTGGTGCTTCAGGGAGAACAACGATTTCTGAAGGAAACAGACTTCAGAGAAGCCTGGCTAACCAGGAAGACACCTAGTTTAGGGGGCAAAGCCAACACTTCAAACACATACTTTGCTCAAATTTAAGAAAAGAGGTGATCGCCAAGAAAAAGTTGGAAACGTTTTCCTAACTTGTTTACACACCTTGTTTACACATCAAGCTCTTATGTGCTATCTTTGTATATATAATGTGCCTGAATGTTCTTGAGGTGTTTGTTCTTGTTGTGGTGTACACCATACTAAAGACAAAGAGGGAGAAGAGATTTGTAAACTTTTATAATGTGAAATGCACAGCTATTGTGGGGGTGCGATGCATGATGCTGATTAACTAATAATGGTTAAGTCAAATATAAAAAGTTGAGCATGCAGAGACAGTAGAGGAAGTAATTTTAAATTAAGATCCCAACATAAAAGGCAAAGATACAAAGGTTTTGTGCTGCATAGAACAAACATATTTATGGCTTTTTATTATGTCTAGGACGTTGAGACAATGCATTGCAGTTATCTGGTGTCATTCACGGCAATTCAGTACAGGGGTGGTGCTTATGGCGTCAGGGACACAGCTCCTTCCTGTTGCTCCACTTTGCATGGCCTCAACCTCATGATCTAAGATAGCAGCATGTATGTTTCAAGCAGCAGGACAGAGGAAGAAAAAAAAGAAACTGGCCCCACATGACAGTCCTACCTATTTCCACTTACATACAAGGAGATGGAAAATGTTATCTTTATGATTGACAGCTGTTTATAAAAAAATACAAAACTGGAGCATGTTATTAACACACGTGAATGAAAGAATGGGTACTGGGGGACAACCAGTGCCCTCTGCCACAAGCATCTACTGCAGGACGTCTCCACCTTGGCAACACTGACATTCTGAGTGAGATCATTCTTTGTTCCAGTCCTGTGCATTGTGGCATGGGTTTAACAGCCTCCCTGGCTTCTATCCACTAGGAGCATTCCCCTGGTTATGACAACCAGAAATGTCTCTAGGTATTGCTAAATGTTCCCCTCAGGATGACCTCTCCACTTCCTGTTGAGAACCACTGATTTACTGTGTGCAGGAACTGTGTTAATCACTGAGGAGACAAACCATAAATGAGATCATTTCAGATGGTAATAAGTGCTATGATGAAAATAAAATAGGGTAAGAAGGCAGACAGGCCTGGGATGCAACATTTACTACACATGCAAATGTACTGACAGGGGAAAGAATTTGGCTTGTTCCAAGAAGAATCAGAATGCAGGTATGTCAGGATCTATATCCTAGGGAAAGAACAACAAAAAGAAACAGGTGTGATTGGCAGAGCAGGTGGACTGAGTTGAGGCTGGAGCGTAGATGGGAGCCTAGTGAGGTCTTGGTGGTTTGATCTTAACTGCAGTTGGAAAGAATTGGAAGACAAGCAGGGAATGACATGATTAGTGTTTTTTTGTTTTGTTTTTGTTTTAAACCAGGTGGCTGCTGAGAGCATGTGTATGAGAGAAGCATTAGAGAAGATACAGGGAGATGAGGAGGTTGCCATAATCCATATGAGAGATGATGATGGCTTGCAGTTAGGCAGAGGCAATGGCAATGGCAAAATACAATTGAAGGAGAAAAGTAACTAAGATAGGAGATGGCTAAGGCTATCTTTGACTTACCCAAATGGCTAATGGGGAAGACGGAGTGGTGTTAAAGAGTAATTGTTTTCCACACCCCTTGAAATTCAGTTCAGGCCATTACAGATCTGTCCTGTATGTTCCTGTATGAATTTACTATGGCAGCAGTAACAAATAATCACAAACTTGATGGCTTGAAACAATAAATTTATTCCTATAGTTCTGGAGGCCAGGAAGTCCAATATCAGTTTTATTGGTATCTGCAGGGCCATGCTCCTGCTGGAAGAGGCTCTGGGGAAGAATCTGTTCTGTGCCTCCTCCAGCTTCTGGTGGCTGTCAGCACTCCTTTGCTGCGGCTCCATCACTCCAGTCTCTGCCTCTGTGGTCACTGTGCTTTCTCCTCTGCTGTGTGGTAATATCTCCCTTTGCTTCTATATAAGCAGAGACGTAGCTGCATTTAGGGCACACCCAGATTACCCAGGATAATCTCTCCATCTCAAAACTTTAACTTAATCACATCTTTTGCTATAGAAGAGAACATTTCCAGGTTCCAGGGATTGGTATAGGTATATCTTTTGGGAAGTCATAATTAAGCCTACCACAGTTCCTAAAGTGTGTGAAATCATTTCTGGTGCAAGTAATAAAGTCGTGTTTGTGTAGAGATCAAAGTGGAAAGAAACACTGTGAAAGTAATTTTAAAAATGCTGTTCAGTAAAGAAATGTCAGAAAAAGAAAAAATTTCATAAGTGGATTTCCAAGATTACTAAGAAAGGGATGAAAAAACACAGGAGGGTTCCATGGACTCTAGACAGATCATCCCAGACATTAAAGTCAATGCTTAAAAGCATGGTTATATTCACACATTGTATAGTAGGCACTCAAATGCACAATAGTCTGTCATATTAGTAGGGCTGTGCATAAGCTGGTTGTGGCGCACAGATGGGAGGGATAGCGAGAAGGCAGTGGACACTGGAATCGGAATGCAGAACTGAACCAGCCCACAGAGGTAGGGCAAGGCAACAGGTTCAGGTACATCCAAGTAGCTGCGGCTAGCAGGTCCAATGAGGAAGCAGGAATGACACTGCAGGAAAGCAGAGACCACTAACAACTCCCAGAATGGGTAATATTTAGAGATCCAGGCAGGCTGCTGGCATCAGGCTAATATCTCAGAAAGTAAACTTAAGGCTCTGGATTGGGGTTCCAGGGCAGGACCCTGTCACTGAAAGGGAATCCTAGTTCTCAGCATACTAGGATAAATAGCCAAGAGAGGAACTTATGCCCTAAAGAACAAGGCATGAATCTAATCAGCAGCACTGGGTCCAAGATAGAGCTGGACAAACAACAAGGATAACTCATCCCAAATTCTGGAGTGCTTATCCAGAACTTGCTAAGTGCTGCTTCCTAAAGACCAGAACCTCCAGGCAGATTTGCAAGTAGGGGAAAAGTCTAATAAAACTTTATGTAATTCTGATGGAAAAAGGCAAGAATAACATTCCTGTGTTTGAATTTATAATACAGCCTAAGACATAAAGAAGTCATTATTGACAATGGGAAGGAAAGTAATTTAATATGCAACATAACTCAATCCATGAAATAAATATTTACTTATATAATACAATTTGCTAAACATCACCATTATTAAGGAGAGTACTAGGAAAAACTAACAAACATAGCATGTGAAACAGCTGGGCACGGTGGTAAAGCGCACAGACTGGAGCCACAGCTGATTAATACACTGCAATATTTTATGTTTAGCAAATTACAGCTGGTCTGTGTATAAACAGAAGAGCAATATCTGGGGGATCAGGATACCTACATTCTAGACTTACATCCTGGCCCTGAAACTAACCATCAATGTTGCCTTGGAAAAACTACTCAAACTTTTGAGGTCTAAAGTTTCAGACCTGTAAACTTAAGAGGGTTGAGGTCCAACGTGCCTTAAATGTAAACTTTAAAATGCTTTTTTGGGAATCTTTCAAATCTTCAGGCTCTTCAAAGTGCACCCAGACTTTTTCCTTGCTATACAGTCTGAACAACTTTGAGAATCACTGTATTATCTTAGTTTATATAGTAATCCTGATCTAAATTTTATTATTCCCATTTTGGAGACAAGGAAATAGAGGCCTAGGCTAGCCTGGCTAAATAAGCGATAAGGCTGGGATTAGATTTTAACTCTGCCCATTTTAAAGCCATGCATTTTCTATTTTTCTGTAAGTTATTCTGACATTAGACTTAATTTTCACATAGTAGGCTAGGATTCCAAGCACTCAATATCTATATATTTACCCAGATAGCTCTTACTTTGATATTTCTAAGTCTATACTTTGAGCTAACATTTGCTCTGTTCTCTCCTATTTCAGCACTCTCTTTTCTTGTTATTTATGGTGTTGTCAGCCCATATGGTCTAACTCCCATTTCTTACTCCTGTTGAATGTCTCCTACATGTCTGTTTTTTAGCAGTAACTCCTGACTTTTATCTGAAATAAAATTTTTATGTACTTGCTCATTTCATCCACTTTATGATGAAAAAATTAGCTAGGTGTGAAGTTGGTGCTAAAATTATAATAAACAGATGACGAAACAAAGACAAGAGAAAAACTCCAGTATTTTCCTTTCTTTAATATTTAGGTTTTCATGAGACAAGGAAGATGATTTCATGTCTAAACACTGGAACAACTGAAATCATATTAATATTATAATCACTGCCATCTTCTAAAGGAAATTCTAAATGAATATTTGAATGGAAAAATAGTACTTAATATTTAGCTTTCAGAATATAGAAACATTGTAGAAAGACTGTGTGATACCAGTGTATGCATTTTTGAGGTAATATTTATATAATTACTCTCACAACCAAGGGAAAGAAATACTGTTTTTTGGATACGTTCTAAGTTAACTTTTCAAGAATTCTACACTGTTGTAAAATAAATTCAGTTCAGTGGTACAGCAGTTATACAAATATATGTAAGCTCTATTACTAGATTAACTTGAAACAGTAGAGTGGTTACTAATTATGTGTTATTAATAAAAATATCAACAAAAAACAGACCAAAATGTGCAGGGGCACAGTAACAAAAATATAATTATCAATATGGGTATCTTATTAGAGTAAACCATAGTATCATCAGGCTTAAAAAAAACTAAGGTCATTGTTTTTTCCGACTCTTCCTTATAAATACAGTGGATAACTCTTATCAGTTATCCTTATTTGCATTCCTGTGTACAAATTTGCTGATATTGAACACTGTTTTCAAACACATCATCATCTGATTAAATAGGTTATTATTACTGATAACTTATCAAAGCTTTCAAGGCTATTAATGGTTTCATGCAACTTAAAACTTCTAATTTTGGAAGTAACTGGTTAATGAATTTTTTCCTTTTGTTGGTAAACAGCCACCATATACCAGTGACATTATCGATATGTAAATATGGTATTTAACATGCTTATATTTTTCTTAAGAGCTGGAATACAGACTTTGCAATATATCTCAAACATCATCAAATATTTTGATAATGCCATTACAATACAACCTATGTGTGGCATTAAAAAAAATTACGAACTGATCATAGTGCATTTTTCTGAACTTAAATTTTCTAGAGGCTAACATAACAAAATTATCATTTTGACACAGTATATTGCAAGCGTCTTTTATAAAGTTCACAGTCTTTTCTTGTTGCCTCTTTCTAAATGATCCTGTAAGGAAAAAAATATGATTTATGTAGTACAGCAAAGAGAAACAGATTCATAGACATGACAAGGACTTTTAAAAAACATTCTCTCTTCTATGTATACTTATGAGAATAACTAAATGTGAAAAAAAGGACTGAGAAAGTCTAAAATTTTAAAAACTATAAAATTTGTGGTTTTTACTTAGGAAAAAGAACACTCTTGGAAAGTTCATTTTTCCCCTTGCCTTAATCTATTTTGCTTTTGTTTCACAGGTTATATTAGGAAAACATGATTTCTAAAATTCCCCTACTGTTAACCCAATTAAGGTTTTTGGCAAACAAAAGAAGGAAGGGACAAAAACCTCAGCTAGGGTGGCTTTGGTTTTGTCCTTCAGATATTTGCCAACAGAACACTTCTCAAATTATACTTGGCTGATCATGTTATAAAGATGACTATATTACATCATTTAAAACTGAAGGAAAATGGAATAGAAATTAATCTTAAGAGATCACTTGTGCTAAGAAACTAAATGTCTACATCAAGAAAAACATCTCATAAAATGGGGTTGCAGAGTGTTATCGCTTGTATAAAGAAGTTCATCAAGCTCTTGTTCAGGCTGAACATTAATGCTTCCATGGCAACTTTAATAACGTTAACTTTTGCAATCAAATAAGAAGACAAGAGTAGAGGAGGTAAATTACTTTCACATGTTTACATATGTGGCCCCCTTTTGATAAAAAACAAAGCTTTAATGAAGCTATTATGGACAAGTCCCTTAAGTGATGGCTGATTTTCCAAAATGAAATTTAAAAACTGGCAGGTGCTGATGGGTTTGTGCAGCCAATAATCTCTAGTTAGTTCTGTTTTTCTTTTTTTTAGAAGAGAGGCAGGGCAAATAAGGAAAGGACTACATGTTTTGAAGGGACTGTTTCCTAATATTTATTTAGTGTCTATAACAGGGAGGAGACCAGATGGGGAAATCCAAAAGGATTTAAAAGATGCAAATTGGGATCTATTTACAGTAAAGAAATCAGCGTTTCCCTCTTTAACCTTTGTTTCCTTAATATTTTAATGATCTTTTGTTTTATGATTGTTCCAGTGAAAGTATGTCAACTATGTAAAATTCAGAAAACTAGTTCCAAAGAACCTTAGAATATAATTCAATATCTAAGATTAGTTTGACAACGGAAGTAAATTCATGAGGACAATTTGATAGAGCTTTTTACCACAGAGGGTCTATAACTATCTTTTGCTTCTCAAGCAGGGCTCAGACAAACATTAAAGCACAAGAGTTAAAGAAAAGGGTTCTCGGCTGGGCATCGTGGCTCGAGCCTATAATCCCAGCACTTTGGAAGGCCCAGGTGGGCGGATCGCTTGAGGTCAGGAGTTCGAGACCAGCCTGGCCAACATGGTGAAACCCTGTCTCTACTAAAAATACCCAACTTAGCTGCGCATGGTGGCATGCGCTTGTAGTCCCAGTGACTCAGAAGGCTGCGGCCCAAGAATCGATTGAATTGGGGAGGTGGAGGTTGCAGTGAGCTGAGATTGTGCCACTGAACTCGTCTTGGTGACAGTGAGACACTGTCTCAAAAAACAAACAAACAAACAAAATGGGGCTCTTAATGATATCTAAATCTGAGAATCTTATACACGGTCTCATATTGGACAATGGTGGGGGGGTGGGTAGCTGAAGGAAAAAAAATGTAACCAATCAGGACATAATAAATAGCATTCTTGATCATAAATATATAAAGTGCTTTCTTATACAGGATCTGGTTTAATTTTCATAAGGTATTACAACCTTTATTTAAGTAGTAAAGTACCTGAGGAGCATAGATGTCAAATGGGTCACCTGTGGGTTATAGAAGTGGTAAACTATGGAGCTGAGATTTTGTTTTCCTTCAAACAGAGATATTATGGGAAATTGGTTTTATAGGTGATGAAAAAGTACACACACAGCAAACAGGGTGGTAAGGCACCTCTGGGATTATCAATAGCAGAAAAGCCACCACCACTTCTTGGGCTGGAGGGATGAGGGTTATGGAGCCCAGGTGCGAAGGCCAGTATGTAGAAGCTGCCCAGTGGGACCTGGAGGGAAGGAACTGGAGCCATAAAGGAGAAGGCCTCTATAGCAGAAAGAGTAGAAGAAATCCCTGGCTTTCCCCTTCCTCCTGCCTTCAGTCTTCTAGTGCCTGCCACTGGCTAAACCTGCCCAGACTGAGTCAGACAGCAAGAGAGCCTTGGAAATGGACCTCCCAGAGATACAGAGTAAAGCAGTGGTGAGAGGAGAATGGATCCAAGAACACAATCCAATGACCAGCAAAGGCCAAAGAACATAGTGGTTAATGACGGAGGTTCTGGAGAAAGATTCTCTGACTTTGAATGCTATCACTTTCTAGTTACTTTGGATAAATTATATAACATCTCTGCGTCTCAGTTTCCTCATTCACAAAATAGGGATATTAAAATAGTTTCATTTATTGAGCTGTCATGGAGAGTAAACAAAACAACATATATGAAGCCCTTGGCCAAGTGCTTAGTCCAGAGCATACTCTCAACAAATGTCATCTATTAAATATTTCAAAAACTGGATACAAGCAGAAATTAGATCAAGTCCTAAAGTGCTATCAAACAAGGCCCTACTCTCGGCATGGTGTCTGACATAATCTGGGATGGGGTCTTTTCCACAGAAACAGGTATAACAACTATTTTCTTCAGAAGGAATCACTTTTTTTTTTTTTGAGATGGGAGTCTCGCTCTGTCACCCAGGCTGGAGTGCAAAAGCGCGATCTTGGCTCACTGCAACCTCTGCCTCCCAGGTTCAAGTGATTCTCCTGCCTCAGCCTCCCGAGTAGATGGGATTACAGGCACTTGCCACCGTGCCTGGCTAATTTTTTGTATTTTTAGTAGAGACAGGGTTTCACCGTGTTAGCCAGGATGGTCTTGATCTCCTGACCTCGTGATCCGCCCACCTCAGCCTTCCAAAGTGCTGGGATTAAAGAAAGGTGTGAGCCACCACACTCAGCCAGGAATCACTCTTAAAAGCTTGCTACTTCCTTTACCAAGAACACAGCAGCTCCAGGCTGACTGTGGCTTTTTTGTGGGGAAGAAATGGGTTGAGGAAATCTCACTGTTATATATATTCTTCAGAATTAAGAGAACCAATGGCTGTTACCACAATGGAGACATTCAACAATGGAAACATTCAACAATGGACACATTCAACAATGGACACTGGCCATAAGAAATTGAAGGCATACTTCTGGTTTTCCTTTCTCCATTCAAAGATCTAAGCATGTTTGACATCATGGCAGAGTCCACTAATGTCGATACTCAACCTGGTTGAGTAAACCCTAATCTCACAAATAGGGAGAAAATGTTGTATTTCTAGGCAAGAGGTCTCTGAAGTGACTTCTTCACTTTCCAAGGTGGACCTTGAAAGATACCACAGAATAATCATCATGCCCCGATGAGGTCAGCATTTTAGGGTCTCTATTTTCGAGATGGGGAAGGGGTGGTCTTGCTGACAATCTGCCTATCTGCTCCAGGCCATGTGAATTGAGCCCTCAGTGTCCTGGGATTGGAGCATACAGGGTACTCACCCTTCTCTGGCTACCCTGTCTTTTGCTATTGTCAAAGTAGGCTAGTTAAACCAAACATGCAAACCAACTGGGACTATCAGATTATAAACATGTGCTTTGGATTACTTAATCACTGGCTCTAAACCGAGGCCAAAGTGGTTGGTTGAGAATAAGTCATTCTTTCAGCAAAATTCCTACAGAGGAAGTAATACAGATGATGATGATAATAGCTATCATTTCTTGAGTGTTTACTGTCAGCTAGGCATAGGGCTAAAAAACCTACACATTTTATTTAGTTCTCTTAACAATCCAGTGAGCCAGGCATCATTATTGTTTCAATTTTATAGATGAAAGAAGTGAGCCCCAAAGGGATGCTATAACCTGCCTAAGATAAAAAACCTAGCATGCAGCCAGGTATAGGTAGGTATCCCAGGTAGGTCTGACTACAAAGTCTATGAGTATAGTGTCTGCTTGCCTTGTGCCAGGAACAGTGCTGAGCCTTGGAGATACCATGACCATTAAGATGCAGGGAAATGTGTACAGTGAAATAAAAAGCTATCATTTGTAAAAAGCCCTGACTGAAAGCCACCAAGGCTGCCAAATTTTGAAGACAAGCCCAACCAGTCTGTCTTGGGAGAAACTGGGAGGGAAGGCCAGGGCTATCTCTGGAATGGTCTCTTCCCCAATTGATCAAAGCGTGTCTGGGAAATCAATTCAGGTTACTGGCTGGCAGCAGAAGGGAGGGAGGAAAGACAGGCCTAACAGGGATGAACGCCTCTTTTATTGAATTAGAGAGAAAGAGAAAGAAAACCTAGATAGCCCAGATCTGACTTTGTGGCTTTAACAATGAAACATTTTTTTCCAATTTCCATCTTTCAAATCAACATCTGGAGGTAAATAATAAATTTGAATGCTAAAGTCTTGTCCTAATATGTCTAAAACATTGAGACAAGAGTAGTGTGATGTGGAACTTGAAATTCTGGCCTGATTTTGGCATGAATATGGCAAATATCCCAAAGAGCAAAACTCATCTTTTCTAGAACCAGTCTGTTTTCCAATGCTGCCATTTTTGTGGCTTAATTCTTTTGCTTAAAAATTCACCAAAACTGGAATGCTGTAAGTATGCATGTCAGCAATTCCTTAAAATTATCTTGTATTTTCCTGCAATGTCCTAATCTTCACCCTCTAGGTAAAAATCTGGCTTCTTTAAATCGTTTAACAAAGCCAGGATTAAGTACATCATCTTGACTAGTTAAGGACAAATAACTCAAATAATTTACTTAGGTAATTACTATTTCAAAACATTTAGGCGCATAAAGTGCATGTCACACCCACCTGAAGTTCAGAGTGTTCTTTCAGGAGTTGATCATATTCTTTCGAAAGTCTCTCTGACTGCATCTTCATTTCCATCACATCATTTTGTGCCTTAGAAAGGGCTAGAAAAAATCAAATAGTTTTATTTTTATTTCAAAATAATTTCAAATTTATAGAAAAGTTACAAGACTTAAATAGAGAACTCCTGTACAGTCTTTACTCAAATCCACTGTTAACATTGTGCCACATTTGTTATCATATTCTCTCTCTTCACACACACTATTATTTTCTTGACTCATTTGAGAATAAGGTGCAGGCATCATGCCCCTCTACTCTTCAATACATTTCTATGAATGTACTTCCCAGAAACAAGATATTAGCTAACATAACCATAATATAGTCACCAAATTTAGGAAACAATATGAATACAATACTTTAAATCTAATTTATCATCCATATGCCAATTTTTGGAACTGTCTTAATCATGTCCTTTTAGCATTTTCTCCACTGCTAGTCCAGGATACAGTGCTAGATCACACATTGCATTTAGTTATCATATCTCTTTAATTTCTTTTAATCTGGAATGATTCCCCACCATTACCACAGCCCTCTTCTCCCCATCTTTCATGACACTGACATTTTAAAGAATACAGTCCACTTTTTAGATAGAATGTTCTTCACTTTGTTTTTGTCTGATGTTTCCTCATGAATAAATTCAGGTCATGCATCCACTTGCATATGAATATAAGTGATATTAAATGCTTCTCAGGGTATCCAGAGGCCCATTACATCCACAGTTTCTCTGTCCCTCACTGGTTTTTCCATTTTATACTTACAATTGTAACCTTTGTAACTAAAGCAGCAATATATAGGAAGACAATTTAGTCTATGCAAACATCCTGCTCCTCAAGATAATGGCACACAAGAATTACTATATATTGACCTTTGCCTACCAAGGAGCTACAAGTCATATGTCAGCAGATTCATGGCCTTAGATAGAAGTAAAATAAACATATATATAACAATACATTGTGAAGAAGGTGCTAATGAGCAAAATATGTAGAAGAGCAGTACAAAATGGGTTAGAAAAATTAAAGTTGTCATACTTGAAACTTTTATCTCATATAGTGCTTTCAGAAGTCATTTTTCCAAACTCTGGGAATCCTGAAGTAGCTCTATATCACATGTAGCCTTCAGAAGTTCTACATTTGGAAGTCTTTTAGGGTAGGAGTTTAAGGGAAACAAGTAGAATTTATAAATTTAAAAGCTACTTTTCTGGCACAATGAAATAAAATTATAGGTTCCAGTTACAAACAATCTTTTCTCTTGAGAAGTCATCATATAGGCATTTTTATATAAATATATAAGCCATTATCAACTAAAGTGCTTTTTGTATCAGTACTTTCCAGACAGTATTGTCAAATGTTCTACATAGTTCTACATCTGTGTTGTCGATACAGTAGCCACTACTTAAATGTGGCTATTGTGAACTTTAAGTGTGGCTAGATTAAGTAAGGACTTATATTTTCAATTTAAGTTTAATTAAATTTAAACAGCCACATGTAGCTAGTGGCTAGCCATATTGGGCAGCACAGTTCTATAATTTCCTCCATGTTCCTTCTATAGCTGCATAATTCTAAATAAGGTATTAAAGACTGATTTTGACAAATTTAATGTGATGTCACTTGCTAAAGGTACGAGTCAGGTATGGAAGACACTTTTGGGGATGGTTAGATTTCATTAGGACCACCTTCACAACATAAAGAGTTATATGTTAGTTTTCAATTTGGATTCTACAAGGCATTTCCTAGAGGCTACTTGAAAATATGATGCATGGTGGTGATATCTTCAGAACTCAGCAAAAAAGTTTAAGATCCTGGATTTCTGGTATATAAAATACACAGTAGATTCCACAACCTAATAGTGGCTGACTAGCCTGCAATGGTGTTTATTTTTTTTTGAGACAACATCTTGCTCTACCACTCCAGCCAATTTTTAAATTTTTTGTAGAGATGAGGTCTCACTATGTTGCCCAGGCAGGTCTTGAACTCCTGGCCTCAAGCAATTCTGTCACTTCAGGCTCCCAAAGTGCTGGGATCACAGTTGTGAGCCACTGCCCCTGGCCTACAATGGTAGTTTTAAGAATGTTGTTGTTATGGTCCGAATGCTTGTCTCTCCAGAAAATTCATATGTTGAAACCTAATTACCAATGTGATCGTATTGGGAGGCGTGGCTGGGGAGTGATTAGGTCATAAGGGTGGGGCCCTCATTAATGGGATTCGTGCACTAATAAAAAGAGGCCCCAGAGAGCTGCCTTTCCCTTTCCATTATGTGAGAATATAGCAAGATGGTACCATCTATGAATCACGAAACAGGCCCTCATCAGAGGCCTACTTTATTGGGGCCTTGATCTCAGACTTCTTAGCCACCAGAACTATGAGAAATAAATTTCTGTTGTTTATAAGCTACTGAGTCTAGAGTACTTTCTATTAAGACAGTTGGTTAGGCGCTTGTAATGAACAGGAGTTGGTCTTAATGTTAAAAATGATTTATACTTGAATTTCTGACATTAATAAGTTATTTAATAAATTTAATATACCTTAGATATCAACCCAGTAGTTCCTTTTTAAAAGATGCTAGAAAACCACTTGTACAACCTACCTAGGAGTTTCTTCTGGTTACTACTGGTATAAAGCTATTAATGGAACAAATGCAGACAAATACTGTTTTTCTGCCACTTATTAAGCCAAGGTTTAAACTGTGTTTCTTATTTCATTTTGTATTTCAGTGGATATTAATAAATCTAATGAATACTATCACTCTAATTAGGGGAGGCTATTATTGTCTACACACATCTTGGACTGTGTCCTAGTCCTTTATCTCATTTTATAAAAATTATTGTGTTTTGGATGCCTTCCACCTCCTTTTGCAACTGCATGTGTAACCAAGGGATTATATAAACTTGTTATCTGACATGTGAATATGCTTATTTTATTTTGAGCCATATTATTTTGGAAACAGCATATATAAGAAAAATATTATTGGACAAGGAAGCTTTAGATGATAGATCTAAGTTGCTATTGCAATTTTCTTAACTGCAAAAATGGGATGCTATCACTTGCCAGTGGCTTTATGGAAATACTGAGATATTTCCTAAGAATACTGGCTAGATTCAATAAGAGACTGTTATGTCCTAGGTTATGGTCCATTAGATATTTTTAAAGGCACATGCATCATTTATTAATATAGAAAATAACTTCAACTAATGTTACAGTGACACATAGCAAAAATATTTGTTGTCTTTCCAAGTGTCAAACATTCACTTATGGAACTATTTGCAAAAGTGGGAGGAGCTGGTGAGACTAATGTACCGTGTAAATGTATTGTATCACTGTGATTTCGACCAGAGATAACAAATACTGCCAGTAAAGCTCTGCCAGGAAACGGAAGTTTTTAGAGGCATTGGCATGACAGCTAAAGTTGGGCTGTTGTACAATAGCTGTAAGGATTGAGCCAGAGGAAAACATATTTTATTTGAAAAATTTCCATATGTCTAGTGTTGGTTTCTTTCCAATTTATTTGGTTCTCTTTTTGAGAATTCAAGAGTGTGATACCCTGGAGCTATTCAGTATTTAATCCTCACATGTACTACTCCTTTGCCAATGATCACTTATTGGATTGTTAATCTACAGTAATGCTTCCAAGATACTTGGAAAGTAGACACACAAACTTCTGTTCAGTAAGGACATAAATTGTGGTTTAATTATCATTCTTTTGTACACGCCTATATTGTCAAGTCTGTGTAAGTAAAGGTTTACGTTTTATTCATCACTTCAATCAACACCTAATCTCTTTTAACCTCAAACCCATCTGTTGATAAAGTTTGTTGATAGCTATAAAGTTCCTTTATAGCTCTCCAATCCATACCTTCCACTCCAGCTCTGTGACCACTGTCCTCATTTCCAGATTAGATTATTAAGTGGATTTCTCACGTAGTTGCCCGGCTACTTTAATCCATTGTCTATAATGCTGTCAAAGTGATTGCTCTCGTGCCTAAAAACCCTCTAAGAGTGCCCTGAAAATGTTAACATACAAACATGGCATATGAGGCCCTTCAGGATGGCTTCTAAGCCTACTGCTCAACTCTCTTCACTGGTTCCAACTCCAGTTGCCTTGAGCTCCTTGTAGTACCTCAAAAGTGCCATACTCCTTTGGTTACATGCTGCTCATTTTTGTTATAACATCTTGTCCATCTTCTCCTACTTCATCTGGCTAATCAATGTCATCCTTTAAAATGTCAAGAAAGTGTTGATCTCCAGTGTTGGCTTCTACTACAACTCAAGTTTCACCACAGCATGTACTGAATTGAAGGGCAACTATGCCCTTACTAGACTATGGACTACTCAAGAAACAGAGCTGTGTCTTATCTGTCTGTCTGAGTACCTAGCATATTGCCTAGTATTGGTAAGTGCTTAAAATATGCTCCTTGAAGGAATGAAAGAATGAATAAATGAAAAGTGTAAGCTTTAAGCATTTGAAAAATTCACTTGTGTGTAAACAGTTCACTTGGAAATGATAAATGTCAGGTGAACAATACAAAGTGTTACTTTAGTCACCTGATAGGAATCTTGGTTGAAACAAGATAAAAACATCTTCAATCAAAAACCAAAATACTCAGGATAGCCAAAACAAAGCAAACAGACCATTCTTGAAATATTTTGATGAAAATATACTCATGTTACGAATTATCTCATACTACTCCAGAATCAAAAATAAAATATAAATAAATAGTACCACAGAATCCAGCCCAATTAAAAAAAACCCTAAACATTGATTCTAAGAATGGGGCAGGAAATGTGCAAGATAAGCCTGGAGTATCTTGTAATACCAGAAAGTAAGGAAGTGCTCCAAAAATGAAACAAACAAACAAACAAATATCTAAAATGGAAATGTGTCAAAGGGACACAGGAGCCAAATGAAAGAGCTCCCAATGGTGAAAGCTGGACAACCTGAACAATAAACTAAAGTAGTATTAAATTATAACCCAAATTATAAAATAAATACCTATGAGTCCATACTGACAAACAAATGGTAGAGAACAGACAAATCTATGTAGAAGAATTCCAATTTTCACAGATACTCCACTTTCAAGGAGGTTGAGTGTAAATTCCCTTTCTTCTTTTTTTTCTTTTTTTAAATCCACTCATTTGCACACTGATCCCCATTTCTGAAGTGTGGACTGTGAACAGTGATTCACAAAGATTACAGTATGGAAAAAGGAGGGAAAAGAGGAACTTTACAGTTCAGAAACTAGAGAAGCACTATTTTAGCCAGGTGATCAAGGTCAACATCAAAACTGGTAAGTTATGTTAATAATATGTACTCTTGATACAATGTGATGAAAGCTGCCACATTACCTCTGTGACTTTCAAAACCTATACAAAAGTAGAAAACATGGAATCCGGGCCGGGCACAGTGGCTCACACCTGTAATTCCAGCACTTTGGGAGGCCGAGGCAGGCGGATCACGAGGTCAGGATTTCAAGACCAGCCTGGCCAACATGGTGAAACCCCGTCTCTACTAAAAATACAAAAATTAACTGGGCATGGTGGTGTGTGCCTGTAATCCCAGCTGCTCGGGAGACTAAAGCAGGAGAATTGCTGGAACCGGGAGCCGGGGAGCGGAGGCTGCAGTGAGCCAAGATCACGCCACTGCACTCCAGCCTGCACTACAAAGGGATAATCTGTCTTAGAAAAAAAAAAAAAAGAAAACATGGAATCAAGGAAAGAGGGTATCAATACACGAAAGAGGCGAAGGAAATCCTCATAATGATGATGAATATATAGTTGTAATATGATATAGTAAAAGTTATGATATATTTAAATTGAAAGGATGGAGGGGGATGGGAGGTATGAGGAGCCAGGAGGGAAACTGAGTGAGATAAGAGATCTAAGTCCTCATCTTCCCTATAACAAAGTCAAAGATAATATCCCATACTGAAAGATCAAGAAAAAACTACCTAAACATTGCATTTAGAAACCTGGAGGCACATATCAGAGAACATTTTTTTTTTGAGACAGGGTCTTACTCTGCTGCCCAGACTGGAGTACAGTGGCACTATCTTGGATCACTGCAACCTGTGCCTCCCAGGCTCAAGCGATTCTTCTGCCTCAGCCTCCCGGGTAGTGGGGATTACAGGCACGTGCCACTACCATCTAGTTAATTTTTATATTTTTAGTAGAGACAGCGTTTCACCATATTTGGCCAGGCTGGTCTCAAACTCCTGAGCTCAAATGATCCACCTGCCTTGGCCTCCCAAAGTGCTGGGATTACAGGCGTGAGCCACTGCGCCCGGCCTCAGAGGACATTTCTAAAGGAGTTGAATGTAGTTGCTTCTGGGGACAGGGCCTCAGGAGACTGCTCTTTTTCATTATAAGCCTTGTGTTACTATTTTGCTTTAAAAATATGTATATGTAAAACTTTGATAAAATAAAAAAAAGTAAAAGGTGCTCCAGATAAATACTCCCTTTATAACAAAGGCTCTCAGAGCTGGGAAGACTTCTAGAGATCTAGTCCCATTTTTTATTTCCCTAACATAATTATAATGAAAAGAACATGCTAATTTCTTTCCTCAAATCATTTCTGCGAAGTTTTATTATTCCATATCAATGGTTCTAATAAATGTTCTAAACAAACAGCCACGCTCTAACACTAATGAGAATTGGTTCTGTTTACTGGCATATCCTCTCTTCTCCCAATGCCCTACATTTAAGACTTGTAGCCTCATTTCACAGAGCACACTTGTGTTGTGAGCTAACAGATGCATAAAACCTGCCAGATCCTGTCCTAAAGATCCTAAGATTGCATGAAACATTCTTCAAAAGTGAAGAATATGGCTTAATTAATCACCTGCTGAACTTACTAAGTTTGGAGAAAGGGAAGTTACTGTGAAAAGATTTTTCTGATGAAAAATAAATATAATTTGAAGAGTCAAAAAGCCAACAATGAAAATAGTTCTTGATAGTCAGTTTTGCTTAATTACATCATTTGGAGCTATATAATAGACATTAAAGTTTAACTAGTTCAGTCCCTCATTTTACAAAAGAGAAAACTATGCCTAAAAAGAGTCAATGACTTCACCAAGATTACCCAGTGTATCCTCAGATTTTGCAATGTAATTCATATAACTTAGCAAAAGCTATATGAACAGCTTCTAATATTTAGGGTCTACCAACAAAGTAAAGTTGGAATACGGCCAATTAATTAGATAATTCAAGCCAAAAAACTACCGCCCTAGATTACCTGGATATTTGGAAGAGGTTTTTTATTTTTATTTTTAAATTATTTTTACAATAAAAAGCTATCTTTTTCATTAAGCAAAAGAAATTCATTGTAGAACATAATTTAAACTCTAAGAAAAAGTCATTGTACATGCTAAGGAAGACGACTATTAATAGTTTAGTGTTTTTTCCTAATTGAAAGTGTTTTAAAACTAGAGTTGTCCAGTTAATTTTGTACCTCACTTGGCCATAAACATGAACCTGCCATAAGCTGAATACTTAGAAAAGTATTTACCATGAAGGATTGTAGTAAACATGCATATCTAGGTATGGAATAGGACAGTAGAAAAGAACACCAAGGCATTCAAAGTAATTATCTCCTTCGATCTTTTAGGGGCTACATCAACGGACCCCTCAACCATACAGCATTATCATTCACTGCACCTAGTGTGACACATTGACTTCTAACAGACCACTCTGCTTTTTGCTTTGCTCTTCTCACTCACAACCGTAGTATCATTTCACTCATTTTTCTGCCAGTCTATGTCCATCAACACATTTAGAGAATTGTGCTTGATTACATCTTTATCACCTGGAACATTCCTTGATTCAGTATGCATTTAGCACTCTCCACTCATGTTTTTGGTAGACTAGCCCATGTTTCACACTGGGGAGGAAATGAATCCCTTTATGTACATATGTTTGGTTCACCATCTGGACTACAAGCTCTTCTGAGAAGAAACTGTTTTCTCTTACTTTAGTGTCCCTCTGTAGAGATTATAAAAGCTTTTCTAAGGGTAGACATTGTTATGTTTGCTAGTACTATGAATAATATATAAGGTATCTTTGAATTTCTGTCTTAATATCTTCCCTATAGCTTATTCCTCCTGGTTACTGAAAGACACATAGTTTATGAGTATAGGCCTTGATAATAGATAAGAAGCTCACAGGAAAGGGAAACATCACAACTAAATGGGAATGTAACAGGGAACCAAACAGGATGCAATATCACCATTATATATTAGTCCAAGAAAAGAACTCCGATAGCAAGCAAACCCTTTTTTCTGTTTTGACAATAACATCAATATGTGAAGATCACAGAGAGATGAACTAATAAATACTAATAAATCCTTTATTTACCTAACTAAAACGATTGGTCATGAGTTTTATTTGCTTTAAATAATTAAAATACTATTAATTATATATTGCCTATTGGCACAACCATCAAATAAACTATACTTTCTTAATACAGTTTTTTTTTCAGTTGATACAAGAAGGGACAAAAGTGTCAAAGAAGCAGAAACTTCCAGACATGAAAACAAATGATATGTTTTTTACTTATTTAAATAACGAAAGTGCATTAAAAGGCAACAAAGCAAAAAAAAAAAACAAAAACCAAAAAAAAAATGACCAAAAACAGCAAACTGTTTTTAAGCATTAATAATTTTTAAATAAGCTAGTGGCTTTGATATAACTGTGGGTAAAAGATAACTGAGTTCATGTCCACAAAAATTTACAACTGTAAAACATGCTGAGGGTAAACTTTCAGAATTTATTTTTAGATGAATATATGGTTCATTTGTAAGAAACTGGAAATCCTATGGCTTTAAACTTGTATACAAAGCTTATGTCTTATTCTTAACACTGAAGAGGCAGGAATTTAGGGTTTTGGGTATACAGAACAGCAATTCCCCTGTAATTTTCTACCTTGTCTTGATCTCCAATTTCTCCGGAAAAGCACTTCAGCTATTTTTCACTATCTGGTCCCTATGTTAACTGGCAATAAAAAGTAAAAAAAACTTAACATCTTCAAGGGTATTAAAGTTGGTCTGTAAAAGGTAATTTTAGTCTTGTTCAAGGTAAGTCAAGGTGATATGAAAGCATTTATCCAGGAAGAGAGTTGAATTATCATTATTTTAAGTAAGGGACTAAGGGTTCTGTTTCCTGGTCCAAATCTAGTATCTCTATTGCATGCTGCTAATACTTAGATACCCATAATAGGTCTTTACACTCAGTTTCTGATTGTTAGTATATGCTTTAAGAAATTTATTTAAAGTTTGCTTTATCCTCAAGAGGCACACTTTTTAAGGAAAGTGTTAATTATGCTCCACATTAAATGACTTTACAATGACTGAATTACCTGAAAAGTTCTTTTAAAAATTGCTGAGGCTCAGGCACAGAAGTTCATGCCTGTAATCCCAGCGTTTTTGGAGGCTGAGGAGGAAGGGCTTGAAGCCAGAAGTTCAAGACCAGACTAAGTAGCAAAGCGAGACCCTGTCTCTACAAAAAGTTTAAAAAATTAGGCAGGCATGGTGGTGCACGTGTGTAGTCCCAGCTACTCAGGAGGCTGAGGCGGGAGGATCTCATGAGTCAAGGAGTTTGACGTTGCAGTAAGCCATGACTGTGCCACTGCACTCCCACCTGGGCGACAGTGAGACTCTGTCTCCAAAAAAAAAAAAATTGCTGATGAAACAAGGAACAACAGAAAGCAGGAACAAAGAGAAGAAAGGCACGGTCAAGAAATTTCCCCCAATTACTGTTTTCTCTTTTCCTTTACGTAGGAGACATATACTGCTAATTCAACCTTTACTACAAGATTGGCAGCCCTAAGAATTCATTTTAAAATATGGGATTTCTTTATATCTATATGCATTCCTGCTCCTAAAAGAATGAAGAACAGACATTTCCACATGCAGCTCAATCACTTTTTAAGCGATATTTACTTCTATCATTGCTTGGATGCATACAATGACTGAATGCTACATATTTCTAGTTATAAGAATAAAGGAGAACGGGCGCGGTGGCTCACGCCTGTAATCCCAGCACTTTGGGAGGCCGACATGGGCAGATCATGAGGTCAGGAGATTGAGACCATCCTGGCTAACATGGTGAAATCCCATCTCTACTAAAAATAACAAAAAAAATTAGCCAGGTGTGGTGGCAGGCGCCTGTAGTCCTAGCTACTTGGGAGGCTGAGGCAGGAGAATGGTGTGAACCCGGGAGGCCGAGCTTGCAGTGAGCCAGATCCCACCACTGCACTCCAGCCTGGGTGACAGGGTGAGACTCCATCTCAAAAAAAAAAAAAAAAAAAAAAAAAGAGTAAAGGAAGGTATTCATTTATGAAAATAAGTAGTTTTCCTAGAAAAAAGCCAATCTCCTTGGACATCAGAAGGTTTCTCCACTAAATACAATGTCTGTGCTAGGGTGATATTACTGCACAGAAGCAATGGTAATAGTTTACAAACTCTGGTCAAAACAGAAGTTGGAGGTTAAAAACTGAAGGTGTTTGCCACTACTGATAGAGGGTTCTTAGTAGCTGCCTTCAGAATGCCACTTTTTAAATTTGGGGCTAACTAGCTTAAATAAACATTTGTATTTACGTTTTGTTTCCACTAATATGCTTGGGAGAAAATGTTTCACTTGGATTTAAGTAACACAAAGGATAAGAAAATTCATATGGAAAACCCCCTATTTTCCTCTAAAAAAAAAAAAAATTGCTTTTTTTAACTCAATTTTCAAATGTAAGATCTCTTTCTAAATCTTTCTTAAGCCTTGTCACCTTAACACCTTCAATATTTAGAAATCAATGAATATTTTTGAGTGGTACTGTGCACAAAAGCATTGTACCACTGAATTCATCCAAATCATGCATTATTAATTGATATATTTTCTTAGTGCTTACCTTACTGAATTTAACTGGTTTAGGTCAACAGAACATGACCAAGGAAACACCTTCTTTAGAAATGGAACTTTGGTCTTCTCAAGGTCATTACAAATGTTATTTTTTAAAAAAACTTAGGGTAAATAAAATGTGTTCATAAAATATTATACATCTTGCCGGAACCAAACAGGACACACTCAAACAGGTAAAATCTGCCTTTACCTGAACACTAGTTCACTTTGAAAGTAGCTCTGCAGTCTACACTTCAAACACAGAAGCTGGTATCAGTTGTTATCAGATTGTAAACACAATGCTTACATTGTCAGAGTTCATTTTCTATAAAATCTGATTTTGTCTTTTAAAGAAATGCTCATGTAATACTAAGTTAAGTTTTATGCCACATTTAAAGAGTTAAAGCTCAAAATATCTCAGAGCTGGAATTTTTGAAAGGTGAAAGGAGAAACTAAATTGAGCAGAGTTAAGAGAAGTGTAGCACACATACACTCTTGTCTATCTTTTATTTTTGCGCCACCCTGCTTACAACATAAGAAAAGAGATCCTTGGTGGATACAGAAAAAAGAAAGCAGGATTTTGAAAGAATATTTTTGTGTTTTGGAAATAGACAGTTTCATTCTTCAGAAGAATTAGTAGCAATATTTTATGCAGGGTTAAAAAAGAACACTAGTTTGTCTTCTGAAATGTCTGTTGTAAACGGTAGATAACTATTAAATTCATTTTCATATAAACAATAACATTTCTTGATCATGTTCGAAATCTTTTGGAATTACAGAAAAGGCAACAATACCAACTAGAAGATTCTTGAATTTTGGGCTATACTATGCCAACTACATAATATACCACTTTGTCTATAAGGGTAATTTATTTTTTAACTTATTGCTTCTGAACTGTCTTCTTTTTTCACCTGAAATAATAAGTAGGAAAGTGACTAAAGAATTTTGTATTACATAAATATTCTCCGGTGGATTTTTGTTCTTTTCACAGAATTAGCTTTTATTTTTATGTTTTCCATCTCAAATTCAAATACATCCTGATTGAAGTAAACCCTATCCAAACAACGTACCTTAACAGCAACTGACAGTGAGGTTTCTCAGTGTCTGGCCAACATAAAAAACTATGTGTTGTATGCAGAAATGTTGCAAATCATCAAGCCACAAACTTACACTCAGAGTTTTCTTGGATGACACTGAATTTGGGGTATCTACTTTTCTGTGCTGTGCAGATGCAACAAAAATAATTTGTTCTTTGACTAAGAAAAAAACACTAGCAAAACTTTTTTTTAATGTAGAAGACATTGCTGCCTTCAGGAAAATGGAGTTGGGATGCTCCACTTCAAGCCTACAATGCAATGTTATGTTGGAAGGAGGCACTCAAATTCTTAGCTGACATCCCAGATATTGTTGCCTACTCTGTGCCTAACCATCTCTTTCAAGGAACGCTTTCCTTATGTGTAACAGGTAGAATATATTAGTGCTTGAAATAAACAATATATTTTCTTGTAAGAAAACTGTTCCCCTGCAATTGCTTCTCTGAGAGGTGGAATATACGATGATGGAAAAATGTGATTCATTTTATAAAAACACATTTATAAACAACTTTTTAGGAACATAGCTCTTTTGCTAAGGCAAGAACATCTGTATTTACAACACAGATCTGAAACACCTACATGTTTTTCTGTATAACAGAGCATGTTTCTCTTGGCTGACACAATGTTTTATCTTCATATTTGAACAAGAATTTATAAATAGGTCATTCTCGGTATCTTAGAAGAACACTTAGGCATTAGTTTTGTTTTAGGAAAAACAGTGAAGTGTACAGCATATAATGTCATGCTAGTCTTTTTACTTTTTCACATGTACACAAAGTTACCATCTGAAGTCTTCCTTAATTCAGTTTTCAGTTTCTCCTGGTCTTCTACTAGTTTTTTATTCTCTGCTTCCAAAACACATTCTTCATCTTTACCATGGCTTTTCAAAATCTATTGCAAAAAGGAGATACAGGAAGAAATAAGCTTAGATTGCAATAGCCAGACATTCTTACAGAAAATAAGCTGCGTAACCTATTTAAAATTACCGGTTTATAATTTATTCTTTGTCCTTCTCGGAATTTTATAGTTTTCTACAATGTGCTTTTGCTTAGGAACTTAATATTTGGGAAACACACAAAAAAGATTTCTTATTATGGCTGAAATCTCTAAAATGAACATAAGAATTTCTAGTTGCTATGATTAAAATAATGTTCTCAAAAGTATTTAGGTAAATAACGTCAGTCTTTCTCCCTCAATTAATAAGAAATGTAAATCTAAGGGAAAAAACCAGTTCTGAGGATGATATTAATTAGAAAACCATTATGTTCTGATTGTAGAGCTATCTACTCAGCCTATTTTTATACAGACAAATTTGTAAGAGAAGAATATGTCAGAGTGGAGATGGGTAAGTGGGAAATGACAGGGCCATTTCTAGAGCTGAAAAGTTCTAATTTTCATTGAATAGTTTCCAAATTACTGTTATTCCATTAATCCTTTATAATGTTCTTTATATTTTAAAATTGATTCTGGCTTTAAAAATGTTAGTGTTTGTAGCTTATCTTTTCTAGGCAAGAAAAATTAAGACCCATAGAGTAAAACAACTGATCAAAATAAAATTATCATGGAATAAAAATTTCATAATCCGTATTGTGAACAGAAACTATAATTATCATCAGAACTAAGAAGCTGACTTAAAGAAACGATAAAGAATTTAAATTACCAAGAAAGACAAAGTAAATGTTTGAAAAACATAATATGAATACTGTCGTGGGTCAACAGACTAAATAAAGAGGCAGCAACTTTTTTTTTTTTTAAAGAAACAGGGTCTCACTCTGTCACCCAGGCTGGAGTACAGTGGTGCAACCCATAGCCACTTCAGCCTTGACCTCCTGAGCTGAAGTGATCCTCCCATCTCAGCCTCCTGAGTAGCTGAGACTATAGGCGTGTGCCACCATGGCAGGCTAATTTTACAAAAAAGTATATATATAAATATATATATATATGTGTGTGTGTATATATATATACGTGCATATATATGTGTATGTTTGTGTGTGTGTGTGTATATATATGTGTGTGTATATACGTGTATATATATACACATATATATACGTATATATATATGTGTATATATATACACGTATGTACACACACACACACACACACACACACACACACACACACATACTGTATTGCCCAGGCTGGTCTTCAATTCCTGGCCTCACGCAATCCTCTCACCTCAGCCTCCCAAAGTGCTGAGATGACAGGCATCAGCCACTGCACCTGGCCAGTGGCAACAACTTGATACTGACGGGTTCTATAGTCAGGTAAAAAAGGAACACAGGAGAATTTTAAACAGACTGACATAAGAGAGGAATTTCTACTGCAGGGTGATTCATCTTCTAATGTAAGCCAATATATTCATCAAAACACAAAGTTCTACTGAGCAATGACTACACGCAAATATTTTACAATGCAAGGTGCTGTAAGAGATAAAAATATAAGAGAAATATGGTCTCTACTTTCGAGTAACTTCACTCTAGTAGAAAGGATGAAACGAGCATAAAAACTGTAGCACAAGACCAAATACAGTACTACTGTGCTATATAGAGATTAGGCAGCTCGGAGGAGGAATTAAAGCTCTAATGCATATATTATATAATCCCAAGGACTGTTTTTTGGGGACAGGAGGATTGAAATACATTCTGAAACTAAAGAAGCCTCATATCTTCTCAAATTAAAAAAAAAAGTTTTTCTTTTTTGTAAAGAGCAGCACAAGAAAAAAATTTCTCCAAATCTCTTTTAATGTGGTGCCTACTTCAAGCTGAAAACAACTCCAGCTATTACTTCACTGAATTCAGTTCATAAAATCTCCAGTGAGATTTAGAAAATTAGAAGAGAATCATTGAGTTGCAGGAATGTTTTTGCTGACTGCTTGAATTTTCATGCCATTGACTTGGAAAAGTTGGATTTGTGGCAGTCTTGCAAATAAGCTTTCACTACTGTACCTGTAAACTTGCCTAAATTTATGATGTGTAACTTGACACTGGAGAAAGACCAAGAACACTGAAATCTGAAATTTAATGATTACCAGCTACAACAACGCAACTGTTCACTGTCTCATCTGAATTATCCCACCTTGGTAAGTTACGTGGCTGGAAAAAAAAATCAGGGCAAAGTAAAATTAAAAGTTAATTGGTCTTTCATAATTATTTCATTTCTTTAACTGAATATTAGAACAGCAAGGGGTCATGGGTACCAAGTGGAAATTGTTCTATCGGATAACATAGGAGGGCACAAAATAATGTGGTTATGAATGTGGATTCTAGAGTCAGGCTGCTTAGGTTCAAATTTTAGTTCTGTCACATATTAGTTGAATGATCTTGTACAAATCACTTAATCTTTCTATGCCTCCGTTTCCTCATCTATAAAATGCAGGTAATAACAATACCAAACTCATGGGGCTTTTGTGAAAATTAACAGTTAAAAACCTTGGTGTGAAGCATTTGAAGCAATACCTGGCACAATGTTAACTATTATTTATAGCTAAGGAACTTTGAGGCCCATTAACATAGGTGATTTGTGCTAGGTCACATGTTGGAACTAGCACCTAAGTCTCTTGGATCTCAGGGTAATGCAGTTTCCACTGGATAATGTGTCTCTGATAGAGAATAAAGAGGTATGGCTGGGCGCAGTGACTTGCCTATAATCCCAGCACTTTTGGAGGCCAAGGTGGGAAGACCGCTTGAGGCCAAAAGTTTGAGATCAGTCTGGGGAGGAAGGGAGGGAAGGAGAGGAAAGGAAGGAAAGGAAAGAAAGGAAAGGAAGGAAGGACAAAACAAAGGGGGTGTTTTCACAAGCTTATCTTTCCTTAGCTTATTTTTCAAAACCTACATGAAGTACCTTGAAACAGATGTCATCTTTTATATTCTCACTTATGGCCTTTATTGGTCACTTTATTGGTCAATTAGTTATACTCTGGGCACTGACAGCTGCTTTTATGTGCTGCTCAAAGACTTTCTCCCCACTGTGTACTGGCTTTAGCCCAGCATATCTGTGCCTCCTCTGATTGGGTCACAGCTATGCAGGAGCAGCAAATCAGAACAGTATGGAACCAAAGGAGAGGAAACAAACAAACAGAAAGAATAAATCATGCAGGGTCAAGGAATTGGTAATCATGACATAAGTTTCCTTGCATGGGTAACTGGTTCTGAAAACACTTCCAAGAGAAAAGTTGCAAAAGTTATTTTGAGGAAGGTGCTTTTTTTTTAAAACGGCAAGACTAATTTAAGTGTATTAACTATGGTATGTATGAGAAAAATAACACTTTCCATTTCTTAGAGCTAAAGAATAAGAGGAAAACAACTGAAGAGGAAAAAAAGCGGTGTTCTGATGGTTACAAATCATTACTCCAAAATGATGTGTATAATTTTAAATTAAGATATGTACACGATCAGTTGTTCTATAAATACAAGGCTGTGTGCTTTCGAGTTTAGTTATTATGTATCAATCAAAGCTTTAATGACTGTGTTTTTCTTTTTACCACTGTGAAATGAGATCAAAGGATAGAAAATAAAGGAATAACATTAAAGATTTAAAATATCATATGCAATTATCAATCTAGCATCAGTGACGTTTCTCTGCTTTCTATAAACAAATCATTTAAAAGAAAACTAAAATCTAGGCTTAAAAATACTTTAACTGAAAAAGAAATAGAAACAGAGTTATAAAGACTTGCTTTAGATTATAAAGTAAACTTAATGGTAATGAAGGAATTAAAATTCATATTCCCAGAATACTATTTTCTCCTTAAATCACAGCAAATAGGTCCAATGGTGTAAATCCACTATGGAGAAAAAGCAAATCTAAATAACAGTGAAAATATTAGTGGGAACAAGCATTTCTAAAGAACACTAAAACTATTCTTGAAATAATCATTACATAAAATATTGTTCATTATGGTCATTTTCTGCTTATAAAATATAAAAATGCTCTTTTTGATGCTGAAAACAAATATATTACTTCTTGGGAACACCAACAACGTTTAATTTTTACAAAGAAAATTAAATACCCGTTTCAGTTTTTCGTTTTCTTCCATAAATTTTTTGGCAGCCTTGTTGGTATTTTCTGCTTGAGTTTTAAGTACATCTTTGTTTGACAGTTCTTTTGCCAGTTGAGTAATAAGCGTAACCAGACGTCTCAACACTCTAAGAAAAAAAAAATCAGAATAACGTATTACTGGCCAATCACAAGAAACTTATTTTAAAACAGTCATTGCCAAATTACTCCCCATTAGGTATAGGTGTGGTGGTGGCAGATAATGTTTAGGCAGAACCCATTATTCTTTTTTTAATTCAAGTCTCTTAGTAAAAACAGGCCCGTGTCTCATTCCTTTGGAATCTTTGTTAGAAGACCAGCATTTAGAATACAGGTTCAGTGGTACTTACTTGTTTTCCTGTAGAAGGCTTTAGCTTGGAGGAATAGAAACAGGAAAATTTCAGACAGTGTGGCAGGGCCAGTAAGAGAATTATTTTTTTTGGCCCAGTTCAAATTCTGCTATTTAAGGAACATTGTGTAAGGTCAAACAAGCCGAAGAACAGCTCATTCACATCTGTTTATGGGTAACTGCCATTATTAGAAGAAGTAGTGACTACTATCTTCAATTATTCATTCAGCAGACATTCCTTTACTCAGGAACTGCTAAGTGTTAAGACACTCTGCTAGGCACTGCAGATGCAGCAGAAAACAGCAAAGTCCATGCCCTCGAGGGTTTAGCCCCTAGTTGTGGAAGCAAAAGTTAAAACAGTATTTAATTACAACCATGAATGACACTAGAAAATGAAGTATATATACATTCTTTGAGCACCTGTAAGAGAAGCCCTACCTACTTTGTGGGTAGTGATGGCCACAGAAGGCTTTGAGAAAGAGGCTAACGGATGAGTAAGAGTCAGCCAGGAAATGAGGAAAGAAAGAGTGTTCTGGCAAAAGGAATAGCTTGTGTGAAGACCCTAAAATGAGAAAGAGGCACACTACAGAACTCAATCAATATCTGTTGCAAGATGGAATGAATGAATAAATGGTGAAGGTCTGTAAGGCTGGAATGTATTGTACATGTCAGAGACACGTATGAGACAAGGCTCCACAGAGAGGCAGGAGCCTAATCGTTCAGGGCCTTATGGACTGGGCAAACCTACAAGCTGTTAACGACTGTTTGTTATTTGGGTATATCATCTGAATTCTTTTACAAAGATGTTATAAAAAAATCTACAGGCCGGGCACGGTGGCTCACATCTGTAATCCCAGCACTTTGGGAGGCCTAGGCGGGAGGATCATGAGGTCAGGAGATCGAGACCATCCTAGCTAACACAGTGAAACTCCGTCTCTACTGAAAATACAAAAAAATTAGCATGGCACGGTGGTGGGCGCCTGTACTCCCAGCTACTCAGGAGGCTGAGGTAGGAGAATGGAGTGAACCCAGGAGGCGGAGCTTGCAGTGAGCCGAGATCGCGCCACTGCACTCCAGTCTGGGAGACAAAGCGAGACTCCATCTTAAAAAAAAAAAAAAAAAAAAAAACTACAGTAGGCTGGGTACAGTGACTTGTGCCTGTAATCTCAGTACTTTGGGAGGCTGAGGTGGGAGGATCACTTGAGGACAAGAGTTTGAGACCAGTCTGGGCAACACAGTGAGACTCCATCTCTACAAAAAATTTAAAAATTAGCCCTACATGGTGGTGTGCGCCTGTAGTCCTAGAAATGAGAGGTTGAAGAGGCAGGATCACTTGAACCCAGGAATTTGAAGTTACAATGAGCTATGAAGGCACCACTGCACTGTAGCCTGGGCAACACAGCAAAAGGCTGTCTCTCTTAAAAAAAAAAAAATCTACAGTAAAGGTGGACAAAATGAGAAAGAGAAGCATAAATCATGTTTTTAAACTGTGCTTCTATTATTATTATGATTTTTTACTTACAGCCAAAAAAACAGTGAAAATCCAGAAATGTAAAGATTTCTTTGAGACCTAAAAAGTTTCATCTGTGTGTGTTCATAGGCATCAGGTCTGCTGGTGGAGCTCTTCTCAATGGTATGAACTGAGGAATATTTCCTTACTTCTCTCACAGCATCTATTACAGAAGAAAAGAAAACAGTACTTTTGGCTTTTACGAATATAAACTTGTTAAAAATGGAAAGCAGTTTTAGAAAAACTGACCAAACTTTTAAATAATGGACTTTGGGCAGACGCGACCTTTATGTCATTCTGTCTACAGTACCCAGGAAGTTTTCATGCTTAAAGTAGGTGCTCTATAAATGGACACTAGTAGCAAATTTTGAATTACTGTAGCATTTTTTAAATTATTCATCTAGTACTTACCAACATTTTATTGTTTCTCATCTCTAACTACACTGCAAACTATTATCCTTTACATTTTCTGTCTCTAAGATGACTAAAATTCAGCCTATTGACAATGACAGATGTCATATCCCATTACAATCAATTCCAAGAGACTATCCCATTTCTCTTACTATACTAGCATTTTATTACATATTATTACTTTAAATGACTGAGATTTTCAAAATATTTGGTTATACTGAAATTTTCACAGGCATAAGTTTGTTAAAGTGGGATTTGATCTGTGGTGGCATACACTCCTCCGACTAGTGAATAGCAGCTGCTACTGGAAATGTTCAGACAGCTGCTCCTTTGATGCTTTCAGTTCTGGGAAGTCTCAGATGCAGGGGAACCACTTCTTTCCAGTGGAAAATAGGTATCAGCTTATAAGGGTCTACACTGAGTGCATTCTTAGTTCCTGGATTCTTGTATGTACTAGGGAAGGCATCTGCCTTATGAGGTCTTAAAAGCCAATGAAAGTATATGAACAAGTTTGAATGCTCCCCTTTCATGTGACCAACAGAAGTCTTGAGTAGGAGTTATTGCCACACAAGGAGACTCCAGTTAGAAAATTGGGGCCATTTTGACTACTATTTTATTTTTAGCAGCTTTATTGAGATATAATTCACATACCATAAAAATTTACCTCTTTAAAATGTATAATTCAGCGGTTTTTAGTATATTCACAAAGTTGTATAACCATTACCAGTATCTAATTTCAGAACATTTTGGTCACCCCACAAAGAAAATCTACACACATCCCTCAGCTCCTGGTGACCAGCAATCTGCTTTCTGTCTCTACAGAACTACCTGTTCTAGACATTTCTTATAAATTGAATCATATACTATCTGCTCTTTTGTGTCTGGCTTCCTTCACTTAGCATAATGCTTTCAAGGTTCATCTGCACTGTAGTATGTGTCAGTACTTCATTACTTTTATGGCTGAATAATATTCCATTGTATGAATGTGGTAACATTTGGTTTATCTATTCATTGGTTGATGGCATTGAGCTGTTTCCACCTTCTGGCTATTATGAATAATGCTGCTATGAACATTCATGTGCAAGTTTTATATCGACATGTATTTTCATTTCTCTTGGTACACATCTAAGAGATGAACTGCTGGGTCATATGGTAACTCTATGTTTAATTTTTGAGGAACTGCCAAACTGTATTCCAAAGCAGCTGTACTACTTTACATTCCCACAAGCAGTGTATGTTGGTTCCAATTTCTCCATATCCTCGGCAACATTTGTTATTATATTTTTGATTATAGTCATCCCAGTGGGTGTAAAGTGGCATTTCTTTGTGGTTTGGATTTGCATTCTCTGATAGCTAATGCTGTTGAACATCTTTTCATGTGCTTGTTGATCATTTGTATATCATCTTTGGAAAAATATCTATTCAGATCCTTTACCCATTTTTAAATTGGGTTATTTGCTTTATTTGTCTCCCAAATGTCTTTCACAGAATTTTTTTCAAACTGAGAATTTTATAATGGATACTCATTACATACAGTTATGTTTCTGTAGTCTCTTGACATACAATACTTTTTTAAAAAGGTGCCAGGCCAACTGCTTTCTAGAAAGTTCTCACATTCTGGCTGGGTGTGGTGGCTAACACCTGTAATCTCAGCACTTTGGGAGGCAGAGGCAGGAGGATAGCATGAGGCCAGGAGATTAAGACCAGCATGGGCAACATGGCGAGACCCTGTCTCTTTTTTTAAATATTAAAAAATAAATAAGCACAAAGAAAGTTCTCACATTCTGAATTTGTCTGAGTGTAGTCCAATTTCTTTCTCTAACTCCTGTATTTTTAGAAAACTAGAAGTCAGACTTGATTGGTTCTGCCAGGCCTCATAAAGTAAAAATAAAATAAAACAAATACTTGATTGGATAAGGTTTAATACTTTTGGCAAGAATCCCTCATAATTTATGCTGTGTAATGTTAGTTTGTCTCATACTTTTTGATGCTAAATTTGATTACTTAGTTAAGATGGTGTATTAGTAAGAGTTCTCCAGGGAAAAAGAACCAATGGGGTGTGTGTGTGTGTGTGTGTGTGTGTGTGTGTGTGTATGGGGAAGAGTGGTACAGGGGGCAAACAGAGAAAGAGAGAGAAAGAGAGAGAGAGCTTGAGATTTATTTTAAGGAACTGGCTCATATGCTCATAGAGGCTTGTTAAGTTTAAAATCTGCAGGGTAGACTGGCAGTCTGGAGATCCAGGGAAGAAATACATCTTGAGTCCAAAGGCAATCTGCAGGCAAAATTCCTTTTTGCTCAGAGGAGGTCAATCTTTGTTCTATTAAGGCTTTCAACTGATTAGATAAAGCTCACTAACCTGTTTCTATTTTCCCCTTTACTGTTGAAATCTGGTAGTGTGAGTCTCCCAATTTTGTTCTTTGTAAAGATTTTTTGACGGTTATATGAGTTCTTTGCATGTCTGCATAAATTTTAGAAGCAATTGATCAACTGCTACAAAAATGCCTGTTGGGTTTCTGACTGGGACTGTGTTATGTCCGTAGAATTTTGGAAGAACAAACATTTTAATAATATTGAGTCTTCCAACTGATGAAAAATCCCCATTTATTTTGATCTTCTTTAATTTCTTTCAGCAATGTTTTTGTAGTTTTCTGTATAGAGCTGTTGTGCCTCTTTTATAAAGTTTATTTCTAAGGTTTTTAGGCTTCTTGGTGTACTTAGAAAAGGAATTTTTAAAAATGTCATTTGCCTATTGTTTACTGCTTATAGTATAGAAATACAATTACTGATATACTGAATTTTTGTATACTGACCCACCTGTATTTTGTGACCCCACTATATTAATTTCTTTGACACAATAGCTTTCTTGTAGATACTTTAGGATTATTTCCTTTGTTTTTTTTTTTTTCTGAGACGGGGTCTCGCTTTGTCACCCAGGCTGGAGGGCAGTGATGTGATCACGTCTCACTGCAGCCTCGACCCCTTGGGCTCAAGCAACTCTCCCACCTCAGCCTTCTGAGTAGCTGGGACTACAAGCGTGAGCCATCATGCCTGGCTAATTTTTGTACTTTCTGGTAGAGACGGGGTTTAGCCATGTTGCCCAGGCTGGTCTGGAACTCCTGAGCTTGAGCAATCTGCCCACCTCAGCCTCCCAAAGTGGTGGGATTACAGGAGTGAGCCACTGTGCCAGGCCACGATTTTCTATATAAATAATCGTGTCATCTGCAAATAAGGATATTTTACTTCTTTCTTTGCAGTCTTTATGCCTTTCATTGCTTTCATGACTTATTATTACCCTGGCTAGGACATCTATTACTCAAATGAATAAACAGAGTGTAAATATCCTTGCCTTGTTTCCAATCTTATGGGGGAAGCCTTTGATATTTAAGTATGACGCTAGCTTGAGGTTTTTTGTAGATCTTCATCAGAATGAGAAAACTTCTTCTAAATCTTTAAAAAAAAAAACTGAGTGAATATTTTTTTTTTCACTGTCAATATTCAATATAATGGGTAGATATTATTAAGGTGGAAACTAAAATCACTGATTTTAAATCTTTTTTAAAAATAAACATTCAAACCTATAATTTTTCCTTTAAGCAGTGCTTTAATGGCATCTTAAAACTTTGATATATTGTATTTTCATTATTGTTCAGTTAAAATATTTTCTAATTTCCTTTGTGAGTTCTTTGACCCAAGGATTACTAACAAGTCTTGTTTAATTTTCAAACATATATAGGTTTTCCAGATTTCTGTTGCTGATTTCTATTTTCATACTCTGTAGGGGCTGGGCACAGTAGCTCTCATCTGTAATCCCAGCATTTTGGGAACGGGGAGGATCACTTGAGGCCAGGAGTTTGAGACCAGCCTGGGCAACAAAGCGAAAATCTGTCTCTATAAAACAACAAAAACGAAACCCCTATACTCTATATGATTCCAATCCTTGGTAGGACTTCAATCCTTTGTATTTATTGAGACTTGTTTTATGGCCCAGAATATAGTGTATCTTGGTGAAGAGAGTTTAGTATATTCATGTGCCCTTGCAAAGATTATGTACAGCAGGGGTCCCCAACCCCTGGAGCCATGCACCTGTACTGCTCCATGGCCTGTCAGGAACTGGGCTGCACAGCAGGAGGTGATTGGCAGGCCAGTGAGCAAAGCTTCATCTGTATTTACAGCCAATCCTTATCGCTCACATTACTGCCCAAGCTATCAGATCAGTGGTGGCATTAGATTCTCATAGGAGGGCAAGCCCTATTGTGAACTGCACACGCAAGGGATCTAGGTTGCACGCTTCTTATGAGAATCTAATGCCTGATGATCTGCCACCATCTCCCATCATCCCCAGATGAGAATGTCCAGTTGCAGGAAACAAGCTCAGGGCTCCCAATGATTCTACATTATGGTGAGTTGCATAATTATTTCATTATGTATTACAATGTAATAATAATAGAAATGAAGTGCCTAATAAATTTAATGTGCTTGAATCATCCTGAAACCATCCTCTGCTCCTGCATGTGGAAAAACTGTCTCCCATGAAGCTGGTCCCTGGCACCAAAAAGGGTGGGGACTGCTGATGTACAGTTTACAGCTGTTTGGAGAGGCTTGATTTTTATACTTTTTTAGGGTAAGTCTGTTTTGCTTTAGGCCTTAGTTATAGTAAATTTCTAATTCCTGGGATATAGTCTTTATTCCTAAGGAGTAGCCCTTCTGTGATTTTAGTGGAAAGGTTCAAGGTCTTTACCAAGCCCCTCTAACATGATGAGGCTCATACTCCAAACTCTGTCTCTCCTTGGTGGCCAGCAGCCAAAATTTCTTCTCAGCCTTGCTGCTTTCTGCTGGCTGTTCCTTTTCATTGATCTCCTTGGAATCTTTCCTACACATCCATGGTTGAAGAGTCAACCGAGAATTTAAGGGGAGTTTACATGTGGATTTTGGGGTTCCCTTTTTGGGTTCTCTTTCTTAGATATCCTTCTTATTTTCGAATCTATCTGACCTCTGACCCCTTAAGTCAGTAAGACTGTCTTTTTGCTTTGAGTTCTATATAGTTGTCTATGCTACATGACTGGAAAGCGGTTGGAAGAAAGGCTATATAAATGTGATCACACCCAGTATGATTCCCTTCTTTTAAGGGTTGTCGTCCCTCTAGTTTCTGCCTGCTTTTGGTTGCTCTACAAGGCCTTCAAATACCTTTTTTCGTATTTTATCGAGGGTTCATAATTTCTAACACAGGAGAAATAAGTCTAATACAACCCGTTTTGCTATGACCAAAGCCAGACTCCTATGTCTTTAACAAAATTGTTTTAATTTATTGAGGCAAAATTCATATAACAATAAAAGTAAACACTTTAAAGTGAACAATTCAGTCGTGCTTAGTATATTCACAATGCTGTGCAACTACCACCTCTATCTAGTTCCACATTTCCATACTCCAAAATAAAACCCAAATAAATCACTCTAAAACTTAAAAAATTCTTAATTTTTGACTTTATATTTGTATGCCATATCTATTCCTGAAAGTCTTAGTTTCTAATACCATGAACATACTCATTTGCTTGATGCTGCACTATACATAAAACAGCTTTTAAATTACCAACAATAAAACTATTATAAAGTTTCAGATTTCATTGTAATCCTCTTGGTTCTTAAAATGTACCCTACCAGGGAGGTAAAAAGTTAAGAGTACTATGTTCAAGAGTAATTATTTTTCTCTGTGTTGTATATTGCAATCTGATGTACTATTCAGTCCATTTGTTTGGACTTATTTTCAATTCTAGAGCTTGCTTTTTTCTAGCTCTGTACAATTTGAAGTTTTCTTTCTTTAAATTCTAGAATAGTTTAAAAAGCAGTAGTAATATCTGTTTTCTGAAAGCAGTAGGGTTTCTTATAAAACTATCTGTTTTTTTGCTTTTTTTTGGAAATAGGGGTCCTTTTTGATAACTTTCTATAATTTTTCTATATAAATTAGTCTGCTTAAATTTTCTATATCTATTGGTGTTCATTTGGTAAATTATATTTTTCTACAAAATTATACATTTTATCTAGGTTTTCCAATTTATTTGCATAGTTATATAAAGTAGTCTCTTAAATGATCTTTAGAAAATTTCCTGTATCTTAATGGCTATTTCCCCTTTGTCATTTCTCAGATTGCCTCAATAATATAGTAAGACCATGCCAACCACTACCAAAAAACCAACAAAGATAATATATATTTATGACTTATTTTGAATAGGCAAATAGTGAGTACTATGAAGGATCGCTATGCTTCTTTGTGATTCATCTTCCTTGGTAATTAAATGGGAATAATACCCTGAATCCATTATGCAGAAAAGCTGAAGATTAACCAATAATATTAAAAAGGCTTATTAATGTAAATGGTCATGTAAACCTACCTGTAGAATACATCATCTGTATACTAAAAAGGCAACTATGTCTGAAAAATGGAATGGAGTCAACAATAAGGGAAGGATGTGACATATAGTCAATTTTCTATAAACCATCTGAAGATGATCCAATTTTAGATCAGTTATGGAAACTTTCAAATTCCTGGGATGCATTTCTGCTAACACTAAACATACTCTTGAAATTCCCACTTCCATTCTGTCTCTTACCACCCCCTAAAATACACATACATGCACACACACTTGTATGCACACATTCAGATAGTGATGGCTCTAAGAATATAAATACTTCTTAATAGCTACCTTATTTTGGCTGGGTGCAGTGGCTCATGCCTATAATCCCAGCACTCTGGGAGGCCGAGGTGGGCGGATCGCTTTGAGCTCAGGAGTTTGGGACCAGCCTGGGCAACATGACAAAACCCTGTCTCTATAAAAAAAAAAACAAAAATTAGCCAGGGGTTGGTGGCTCTCGCCTGTAGTCCCAGCTACTTGGGAGGTTGCAGCTGGAGAATTACTTGAGCCCAGAAAGTGGAGGTTGCAGTGAGCCGAGATCGCGCCACTGCATTTCAGCCTTGGTGACAGAGTGAGACCCCATCACGAAAAAAAAAAAAGAATAAATACATATAAAAAGAAAATGTATAAAAAAGTTACCTTATTTAGAGAGACAACCAAGAAAAAGGAAATAAATTTCAAAGTAAAATATAAATCAAGCATGAGTAATCCACTGGTTTTGCATTATTTACATCGTTGTGGACTGGAACATCAGACTCTGCACTTTACATGTTACTGCGTTTAAATCTTAAAACACGAAAGTAGGTGTCATTACTCCATTTTGGATGGAGACCTAGAAGATAAGCACCTATCTAGTTGCATTAACTATCCATGCTGTCCTTGTTCTCTGGGAATTAATTACCCTGTTTACCCAAAGATGCAGGCTTCCACCAGCAGTCATGATTCTCCCTTGTGACCTTCCTGGTTATAGGAGATGAGGAGTAGATACCTGGTGCTAGCTGGTCCAATTTTTTTTCCTTTAATATGGAATTGGGATTCAGAGACGATGAATTAATCCTTGCATATGTCTGGAATGGTAACACCTGGCAGCTGTGTGGTACCCATTTACTGCCTTGGAGATAGACAGAATATCAGAGTCCATAATAAAAAAGAATGAAGTATATATAGGGAAAATGTATGGCCAAGAAAAGGACATTTCAGTTCCAAGTACTGATCCCTCCCTGGAATGTGGCTTCCTTCCTTTCTTGGGCTACTCTGCAACAACCCCATATTTTATTACAAATTTTTCCTTTTTTGGTCAAGTGAGTTCAAGCTGGTTTCTTTTTTTTTGAGACGGAGTTTCACTCGTCACACAGGCTGGAGTGCAATGGCGCGATCTCGGCTCACTGCAACCTCTGCCTCTCGGGTTCAAACAATTCTCCTGCCTCAGTTTCCTGAGTAGCTAGGATTACAGCCACGTGACCCCATGCCCAGCTAATTTTTGTATTTTTGGTAGAGACAGGGTTTCATCACGTTGGCCAAGCTGGTCTGGAATTCCTGACCTTAGGTTGATCCACCTGCCTTGGTCTTCCGATGTGCTGGGATTACAGAGGTGAGCCACTGTGCCTGGCCAAGTTTGCTTCTAATGTAACCAAAAGAACTTATACTACAACTCCCCTCCCTTATATGATAAGTGACAGTTTTCAGTAGAAATTTTTGTGATAATTTTAGAGTTAGAAGATCATAAAATTAGGAGCTGCAGAGATTATCTCCATCTCTCCCTTCATTTCACAAGATGAATAAATCAAACCCAGAGAAATAAAAGCCATTTCAAAGGTCATTTAGTTAGCTGGTGGCAGAACTGGAACCAGTTTTCCTTATTGTTCTTTACTGATTTCTCGTAACTAGTTATATGGCTAGATTCAACCCATAACATTAATAACGTACCATGAGACAAATATTTACATTTTGAAAAGAGGCACAAATCATTCATACCTTTCTGTTTTTGACAATACCATCCCTTCTCATACCAGATGTTCTTAGTTTTAAAAAGAGGATTCTATTGAGAGATTGGTGGTTTGGAACATGGAAGACATTTTCTCACAAAACAGTGTCAAAGATAGCGGTTAGGGTCCCAAGTTCGCCTCTCTAAATCCTATTTAACCAACAACACAACAACTCTGAGGGAATTCTGAGGGAAAACATACTCTGTGCAAGACGGGGCATTTCAAGAAGTAGCTGGGTAATCTTAGACAATTTCTCTGAGCTCAGTAACAACTGGAAAAACATGGTGATTATTAAGACTCATGGAACTTCTGGTTTGACGAGAACCTAAAGGTCTACTTTTAATTTTTAAAATATTGTTACCGTGAAAATTTAAAACATGCTGAAAAATGAGTACAGACATTATGTAAACAAATGGGCATGGTCATTTCCCAATAAAACTTTATTTACAAAAATAGGCATTTGGCCCACAGGCTATATAGGTTGCTGACCCTGCTATGTAACAATGCTGTTATCACAACTAAAGTTAACAAAAATTCCCTAATATTATACAATCACTCCATATTCAAATTTTTGCAGTAGTCCCCAAATCTATGTTGCAGTTTTTTCTTTTTTTTCTTTTTTTTTTTAAGGAAGGGTCTTACTCTCTTGCTCAGGCTGGAGTGCAATAGCTCACTGCAACCTTGAACTTCTGGGCTCAGGCAATCCTCCAGTCTCTCAGCCTCCCGAGTAGCTGGGACTACGGGTGCACATCACCACACCTGGCTAACTTTTACATTTTTTTGTAAAGATAAGGTTTTGCTATGTTGCCCAGGCTAGTCTCAAACCCCTGGACTCAGGCAATCCTCTCGCCTTGGCCTCCCAAAGTGCTAGGATTACAGGCATGAGCCACCGCACCTGGCCATATTTATTTTTTAATCCAGTCCAAATCCACACCCTGCATCTAAGACTCCTTTGGAGAGCCTAATGATTCTATTGTTTTATTTGCCTTTCTAACAGCTAAGCTCCTGGGTGCCTAGGACATCACAGTAACAAAGAAGAGACAACACCATGAAAAATGAAGTCTGGTAACTCTGAACAGCAAGGTATGCATTAATATACAGCATTTAAATCTTAAAATAACCCAGAAGGGGTCAAGAATCATTGTGCCCTGTTGAAAGTTAAGCTTGAACATATAGAATGGTAGTATCTATCAACTGTGTATCAATATATCAGTATCCACTCTATGTACTATCAATATACTATATAAAGTCAACTGTACACCAATTGTAACATCAACTCTATTAATTAAAAAGTAAGAAATTCATTTAAAAAACAATACAGTTATATTTATTCAAAGAAGGGATCTAGTACTTACCTAGAAATAGAACAATCAATAGGATGATAATGGTAAGGAAAGCCTTGTTCCAAAAAGTTGCAATTTTACCCCAGACATTAAATGAAAAAATCTTCTGCCATCTGTAAAGCAATACAATTATATTAGGTATAAAAAAACTAAAAAAAGTTTTGAAGTATTTTTAAATACTGAAGTAACATTTTAGTAATTGTGTAGCAAGTGAAAATTACAGAAATTTAATTTTAAAATTTATTAATCTGACATGACAGAATATCTCATGAATTAAAAAACAACTCTTTCAAATTTAATAATAACCTGATATCTGATTATCCTCTGTCTGGTGGCTTAAATATTCTAAAAGTAAACCATACATGAGCAAAACCTTAAAAAGGAATTCTTGCAGTAGTAAAATATTATATTGTTGATAGAAGCTACTACTCTGTATCTTTTTCATGGTCAGAGCAATGACTTAGAAATAAAGATATATTGTTCTAACAATTGGCAACATTTCAGAAGTGGGGCCTAACTCTGCACACTGATTTTTATATAGTACACTTTTAACATATACTCCAAGTAAAAGTTTCTCTACTTTAACCATGAGGGAATTATAAAAACTACCCAGGTATTATATACATAAATTGAAAAAATCTTAAATATGTAGTTTGATAATTTTCACACACATTATATATATATAAAACCATATAATTACTACAGATAAAGATGTGAACATAGAGGAAATGAGATGGGGAAATAGTCTAGATGGATTGAACAGTGGTAAACAAAGACAGTGGTAAGAAAGCATGGGTTATAAATGGCAAAGTGACAAAATAATCCATCACGCAATAGGAAAGGTAACAAACTTTGTACAAGGGCAATTTAAATGAGTAACACTTTAGTCGAAAGGAGGCAGAAAAATGTAGTAAGCACTTAAATAGCTTCAAGCACTTACAACTTGAAAAAAACAGTTTCACTTTAAGATTAGGACACATTTAAGATTTAAGATTAGGACAACTTTAAGTAACTACTTGAAATTGGTGGGGTGAGGGAGATTCACACAGATGAATCGGTTCCTTTTGTCTCTGCTTCCAAGTCCAAGCATTTTATATAGCCAATATTTAAATCATGCAATATAAAACTTTATATTTTTAAGAGAACATAAGTGGTAATACCTTGATCTAGGGCCAAATGTAAATTTACTTATTTCTTCAAGGTTTGGTGTGGTGTAAAAGGGAACGTAAGAGACCTCTCATAGGGAACAACTAGCAGTTGAGCACCTTATCATAGCTAATACATATTATGTTCTCACTATATTATGGTTCTAAGTACTTTTACATGTTTTATCTCATTTAATTACAACAACTACCATTAAGAGGTAGACACTAGTACTATCTCCATTTTACAGATGGGGAAACAGATCAGAGAGGATCAAGAGCATGCCCAAGGTTAGTAACATGCAGTTACCGGTGACCTGATTTCTGAGCATGTGCCTTTAACCATTGGGTTATGTAAGAAAATAATAGCGACTAAACGATGAAATATTTTCTTTAAAGATTATGGTGATACAAATATAAAAGATAAAAAGATGTGGATACACACGTAGGACATATTGTAAATGATCTGCGTGCATACATACCGTATTTTCTTTATATTTGTATATGAGAATACATTTATATATCATATGCAAATATACACACATCTATCTAACAGCTACTTGATCAGGATGGGTAAAATTTTTATTTGGCAGGAAGAAAAATATTGATCCGTAAGTTATAGATCACTCTGATGGAGAAAAGATCAACTGACAATTTCTTCTTCTTTGCAAACCCTTAAGCCTTATCTATAAATTAGATGTTTATATACAAGATCTTTCTCTTGAGTATATAGGATTCTATAACAATTGCAAATATTACCGAAAAGCAAAACAGGGTGTTACTGGGTTTGAAACAAAACCTACAGGATGAGAGGCAGCATGATGGAGTAGAAAGAACACTGGACTAAGAGCCAGATTTTTTTCTAGAATCTGTCACTTACCAGCTAGGTAACCTTAGGCTACTTGCTCTCCTGGGTCTCAGTACGTGATATACAGAACATGGGTGGAATGGATCAAATAAGATCAAAGACCCTACAGTATGATTCAATTTTTTTTTCTTTAGTAAGAAACAACTTACTGAGCTTAGCTTAGCTGATAGAGAAGGACAGAAGAGAGTAGAAATCCAGGCAGGTAAGGAGCAAGTTAGGAGTTGTGAAAGACTATCTGGACCCTGAGCTAAGGTAAAACTTTAAGAAGTTTCTCCCAGTCCTGGGATTTTACTACACTTTAGTGGGTTATCTCTAGGATCTCATTTATGAAATATTTTCTTTTATGCCAGGAGTATGAACAAATGTCTTGCAACATTTTTATTACATGTGTATTTCCCCATTCATACTATCAAATTTCTGGATCTAAAACTAAACGACTAAAAAGTAGATTACTGCAAGGGTAAAATGAGCCACTGCTTGGCTTGAAACACTGTAATTGGTTCTTCAAGACCTTAGAAGTTCCGTCACTAAAGAACTAATGCTAATACATGGTTGTGATACTTTTCACATTCAGCACTTTTAATATACATTCATTAATTTTATGTGAAATCAAAAGTAGTAAAATTGTCATTAAACATTAATGAAACTAACGGTTACAAAGGCGAAAACTAAAAATAATTTATTGGCTTTGGTTTCTAAATTGCTGTTCCAGTGCCTCAATGAAACACTTTTGCACCCATGCTGTACTGTAAACATGATTTATCCACTTACATTTATTTAGTTCACGGCTCCAATTCAGGGCAATAAAACAAAGGTAAAACCTGAGACGAGGCAGGACAGGTGTTAAAAGTATAATCGTTGCTTTATTATATCTGTAATCAACAGAATCAAAAGTATAGGCGCCTTTTCTTTTAGAAGGCAAGAAAAAGTTATTTCACTTGTACACGTAACAGAGTTTTATATAAAATGTTATTTTAATATTGTCATTATATACTACCTAATTCGTTAGGTGAGTTTATTTCAAAGACTTTCAAAACTTTTTAATGTTCAGAAACCTTTTTCCATTTTACATTAGGAGCGATCCAATATTTATCACAGTTAACGATTTGAAGGTTTCCTACCTCTGAGGAGGAATAAAAGGTAGGCAGAAGATTAAAATGAGTCCTATTTCGGCATAAAGAAAGGTTGCCACTGCCGCCCATTGGAGTGTCATTTTTTTTTCTTCACACCTAAATGGAGAAACACTTATTTTATCTTGCTTCCTTTCAAACAAAACCGGGTTCAAGGCCCCGAGGCGCAGCGTTTTTGTCTAGGGGATGGACCGTGTCCCACCTTCCCCCACCTGGGGAGGCCGGCACGGACCCCGGTCAGGAAGGGGGAAAGGGTGCCTCGGGAAGCGGGTGTCGCCACCTCCCTGTGAGTCGTGGGAACTGGCGAGGCGGCCTGCTGGCCACTGCCTTTTCCGCCAGCTTCGCGGCGACAGAAGCCCAACACCTCCCTCCACCAACGCCCGGCTTCCCGGCCCTCCCGCTCCCAGAAGGCGCCGCAGGCCCTCGACCACCGCGCCGCGGACCGGGCCGGGCCGGGCCGGGCCAGGCCAGCTCCGCGGGATTCTCCAGACCAGGCAGCGGCGCTCTCCCTCCGCGACCCAGCGCCCCACGGGTCCCCGGGTCGCGGCCGCCCTTACCCGCCGACAGCCCGCCTGGCTCCCCGCGCTGCTCTGCGGCCGCCGACGCGCGGGACGTCAGACGCCGCGGCCGGGCGGGGGAGGGGAGCCAGGGCCCCACCCCGCCCGCGGGTCCTTCCCAGCTGAGATCACAGGCGGCGCGACCACGTTTATTGGCAACAATTGTTTTCTAATTGGCGGCGGGTCAGAGAATGAGTTAGACTTTTGACCTGATGCTTGGGGGTCGGAGCGCAACTTCTTCAGGAGGGTAGACTTTCCACTGCTAAGTGCGGCCCCGGCGGGAGGGTGCCCGGGTCCAGGTCTAAGGAGCGGCGCCGGGCGGCGGGGCTAGATTGGGTGGTGCAAATTCAGCGAACGCGCTTAAGACGCACTCCTTTCCGGTCACCTCCTCTCTCTTCATGGTGGGAACCGTTTGTGTCCAGAATTAAGCTATATTTAATAAAGGGCCAGGATGAGGTGGTCGTGCACCCCATTTTGTTCTGGAGAAGCTAGGGTCAATTGTATGTCACAACATATTCCGTAGGCGTTCCCGTTCCCGTCCATGGGCTGGGAAGAGACAGTAAACTTTATTTACCGTGATGTTTGGGGACTGGTACGAAAGGTGGGTATGGGGATATTCTTTCAATTACTATTTTCCAGCTTTTCAAACTGTGCGTGTACATTTAAGTTGTTGAGTTTTTTTCAATATTGACAACGTATCAGGAATTTAATAAAAGTACTATCCTGGTGACAATTATTCGGGGAATAGTAAACAAATGTTGAAAATGGATAATTATAGACTATAAAACATTCAAAAACACATTTAAGTTGGTGCTTTTTCTTAATTTATCACAAATATTCTGGAGCACATGTAACAGAAAAATAGACTTTGAACATAAATTAACCATAAAGTTTTTTTTTTTTGAGATGGAGTCTCCCAATGTCGCCCAGGCTGGATTGTGGTGGTGGGATCTCGGCTCACTGTAGCCTCTGCCTCCCAGGTTCAAGCGATTCTCTGGCCCCAGTCTCCAGAGTGGCTGGGATTACAGGCACCTGCCACCATACCTAGCTAATTGTTGTATTTGTAGTAGAGACAGGGTTTCACCATGTTGGCCAGGCTGGTCTCGAACTCCTGGACTCAAGTGATCTGCCTGCCTTGGCCTCCCAAACTGTTGGGATTACAGGTGTGTTAGCCACCGGGCCCAGCCAGGAAGTTACTTTTTTTTTTTTTTGAGACGGGAGTCTTGCTCTGTCGCCCAGGCTGGAGTGCAGTGGCGCAGTCACAGCTCACTGTAAGCCCCACCTCCCAGGTTCACACCATTCTCCTGCCTCAGCCTCCCGAGTAGCTGGGACTATAGGCGCCCACCACCACGCCCAGCTAATTTTTTGTATTTTTAGTAGAGACGGGGTTTCACCGTGTTATCCAGGATGGTCTCGATCTCCTGACCTCGTGATCTGCTCGCCTCGCCTGCCAAAGTGCTGGGATCACAGGCGTGAGCCACCGCGCCCGGCCAGGAAGTTACTTTTAATCAAAAGTGTTAGAACTTCTTGCCCATCCACAATGGTTCCTTCCAAACACCGAGCACATTACTCTAGTGATGATGCTGTGCTCACAACACTAGGGTAATTCAATTCAGAGTTCTGACCATACATCCCTATTTTGTACAGTATTCATAGAAAATGAAAAAGCCAGTTATCTTTAAAAAAAATGCATTAACTGAAAAGTGAAAACAGAATGTACTGAGAAGAAAGATGGCACCACAGTGCTTATGTTAAAATGGATTCATTCAATATTCCCAAACGTGAATTAAACAGTTTTACATAATTGTTTCCTTATAACAGTTTTCATGATGGCAAAACAAAATAATACTTTAATTATGAACGGTTTTATTTCAGTCTGAGATACTTAATTCTTGCAGTGCATGCCCACCAATAACAAAATCTATTAATAACACTCCCAAACCATGGGACTTTAAAGTTACAATCAACGGCTGAGAGGCATAAATGTAATATCATTAAACACAGAGTATGAAAATTAGGTTTTAAAATTAAAAACAAAACCTGGTTACTATTCTCTAGGAAATATTTCAAATATATAATCATCTCAGGTTGGCCACCAAATTTCCTATACTTAAGATATGGTAGATTGCAGTTTATTTTTTTAGGTAGCAGGTATATTTATTAAGCTTGCAATCTTTGGAGGATCTAGAAGTTTTGAAATGTACCAAATTTAATGTCATTAACCAATTGGAATTTTTAATGTAAGTTCTGAGTGCAATTCTATTCAGAATTTCCTGTTTTCATTTTGGATGGATGTTGGTATTTGTTCCACCACTTTTTTGCACCTGCATACTTCTTGTTAACTTATAGATACTACGAGCCATACTTTCTTAGTATTAAATTTTATTTTAAAATGTTAAAAACATGATTAGGAAAAAATTCCCACTCTACCCATCCCCCCCCAATATCTATATAACAGGATTCAGAGCAGTATTTGTCAATGTTTGCCTAGGATGATCAGGATGTTTGAACCACCAGGAGTTTTCTTAAACTGTATATTTCTGGGTCTACCCCAGATCTACCGAATCAGAATCTCCGAGCGTGGTGTCTACGACTATTTTTAAAAAATGCTCCCAGGGATTGTTTTTATACTAAAATTTGAGAGCTACTGGTTTAAGGTACAAAATATGACCTTCTGTGGTTTCACTGTGGGTCTAAAAGTATATATTAAAATTATTTGGGAAGTCTAGTCAAATGCCATAATGGTCTGTAAGGTAATCTATGATTGCTGATGTGCTTGACAGAGCATTAAATACCCTTTTTTCCTGCCTTGAAGTTATCTTTTCCATCATGTACATTAAATGTTGATGGAAACACATGTAAGGAGTCCCGAGTTCAAGAGCAATGTCAACCCAGTCCCAGATGCATTTCAGTGGGGTTTCCTCATATCCAGCAAACATGGCCGGGTTTGCTAACAGTCCTCTTGCAACCATCACACCTACAAATTAAAGCACACCATATTTGTCCATACATTAAAAACCCCGGTTATTAGTTCGAGCTCAATGAAGCAAACAGAATATTTTTTTAAAAAGTATTATCACAAGGTTTTGTAATGCCTTTATTACATTAGTATGTTTAATTCGATTACAAAAGAATTAATTTTGGTACCTTTTGTAAACTAGGAAAGTTTAAATGTACTTATAGATATCTTTATTTTTTAAAGATTTCTACATTAAACAATTAGTCTTTAGTTTTTCTTTAGGGTAAATCTGGATTGTCATAAATTGGGCTGCTTAAAGTTCAGTTTATCTATATTCTCCCATCTAGCAATCATAGGGCTTGGCATGCCAATAATTTAAGGGAATAATGAAACTGCATAGCAGTTCTGGGGTTCCTTTAGCTCTTATCATTCTCGAGTTCACTTACTCTCATTTCTAGGTGCTTTATTTTACTAGTAGGCTATCTGGAAAATTCTTCACTGGTCACTAGATATGATGGTGTCAGAAAAGTAACTGAATTAATTTATCCCAGTTAAGATAATCCATGTTTTTCTAGGTAGAAAACTTAACATCATTTTAATAAATCGCTTAGCTTAAAACAGTACAGTGGGAAAATATGGCTTAATGTTAAACAAAACAAATGAAAATCAAATTAACATTACTTCCCCACTCTCATTTCTTCCCCCCAATTAAAAGAACCCAAGTACTTATTTCTTACCATCTGTCCCAGTAATCCGCCACACGTTTTCTGCTTCCTTTAAGCTTCTGATGTCTCCATTAGCAATTACAGGTATAGACATATTTTCCTTAATTATTTTAATGGAATCATAGTGCACTGGCTGATGTCTTTCTTCAGCAGTTCTTCCATGGACTGTAATCCAGGAAACTCCTGTTGCTTCAGCCTTTCGACAAAGATCTACAGTTCTTTTAAGGTCATCATGGATCCTACAATTTCAAAATTACATTTGTCTGTTCACAGCCCACAAATCTTAATACTAACATTAACTGACTAAAATGATATTTCATCTACTAAATTAGTTAGCTTTGCTATATCATACTATTACTCTATGTCATTATCAGCAAGGTTTTCTTCAGGGATCAGTTCCTACACAAGACCTCAAATTTAGCTATTTCACTATTGACAACAAAGGACAAAAAACAAGTTTTATCTTAGACCTAGTGCTTCTATATTTTGGCTTTGATAAATGAAAGAGCCATGAAAGTACTGTCACAGATGAATTTAAACCTTAATATTTGCTGTGCATGCCCCCATCCCCAAGTGGGAGAATATAATACTTTATCTTGAAATATGTTTTCAGGCTGGGCACGGTGGCTCACTCCTGTAATCCCAGAACTTTGAGAGGCTGAGGCAGGCGGGTCACTTGAGGCCAGGAGCTCAAGACTGGCCTGGCCAACATGGCGAAACCTCGTTTCTACTAAAAAATACAAAAATTAGCAAGGTGTGGTGACATACACCTGTAATCCCAACTACTTGAGAGGCTGAGGCATGAGAATTTCTTGAACCTGGGAGGCAGGGGTTGCAGTGAGCCAAGATCGTGCCACTGCACTCCAGCCTGGGCAACAGAGTGAGACTCTGTCTCAAAAAAAGAAATATGTTTTCAACCCGTCACGGAAAAACTGATTCCTGGTTTATTTTCTTTTCATTGTGAAATTTTAGTGCAAATATTTTTCCTATTTTCTAAACTTGGCACCAGTAATGTTTCTTAACATTAAATACTACATAGCCAAAGTTGAAAGTTTTGTGAAACTTAAATGGAGGCTTTAACTTTTGTTAAAAGTGCAAAGAAGAAGTTTTTCAGGACTATAAATGAAAATTATGGTATATATTCTTTTACTAAATGTCTTATTTTCAACATTTCCATATACCAGCTACCAATTTATTTAGGATAGACACTCCCAACGGCATCAGACAAAAGCAATAATCTTTCATTTCCTAAGTAATGGATTATCCTATCAATAAATTGAAATATTGTCTTTACCTTATTTTAATAGAAACTGAAAATCCAGGGGTTTCCACTTGATTTCTTACTTGTTTCACCATGTCTCGAACAAGCTCTGGCTTGTTTATTAAGCAAGCCCCATAACCTTCTGCCATTGCCCACCTTTGTAAAGCAAACACATGAACAAGTGAATTATAAATAACTGGAAGAGAAGACAAAATTCTGAAAGCACCGAAATGTAAGTGCATCCATTTCTCTAGTGATCTGGAATAGAAGCAGATTTTAAAAGTTCATAGATTCAACATTTCTAAGTGGATCAATATAAGATTAGGAAAACATGTTCCCAGATCAAAAAGTACTCAGGAGAAATGGTTTTCATTGGCAAGTGAGAATATTAAGTTAAAAGTCATTCAACCAAAACAGGTTTAAATACTTGAAGTAATTGCAATGACTTCAGATTTTAAAAATTCCAAATTTGATGTTTATTGTGTATAACGAGGTTTTATTAGTCTCAATAGTGGGAAGATATTTTTGGCTTACAGCATTCCAATACCACTAAACAGCTTATTTAATCCTCCTAATGAGTATACAAGTATGTCTAATCTGATTTGGATTACACTATACTTAACAACTTTGCTTTTATTCTTTGGACACATTTTGAATTACTGATAACCTACTACAGTGCCAGTAAAGTAGAACTATTATTGTCAGGCTGGGCGCAGTGGCTCAGGCCTGTAATCCCAGCACTTTGGGAGGCCGAGGCGGGCAGATCACCTGAGGTTGGGAGTTTGCAACCAGCCTGACCAACATAGAGACACCTCGTCTCTACTAAAAATATAAAATTAGCTGGGCGTGGTGGTGCATGCCTGTAATCCCAGCTACTCAGGAGGCTGAGGCAGGAGAATCACTTGAACCTGGGAGGCGGTAGTTGTGGTGAGCCGAGACCGCACCACTGCACTCCAACCCGGGAAACTCTGTCTCAAAAAAAAAAAAAAAAAAGCAGTATTATTGTCAAATTAAGTACACCCTATCAACACCCAGTTACTTAAACCCAACCAAGTAACTGTGGTATAGAAAGAAAAGGTGATTATAATAAGGGATTTTTATAAGGAGAATTAATTAGGAGAAAATATGTGGTGATTTCCTAAGTCCAACAATCTGTTTTCAGAGCAAGTATATCTGACATGACAGTAAAAACACATTTTAGGGATTGCTGTAAACATTAGATTCTCATATAACTACTTATGGATGAGATTCAAAGCACAGCCACATAAAAATTCTATTGGTGAGGGGAGACAAAACACCTGTCAAAGGTCTACACATCGTTTCAGTCATCAGAAAAGACCTTTGAATTTATGTTTCTAAATTACATTTCCCTATATTTTCTTCCTTCTTGTTTTGAGCCCTGGGACTGTTAACTCTATTTTCTTTTTAATTTTTGGAAAACTAGAAAGATATTTTACCATGTTCACATAGTTTTTTTTCTACTCTTTTGGAAAATTCTTCCAACTTCTTTGAGCTTTACCTCTGAGGGCAACCACAGTTAATGTCTATTCCATTCGCATAAGGACAGACTATACGAGCAGCATCAGATAAAAGTCTTGCATCGTTAGCAGCAAACTGAACAATCAATGGGCAATCACCTGACAAAATGAATAGCTCAACATTAAAATTCACAGGAAAAAACCCCACGCACACACACACCAAACTTTAATGTTTGTACAGGATAAAATAGCAATAATGATTTTTAGCCTAAGAAGCATCTGTCCAAATAATATAACATTAAAAAATTTAAAATATTTAAAATTAAAAGCAATTTACACTCGGTAAAAAATTCAAACAGTACAAAATTTGATAAATGAAAACAATTCTAATACTTTTGACAAAATAGACCCTCTTCCCAAAGGTGAGAATTAGTTTATTGCATTCCAGAACAATTTTTTTGTATACCTGTAAAATTTAAACAAGTGTGAACATTCTATATATACCACTATGCCTACCGTTCCTTTCTTTCCTCATGTATCTGGGAGATGTACTCAGACCTATTTTCTTCTTTATAGTGGGATATTCTGCTGTATGGATGGACCATATAGTGTATTTTTAGACTGTTTCACATGCTCTGAGTATATTCATAGGGTAAATTCTTAGGAGAATTGTTAATAGGCATTTAACATACAACATTGTGATAGACATTACAAAATTATCTTCCAAGAGTTTACCAATATAGACATATACCAATATGGATAAAAGTTCTTGTTTCCTCATAACTTATCATACAGTGTATATCCAACATTTGAATATTCTAATTTGTGAGCTCTCTTCATATTCTTTGTATTTTTCCGTATATAATTTTTCCATTAGTTGTTCCTTTTATTTGTAATTTTTTTATAAAACAAAGAAATTAGTATTGCTATCTATCATGTGTTATAAATATTCTCCTCAGTTTTTTGTCTTTGAGTATATTTGTGCTCTTACATATAAAGGTTTAATTTTTTTTTTTTTTTTTTTGAGACAGAGTCTCTGTCACCCAGGCTGGAGTGCAGTGGCACAATCTCAGCTCACTGCAAACTCTGTGTCCTGGGTGCAAGTGATTCTCTGGCTCAGTCTCCCAAGTAGCTAGGATTACAGGCGACTGCCACCATGGCCAGCCAATTTTTGTATTTTTAGTAGAGATAGGGTTTCACCACGTTGGTCAGGCTGGTCTCGAACTCCTGACCTCAGGCAATCCACCCACCTTGGCCTCCCAAAGCACTAAGATTACAGGCATGAGCCACTGCCTCTGGCCCAAAGGTTTAAATTTTAATATAGCCGAATGTATTAAAGCTTCCTAGGTTTTAAAGAACATATTTTTCTTATCCTTGGGTCGGTGTTATAAACTCTGTTTAGATGTATTTCAACATTTGTTTTGAGGAATACTTGTATGAGATTCACTGGGTGTTTATAAAAATGCAGATTTCTGGGCATCATCCTAGTTGCACTGATTCAAGATTCCTATGGCAATCCACTGATTTACAGGACTATGATGGTTTAGGAGAATTTGCTTTATTCTTTATGGAGATGTAAGGTGCCTTCCCTTTTGTAACTCAAGAGAGTTACAGAATTTCAATTTAACAACCATTTATTGGTCTAATATATTTCCAACACTGTACTAGATGCTGAGGATACAAATCAAGCTATTTCTAAAGCTACAGCCCTCAAGGAGGCCGAACCTAATGGGAGAAACGGGTATACAAAGAGGAAATCATAATGCAGTAGAATTAAGTGCAACATAAGAGCCTGTGCTTAGCAGGGAGGACATGAGTAGAGGATGATCAAAAAAAAAAAAAAAAAAGATTCATGGCTACAAATATTGAGAGCTGAATGAAGAAACATAAACTACAGTTTGCGAGAGAGAGAGAGAGGGGTCTGGTGCGAGAAGACAGGGTATGTTCAAGGACTTAAAATAACTTAGGAATTTCGAAGGATAAAGTCAGTGGGCTGTGGGGAGAAACTGAAGGAAGATAAGGCTGCAGAAGATGTATTCAGAGGTCAGATTATGAAAAACTGTGTATTATCTTTAGGTGCTGAAATTTTAGTCTTTAAGCCAGTAGTTTTCAACCTTTAACAAGCTCAGAATTACCTGGAGAGCTTTTAAAACACAGATTGCTAGACCACATATCCAGAATTTCTGATTTAGTACACCTGTAAATCTCCATTTCTAACAAGTTTCCAGATAATACTGATGCTGCTGGTCTGGGGAGCACACTTTGAGAACAATGAGAGAAAAATTTACATGTTCAATAGGTCACTTTGGTCTCCTTGGAGGATAGTTTGGAATGGTACAAGACTAGAGGCAGTGTGACAGGAATCTACTCTAGTAGCCCTAGTGAGAGGAGAGGGTTTCAAAGTGACCTTACACTTTGGTATATACACTGATAGTTTATAAGGCATTCAGTAATAACATGTAAAAAATACTTATTAAAAACACTAAAGAACTAAAGCTTTTTCACATAAAATCTCTAAATTGTGTTGTTTCTGATTAGACAATAGTTGAGTTTGTAAACAAATTTACAAAGTTTTACAAAGTCAGTACACTCGGTTTCACATACCTTGATTTGTGGTAAATTCGCTGTCTCTGGCTTTTATAGATTTGACAAAATCAGCGGCAATTATCATTGGTGTGTAACACAGATCACAACTATATTTTCTTACTAGTGTCCTAAAAGCCAACCTGTGGGCATATAAAACCTTAATTATGCATTTAGAAACACCACAAACATATTTTAGTGCATTGTTAAATATTTATCAGAGAAAGTTCTACCTATGGGGAGATGGAGGAGATTTACTCTTCCCTATTATTCCTGCTAAGTATTACTAAAAACCCTGGATATTATATATAAAACAAACACAAGGAAATTTTGAAAGGTGAAGAAAAGATGTCCAGACAGGCTAGTGACCTCAGGACCTGAGGAATGACAGGGTGGTGAGTTCTCTGGGTTTTATTTTTGTCTCAAATATCCTAGACTTGAAGAAGCTGGCCACCTGGAAACAACAATGGATGCAGACAAAACCAGCCCCAACAAAAGCCTTCTCTAACCAAAGGACCAGGAAAACGTTCTGTCTGACCTAGTAAGACAGAAAACTTTTAGACAGTTCTACTCCAGGCAAATACTGTAGAAAAAGCTATGGCTTTATCTCCATTAGCAAAGGCCAAGTGGGAATCCTAGACTTCTACCCTCCAAAGGCTGTAACAAGGTGCTCCAACATTCTACTGATATGGTGTCCGAGAAGGCCAGGTAAGGATCTGAAACTTTCATCTCTGGTGGCCAGTGAGGTCACTCCCAGCCCAGTGTTATCAGTGGAGGCCACAAGGGGAGCCTGGACTTCCATGCCTGCCAGCAGTAATGAAGCACTCTTCTCCCTCCCTGCTTGGTGTGGTATCAGAGGAGGCATAGTGGAGAGCCAGGACTTTCATTATTGCCCAGCATATATGAGGCTACCCTCACTATATATGAGGCTGCCCTCACCATGGGGAACTGGAACTCTCATCCCTGCCCAGCAGTAATGAGGAGCTCCTCACCCACCAGATGTCGAAGGAGGCCAAGTGGAGAACCTGGACTTCTATCAGATAGCAATGAGGTGGCACCACTCCCCTACATCATTCCCTGCCGGTGTGTTGTCAGAAAAAGCCAGTTAAAACAGAAGGTGCAATAGTCAAAATCAATTAATGTAATCCATCATATTAACAGGCTAAATAATAAAAATCACATGATCATACAGATGCAGAAAAGGCATTTGACAAAATACACTCATAGTTAAAAAAAAAAGCTAACTCTCAGAAAACCAGAAGTAGAGGGAACCTTCCTCAGTTTGATAAAGTATATCCACACTTTTGCCTTCGGCAGGAACAAGGTAAGGAAGTCTGCTCTTATCACCCTTATTCAACACAGCGCTGAAACTTCTAGTCAGGCAATAAGGCATGATAAAGAAACAAAAGGTATATGATCAAAAGGAAGAAATCCAACTGTCCTTATTTGCAGATGACATGGTTGTTTATATAGACTCTAAAGGAATTTACAAAAAAACTAGAACCAACAAGTGAGTTTAGCAAGTTTTCAGGATATAAGATCAACATACAAAAATCTATTTCTATGTGCTAGCAAGAAACATGTGAACACCAAAAATTAAAAATTCTATTTACAAACATGCTCAAAACAAACCTGGGTGTCTTACAAAACATGTACAGAACTTGTATGCTGAAAACTACACAATACTGATGATAGAAATCAAAGAAAATCTTAATCAATGGAAAGATATACTGTGTTCATGGATTGGGAGACTCAACCTAGTAAGCAAGTCAGTTCTTCCCAAGTTGAGGTATAGGTTTCACACAGTTCTTATGAAAATTCCAGCAAGGTTTTTTGCAGAGATAGACAAGGTCATTCTAAAATTTATTTGTAAGGCAAGGGAACTAGAATGGCTAAAACAATTTTGAAAAAGTAAATAAATTGGGAAGAACCAGTCTATCTGATTTCAAGACATATTATAGAGCTATATAGTAAAACTGTGTGGTATTGGTGGGGAAAAAGATACAAGATCAATGGAACAAAATAGAAAATGCTGATTTCTCACACAGAAGCAAAGAATTAGAGGAGAGATAGCCTTTCTTTTTTTATTTTTTTTTTGAGATGGAGTTTTACTCTCGTTGCCCAGGCTGGAGTGCAGTGGCGCGATCTCGGCTCACTGCAACCTTCGCCTCCCAGGTTCAAGCAATTTTCCTGCCTCAGCCTTCCAGCAGCTGCGACTATTGGCATGAGCCACCACGCTGACTAATTTCTGTATTTTTAGTAGAGACGGGGTTTCACCATGTTGGCCAGGCTGGTCTCGAACTCCTAACCTCAAATGATCTGCCCACCTCGGCCTCCCAAAGTGCTGGGATTAGGATTTGATGGCGTGAGCCACCGTGCCTGGCCAATAGCCTTTCAAAAATGGTGCTGGAGTAATTGGACATCCACAGGCAACCTAACCTAAGCCTCACACTTACATAAAAGTTAATGCAAAATTGATCATGGACTTCAATGCAAAACATAAAACTATAAAACTTTTAGGGAAAAAAACTTAGGAGAAAATATTCAGGATCTGGAGCTACATAAAGGTTTCTTATACTTGACATCAAAAGCACAATTTACAAAAGGAAAAATTGATGTTAGACTTCATTAAAATGAAACTTTTGTTCCGCAAAAGATCCTGTCAGGAGCATGCAAAGACAAGCCATATACAGGGAGAAAATATGTGCAAATCACATATCTGACAAAGCAGAATATATATCTAGAATATATAAATAACTCTCAGCACTCAATAGAAAACAAGAAAACAAACAAATGGACAAAAGCACTTGAATAGATACTTCTACAAAGACAACATACAAATGGCCAATAAACACACAAAAAGATGTTCAGCATCATTAATCATTAGGGAAATGCAAATTAAAACTGCAGTGAGATACCACTTCATACCCATTAGGATGATTATAATAATAAAAAAAAAACTCCCAGAACATAACAAGTGTTGATGAGGTTGTGGAGAAATTAAAACTCTTGTTCATTGGTGGTGGTAAGGTAACATGGTGCAGCTGCTATGGAAAGCAGTATAGTAGTTGCTCAAAAAATTAAACATAGAATCACCATATGATCCAGCAATTCTACGTCTGGGTACATAGTCAAAAAGAATTGAAAGCAGGGTCTCAGAGACCTGTTATGTACCATGGGTATTTGTATATGGGTATTTGTACACCCATAGTTCATGATAGTATTATTTGCAATAGCCAAAAGGTGGAAGTCATCTTGTGTTCTATCAATATATGAATGGATATCAACAGATGAATGGATAAACAAAATATACATAAAATGGAATATTATTCAGCCTTAAAAAGGAACAACAGTCTGATATATGCTACAACATGAAAGAACCTTGAGGATGTTATGCTGCATAAAATATTAGCAAAATAAATCCAGTTCTGAACAAATATGTATAAGACTTATATGAGGTACCTAGAGTAGTGAAATTCATAGAGGGAGAAAGTAGAATAATGGTTGCCAGGGGCTGCTGTGGGCAACAGTGGGATGGGGAGTCATAGTTTAACGTGATAGAATTTCCATCTTCTAAGATGAAAAGAGTTTTAGAGATCAGATGCACAACAATGTGAATGTAGTTAAGACTACTGAACTGTATTCTTAAAAATGATTGAGAGGTAAATTTCATTTTACGTATATTTTATAACAAACTTTTTTTAAAAAAAACTCAATAGTAAAAGAGCAAACAACCCAATTAGAAGATGAGCAAAAGATACGAAGAAATATTTCTTTGAAAACTGAACACACAACTACCTCAGGATCCATAATTGCACTCCTATTTGTCCCAAGACTTAAGTTCACATAAAAATCTATACATCAATACTTATATCTATGTAATATCCATTATATACTTATAGGTAGGAGTTACAACCACCACCATTTTTATAGATATAAAAAGTGCAGCTCAGAGAAGTTAATTGTTTACTCAAGATCACATATATACTAGGCAAGTAGTAGCATCATGTCTCAATTCTAAATCATGATTCCAAAGCTAGGAGTTTGAAGTTCCCATACGGTGGGTAGTCTTACAGTACTTTTAAAAAGTCAGAGCATAAAAGGGAAATTTCATCTTAGTTCATTAACCATTTAGCAACACTTACTTTGAATATCGAACCATTGGGGCACAGACTTTTACCAGCTGTCCAGAATGAAACATTTCTATGGGATCTTTTTTTCTTTCCTGACATATTGTGGTTTGCATGCAGTCACTCTTCATTAATACAGATATGTTTCAAATCTGAAAAAGACAATAAGCTTGTATAGAGAAAATATGCTTTCACTATATTAATTCCATTCTAACAGTTTTAACTGCTAACAACATATATTTTTTATCAGGCTTGTAGGTTCAGAAATTTTTTTATTAATAGCTTATTTTCACAGTATCCAATATGATACTATAGAATGCTGCCTCTATTTGTAAGATAAATAGATGTGGAAAACTACCCAAGATAGTTGTGGAAAAACAAGATGTAGAAAACGAGACTTTTTTCCCTAGTTTACCATGTTGTAAGTTTTCATGTTATTTAAAAATTTTTTACATGTTACTTTGTTGGGATTGGTAAGCCAACAAATTTGGTTTGAATTATTTTATATATGATACTCGACTGGCATTTGGAAATACCTTGTTTTATTCAGGAAAGTTAAATGGCATTAATAGAGCAACTGTTAAGTAGTCAGTGTTTTGAAAGATATCCTGGTGCTTTTATTGTAATTCTTGAATCCTGTTCTGTCTGTGAATCAGAAGATAAACAAACGTTAATTATTTTTAAAAATTTTAATGCGATATTATCTAGTGAAAATTTCAATTATAATTCTACAATTGCATTGTAAATCACTTTTATACCCCAAGAGGTACCAGGTACGAGTGATGAAATTATGGAGTTTATAAATGTTTTACATTTGCTATACTTAAAATCCTACCATTTCACAGTGTTGGCTACTTTTCATACTCCAGTCTTTGGCCTTAGTAACTTAGAAACAGGTATGTATGAAGGAAAAATGAAGCAGAAAAAAGCAACAACAAAAAAGAATCAGGTATGGGCCAACTTTAGAATGGTCTAATTGCTCAAACTTTAGAGTCTTTAACCTTTAGGCATGGAGTTGAAATTAAAAATAGCCAAGGTACTTAAGGATGTCAGGATCTTGCAAGAAACCGCTGGAAGCACCAATATTTAAGTAACAGAGGAAAAGGGGAGAGCAAAAGAGACTGAAGATGAACTTTGGAGCTGGGAGGAATAAACCTAAAGAGTGATACTCAGAAACCAAGAGAGAGACCATTATGAAGGAAGGAGGGGATAGGTATATTAAACATCAGAGAAAAGTAAGGCAAAAATAAACTGTGCAATGGCAACAAGGTCATTAGTGATTTTAGCAATAATTATTTCATTTTTATCCACTCCTGCAGTCATAGTAAATGGCATACAGAAGGCCTCAATATTTATTTGCTGAAAGAATAAATCAGCAGCTTTCAGGGGGCTGGGCTCACACCTGTAAACTCAGCATTTTGGGAGGCCAAGGTGGGAGGCTTAAGGCCAGGAGTTCGAGACCAGCTTAGGCAATATAGTGAGACCCCCCCCATCTCTAAAAAAATTATAAAAATTAGCTGGGCGTGGCAGCAAGCGACTGTGTTCCCAGCTACTCCAGAAGCTTGGGCAGGAGGATCCCCTGAGCCCAGGAGGTTGAGGGTCCAGTGAGCCATGATCCTGCCACTGCACTCCAGCCTGGGTGACAGAGGTAGACCCCAACTCAACAAAACAAAACAAAACAATCAGTAGCTTTCTACCTTAGTTGTACACTACAATGACCTGAGGAGCTTTTAAGAATTAGGATGCCCAAGCCATACCCTAGACCATTAAATCCAAATGCCTGGGCTCAGGATGCAGGCATCAGTGTTTTTATTAAAGCTCTTCAGGTGATTTCAATGTGCAGCTAAGCTTGGAATTACTGGAATAAGTAAATCCAAAGATTCCAAAGCACCTGGTACAATTGTTTGTTTAAATGGGTTCCTACCTTACCTATTGGCTCCTTTTAGGATATGGATTGAGTCTTATGTTTGTAAACTCATGACAGCATGCAGAGTAGGGGGGTCAAAACTTTCACTATATGAATGAATATTATTCACTCTTTTAAAATCTTCCACTGGGGGGAATAAAGCCAAGGAAGGAAAAACAATTCCTAATTCGCAAGTAATGAATGAATCACTCCTATTCCCATCATGACTAAGATCTTACATACTAGAGAAAATCCTCTGAGACAAAGAGAGCATAATGCAGTGTGGCATAAGACTTGCTTACCTGAGGTGTTATGAGTATGAAATGCATTTAGATTTACAAAATACTTAGAACAGCGATAAGCACAGGATAAGTAATAGCACCTTTTTGAAACAGAATGTAGAAAACCACGTAGCTCTGGAACTGGACAAAATTGGTTTCCTGGATACATACCTACTGTACAAAATGAAAAAGTCATCCTACAGCTTCTTTTTGCGAAGAAGCATAAGACTGTCTTGCATACTTGTGGTTGATTGACCCGGTTAATTTATCAGTATTTATCTTAGAAGAAAGAAATCTAGGTCAAAAATGCGAACGTATTAGTAAAGAAGATACAATGGGAACCAACCTGATGCTCTTACAGCGTCAATACTGTTAGAGATATGGACCATCTATCAGTTTGTAATTGAGAAAAAGTCTGGCACGTGACTGAAACTGAGGAAGAAGTAGAAAAGGCAAAAGGTCAAAGGTCTCATGGGAAGGAAAGAGGGTAGAGACAGTGAGTTTTATTGGTCCTTTTATGGTTCAGTCTTCCTTCTTCATCGACTCTCCCTAATTCTCTTCACTGTTCATCCCCAGCAACTTTTCTTCCCAAGCATTTCCTGCGGGCTTTTATTACCCCAGGAGAGCCAATCAAGGCGTGGAACAGATAAAGCTGTGTAGCAACTAACGCGTGACTCTTATGAGGGTGGAGGGCAAACGAAGCTCCCTGAAACCTCCGCTCTGCTCTCCTGCCTTACGCGGCGCGGCCCCTGTACTGAGGTTTAATACTTGCTTCACAGATAAGCGCTGCGGCCACGTTCCGGTGCCCACCTTCTCCTTGGCCAGGGCACGACGCCAGCCCAGGGGGCGCGTCCCTGAGCTGCTGCGAGAGACAACGGAAAGCGCCAGCCGGACGGCCTTGGCTCCCTTGGTGCGCTGGGCGCAGAGCACTCGACCCCTGGGCGCCCACTGCTCGAGTACTACGCGGCTCTTAGCCAAGCTTAGCCCAGGCGCGGGCTAACAGTCAGTTCGCCCGGCGGGCCTGGAGCCATGGGCTGGCTGGGCGGGCGGCGCCGGGATTCTGCGTCACCACCTGGGCGGAGCCGTTCTGCTGCTGACGACATCAATCCGGCACCTGCCAACATGGAAGGTGGCGACGGCGGCGTCGCTGTGGCTGGCCTCGGAGCTCGAGGCTCTGGAGCGGCTGCAGCGACAGTCCGGGAACTTCTGCAGGACGGTAAGGAGACGGGGTCTGACCAGGTCGTGGGGTTTGGGGTCTGCGCTGCTCCGCACCTGGACAGCGAGGTGGACCCAACCCGTTGCTTTGCAGAAAGTTTTCCAGTCTGGACGTGACCACTCCCCTCTGCCCGGCCCCCTGGCGTGGATACTGTTCTAGCCAACCTGTTTGCTCTGGGAATGGTTCCCTCTTTTTTGGTGTCTTGGGGACACCTGGTTTCTGTGTGCTCTTCATTTCAACTCGACCCCCCATGCCTCCAGCTTCCCTGAAGTTTCGGGAGCCCAAACCCTGTGGCCCGCGTTGGCAGCCACCAGCTGCTGCCGCAGTTCTTGACGAAGGGGTGTAGCGTTCGAGCTCTTCAAAAGTGTAAGCTGTAGAACAGACGGCAGACGCGTAATGAAATAGGGCCTTGTTTTAAAGTAGAACTGGAAACGCCTACTCCTTTAACAAATGTACTGTACAGGTGACCCGTCTTGCAGGCTGTTTTTTTTTTTTTTTCCTCCTTTATGAGGCAGTTATCTACAGTGACACGTGGGGGAGGGTTTGAGGCATTCATTCAGGTTGGGATTAACCATTTGTACAGAATCTAGCAGTCAGATTTTATTGCTAGTCAGTTTGGAGAGAAGTTGACCAACATAAGAAAAGTTAGATATAATATACTTGAAAAGCATATTCAGTTGTGTCAATCCAGTTACCATGTCCCGAATCTCTTATCCTTAAGAATAAAGTTCACATTTATAAGCATAAAAATAAAGCACTTCTCACCTGTTCTTAATTTTTTCTTTAGTGGCCATCGCATTCTACCTTGTACTAAAATCATTTGTGTACTTGTTTTAATCTCTTCCGTATTGTAAACTTTTTTTAATATCCCACAGTGTGAATAGCAGTATCTTGCATACAGTAGGTGCAGAATGTTTTTTAAATTGATCGTCGCAGTTAGAAGCACATGCACACATTTGAAGACCGAAGTGGGTAATAAAGGAAGTTCCAAATTATTGTTTATTTTTTCTGACTGTTGAATATTTTATTGTCGTCCTGAATTACATGCCTTTTCATGATAATTTATGTACTTTTGTCAAAAGCAATGATGTTTTCTAAACTATTTTGTGTTGGAAACTCTAGGTCAGGGTCTCTGTCTAAAACTTGGCTAAACTGAATTTAAACTTTAGGTACAAGGCAGAGACCCTGATATATTTGCAATTGCTCCTGATACATGTGCAGTTCTTGCCCTCAAGTAGTTCACCATCTAGTAGAGGAAATAATCTTGTAGAGCTATAAAGGTAGGTGCTATAATATAGTGATGTAACATAGCATATAAAGTAGAGCATTAGTACAGAGGAGAATGATAACTAGGGGTTGGAAACTGGTTAGGAAACGTCAGAAAAGGCTTTCTAGGTGGAGACGTTTTAAACTGTAGATAGGACTTCCTCAGGTGAACAGTGGAAGGGACAATACAGTCCAAACACTGGATATATGTTTCAGTAGGATGTATTTCAGGAATTGTAATCAGTTCTTGGACGGTAAATAGTCTTAAGTTCTGCCTTCTGTATTTTCTTCCTTGGTTCTCTGCCATTCTCCACAGTGATTATTTACATCTTCTTTACCCTTTTCAAACCTTTCCCTTCAAGCTCAACAAATGACTTTAAGCTTCCCTGGGGAGAAAAAGAGGATCCATCAGATGTGAACTTTCTCCATTTCTTGCCCATCACACCTATAAATTTAACCTCAACCTATAACCATCTTTTGCACCTTTTTTCCCTTGCCTTTTCAATTGCAACAGAAGTGGAGCCTCTGCTCCTTTCTTTTTTTTTTTTTTTTTTTTTTTTTTTTTTTTTTTTTTTTTTTTTTTTGAGACAGAGTCTCACTCTGTCGCCCAGGCTGGAGTGCAGTGGCGCAATCTCGGCTCACTGCAAGCTCTGCCTCCGGGGTTCACGCCATTCTCCTGCCTCAGCCTCCCGAGAAGCTGGGACTACAAGCGCCCACCCCATGCCTAGCTAATTTTTTGTACTTTTAGTAGAGAGGGGATTTTACCGTGTTAGCCAGAATGGTCTCGATCTCCTGACCTCGTGATCTGCCCGCCTTGGCCTCCCAGAGTGCTGAGATTACAGGTGTGAGCCACCACGCCTGGCCAAGTCTCTGCTCCATTCTAAGGATATGCCTCTTACTTTGCTCTGGATTTTTTTCTTCCTGTTTCCTAGGGACTCAGTCACCCTCAATCTATGCCATTGAAATAATTTTGCAAGGCTTCCAGTGACTTTCTTGCACATACGACAAATGGACACTTTTTTGGTCCTTTCCTTTAACTTGTAATAGTATTTGATTCCTTTCTTGAAATACTTTCCTCATGTGGTTTATGGGTGCTGTGCTTTTTAAAAATTCTTAATTCTCTAGGTGCTCTTTTCCAAGTTCCTGTAGATACTTGTCAGTTCAGTTTGTTCTGAATTAAGCGGTCGCTGTTGCCCCTCCACCACCTACATTCCTGAGGAATTAAGCATTTCCAGCAGAAACTTTGATTTACTGTATCAGGGATTTGGCCAATGACAGAGTATCAGATTGATAGGCTTGGTGAGCACAGATGCATAGTATGAAAATTGGTGAGGTGTTTCTGATCTGCCTCCTATGGGAATGAGGAAAGTATAAAAGAGAAGCATTATATAATTCATGTCTTTAAAGGCTGTCAGCCTTCAAATGCCACATCCCATTGTGTTTGATCTTTGTAAGCTCTATGACAATATTAATACTTTCTTTATCCCTTCTTTTGGCTTTTGCCATTCTTTTTTGTTTCTCTTTCTCCCTGAGCACTCTTTAGTCTCTTTGATTGCTTTCATTTTCTCTGTCCGCCCCCAGCTTTCCTATCTTCCTCATTTTCCTGCCTTTTTGTGCATTCTAAAACTTTTTTTTCCTAAACCATCTGGTCTTTTCTGTGGTTTCAGTATGATCCTTACCTGTCTTCTGAATTATAAAACTATATTTTTAACTGCCTACTGGACATTTCTATCTTAATTTTTTTATGATATGCCATTCCATAACCTGTATGGACATTTCTATTTCGATAGTAAACAAGCATTGCTAGTTGTATAATACACATGAAAACCTACATATGAACAAATAGTACAAGTTTTACATATGAAAAAATGAAATGACTTCACTTTTTCTATTCTTCTCTCTTAATCTTTTCCTCTGGTAGTTTCTATTATCTGTGTTTACTATGTGGTTAGGTAAATGTGTGCTTGTTCCCCTTGTAAATTATGAATTCCTTGGAGGCAGACGTTTATGTTCATCTTTGTATATTCAGTGTCTAGTGGTCTGAGTATAAAACTAAATTTCCTATATCAGTTTCTTAATCAAGAAATTTGGGAATCCTTGTTTGTTCTACCTAATCACCCGTTTTCAGCTTGTCACTAAGTCCTACATCCTGTGCAGTGTGAATATTTGTCAAATTTGTCACTTCGACATTCTTAGTGCCACTTATTCAGGTCTTATTCAGGCCTTCATTATGTCACTTAGGCTGATAACATAGTATTTTACTGGCCTCTGTGGTTCTATTTCTTGGGTGTATTGGTAAATTGGCTTTGTGGGAAAATAGAAAAAGCCCTGATTTTGTAGTGTTTGCTGATTACCATGGTGTAAATAGGTTCTATTTCTTGGGTGTATTGGTAAATTGGCTTTGTGGGAAAATAGAAAAAGCCCTGATTTTGCAGTGTTTGCTGATTACCATGGTGTAAATACTCTCACCATCGTAGATTTTAAGATGTCTGTGTGAAAGGTCAACTGGCTCACAGAATTCCTGAAAATGTAACAGTCCGTGCTTAAGAGCCAGTAAGAGGCAACTTCAGCACATTGCTGTGTGACTAATCCTTTTTCCATCATCCTCTATACAGCTGCCAGGATTATTGTTCTGTAACATAAAGCTGATAGTGCAATTTCTTGGGTTAAATGAGATATGGTTAAACATTTTGAATGTCTTACAAACCTCTTTTCAAACTGTGCTCCAACCTTTGGAACCACATCTGTCATTCTTTACCATTTCTGCCCAATATACACGTGCTATGATCTAGACACACTGAAATCAGTATTCCCCTTATTTCTCAAAATATGCCATGGCATTTGCCACTGCTAAACCTTCCCTTTGTTTGGAATGGCTTTTTTCATTTGTCTGACTGACAGGACTCTTAATTCTGAGAAGCACTTGGCAAATTAGAAGGAAATGTGGTTCTCAGACTTAAAAGTAGCCAAAGTAGCAGTTTCCTTCTTTCATTCCACTACATTTTAAGAGTAATCAAGAGTATGAGCCTTTACTTTTTGTTGTTGGTTGTTACCAGAATGATACTATCAGCTGATGTATAGATTAGTTAATTCATGGAAACTGCCATGTGTCTGGTATTGTTCAGACACTGGAGATGAGTTAGCAAACAAAACAAAGACCTTCTTCCCTTCTTGGAGCATACGTTATAGTGGATGTAGACAATTTAGGTTTTCTTACAAGTACTCTATTTTGTTTGTTTCATAATCTCTCTCAAGGCAGCTTTACTTGTATCTACTGTATCATTAGGAGATTTGGTACATGGTTACCATGAGCTCCCTTCTGGGTATCTATTTTTAACTTTCAATTCTCTTAATTTTTCTTTCATCCACAGATTTGTGGATTTCTATATTGAGGGGTATCTTTTTAACATCTAGTGTTACTTCTGTTTCCTATTAGGGGCCTATTTTAAACAGCTTTTCTTTCCATTAACGTATTTCACCCATAAATCCTAAATTTCAGTAACACCTATAAATTTATATTTCCTATTGTTACTAAAATTCCAGATTCACTTTGCTATAGCAGTATTTGTGTATTGATCTAGAGATATCTGAGGCCATAAATGTTATACATATATATATAGCCAATTTTCCTGTTGTCTTTTCACTGACAATGATCTTGTTTTCTTGGATTAATAGTTATAGCTAGTAGTTTTTTTTTTTTTTTTTTTTTTTGAGATGGAGTCTTGCTCTGTCACCCAGGCTGGATTGCAATGGCACGATCTTGGCTCACTGCAACCTCTGCCTCCCGGGTTCAAGCTATTCTTCTGCTTCAGCCTCCCTAGTAGCTGGGATTACAGGCACCCGCCATCATGCCCAGCTAAGTTTTGTATTTTTGTAGAGATGGGGTTTCACCATGTTGGCCGGGCTGGTCTTGAACACCTGACCTCAGGTGATCCAGCCGCCTCGGCCTCCCAAAGTGCTGGGATTACAGGCGTGAGCCAGCGCGCCTGGCCAGTCGTTATGTTTTTAATCTCTTTCTCAATATTATACTTCCTTTAGGGTCATGATAAAAGTAAGCATTAAGCAGTATAGTGGAGTGGTTCAGAGTATGGGATCAAAATATGTTAATTATGATTATAATTGTTCTGTTGTTTTAATAACTGGTTTAGTACAGGGTAATTAAGGACTTTTCCTTATTTTTTCCCCAATCTAGAGTGTTATAGTGACTTTTTAAATGAAGACTTTGATGTAAAGACTTATACTTCTCAATCTATTCATCAAGCTGTAATTGCTGAACAACTAGCAAAACTTGCCCAAGGAATCAGTCAGTTGGACAAAGAACTACACTTACAGGTAATTCTGATCTTCAGGGTCCCTATGGATTATTCAGCTTAAAGTGATAATTTAGCATTTTTGTAATCTTATTAAATACAAATACATATTTACATGAAGAAGTGCATACTTACCAGTGTGACTTATTTTTCAAAGTAAATTTTTGAAATTTTCTGTAAACCACTTTTTGTTTGTTGAAAAACTAATATACCACCTCACCAAAGCCTTTCATTCATACTTCCCGTTCACCACCTTAACTGATGTGCAACGAATATAGTGGGCAAAAAATAGGATGTGTTCGATAAAGATAATAGAAAATGGAATTTTATAAGTAAAACAATATGAATAAGAAAAATTGGGATGTTACATTGGCAATTCATACTTTATAAGCACAAAGTGTAGCATTTGCTGAAATTACAGAAAGTTGATAAATGTTATTGTGAGTAGGATACAATATGAGACGTTAGGAGACGGGTCCTAATTTCAGCTGTGCTGTTAACTGACTTTAATATCACTTAATGTCTTTGAGTCTTGCTTTTTTGTTTTTTAATCTATCAGATGGGTTGGAATAAGCAAAAGGAAGAGGAGACTGTAGTAGATAACTTTGAAGATTCCTTCCTCTACTAAAATTCTGTAATTTTTGTAGGGCGATTTTATGGTATAATTTCTAGTGTTGCCTTTGACTAGGTATTTAATACATATTTAAATGAATGAACATATATATGAAACATAGATTGTTTACCAGAAAAGATAGATTTGGTATAACCTGAGACATACCCACTTGATCTTTTTTGTGTCTTAGTTTCTTTGAGTGGCTTAGATAGGACTGGGATGCCTTCTAAGGTTATTTTAACTCTAAAATTCTGATTATATATCATTTGATTTCAATCTTTATTGATAGATATTTAGAAAACACATTTAGGCCGGGCGCAGTGGCTCATTCCGGTAACCCCAGCACTTTGGGAGGCCAAGGCGGGCAGATCACGAGGTCAGGAGTTCCAGACCAGCCTGGCCAACATGGCAAAACCCCATCTCTACTAAAAATACAAAAATTAGCTGTGCATGGTGGTGGGCGCCTGTAATCCCAGCTACTCAGGAGGCTGAGGCAGGAGAATCACTTAAACCTGGGAGGTGGAGCTTGCAGGGAGCCAAGATTGTGCCATTGCACTTAAGCCTGGGCAACAAGAGCAAGACTCCGTCTCAAAAAAAAAAGAAAGAAAGAAAGGAAACACGTTTAATTTTAATTGTCAAGCTTTGGGTTAGACTGTGGGGATAGCCAAATAAATATAATGCATTTCTTGGCTCTCCAAGGACCCACAGAGCAGTGGCAGACACAGACAGAAATAATGGCAGGCAAGCAAGGCCTGTTTTAAATAGAATAGTGTAAGTTGTTTATGAGAGCAGGGGAGAATGTATTTAGTTTTGTCTAGAGTTCTGAGGGGGTGGCTTTTTGCAAGAACCACCTGAAATTCTTTCAGTCCTTTTATGCTTGGTATTTTCCTTATTCCTTGTATGCAGCATCTACTCTGCAGGAATCAATAAGAACTTAAAATGTATTTACCATCACTTAGAGGGGAGAAGTTATAGTAGGCTAGGATGTGAGGTAAAGGAAGTCTCTGAGTCCCAGTAGTCTGTATCAGTGAGATGACTAAAATTGTAAAACATTTACTATTAGGGTTTAGTGCAGGAACTAGAAATCACTCTAAGAAAGACACTTCATACAGAGAGTTTGGATGCTTATGAAATTGTTGGGTGAATAGCTAGTGGACTGAGTTGAAGGAACTACCACAGATGCAATACAGAGGCCTGGAAGTACCTGTTCTTACCTTCCATGCCAGTGCTAAAATTCTGCTTCTAGATACCTGATGACTAAATAAATACTGGAGTGATCAATGTGGTTCTCTTAACTGTCTCTAAATTCTCAGTTCTCAGAACTAGCTGAAACAGTAAGCTTTCCTCTCTCCCTTTTTTTTTTTTTTTGAGACAGTGTCTTGCTCTGTCACCCAGGCTGGAGTACAGTGGCGCAGTCGTGCTCACTGCAACCTCTGCCTCCCGGGTTCAAACGATTCTTGTGCCTCAGCCTCCCGAGTAGCTGAGATAACAGGTGTGCACCACCACACGCAGCTAATTTTTTTGTATTTTTAGTAGAGACAGGATTTCACCATGTTGGTCAGGCTGATCTCAAACTCCTGACCTCAAATGATCCACCCACCTCGGCCTCCCAAATTGGTGGGATTACAGGTGTGAGCCACCGTGCCCAGCCTAGCTTTCCTCTCTCTTGTCTTCCACAACTCTTGGAAAAATCATTTAATTGGTTGCAAGGGAGTCTATGAAACTATAGTTTTAGGCTTTTTAACCTTACCAAAGTATTACTAGTGATAAAGGAGAATAGATAATTTTTTAAAAGTTTGTCTTGTTAAGATGGACATATTGATGACTGTATCAGTAGGCTGGGAAAAATTCAGACATCTTCTGGCAACCTTACAAATTAAAGACCGAGATGACCAAGAGTAATACTTTGAGTAGATATGATAGAAACTTGACAGAATGACAGTGATATCTGAAACAGGACAAAGTGGAGGATTTACGGGTTCCAGTGAATTAATCTTTGGTGATTAAAAACTTCAGTCAGCAGACTAGACATGACACTTTGTGTTCATTGGAGTAAAAGGCACACAATAATAAGGATTCCTGCATTATTCTAAAGATTTGCATGATTTTGTGATGTTTCTAGGAATGTCTTGCATGTGGCCTTTAGTAACCTTCTTGGTTTTTTTGTTCTGGCCATCTGCAGTGCCCTAATTTTCATAAAAGTATCAAACATCTATAGGGAAAAGGATTTGCTGTGGTTGTGTGACACTAGGAAACTGGAAGCAGAGAGATGTTCAGGTATAGGTGAGCACTGAGTGCTGTATCTTTCCAGAGTAGGATATAGCCTTGGTGGTGCTGAATCAAATTCAAGAATAAAGAGAACCTGATGTTTGAAAATATTCTTTAAAGGGAAAACATAATAATGGTGTGGCAACAATGAGCTGTTTTTTACATTTTTTGGTACAACTCCATTTGTACATCTCATTAAGATAGCAAGGGGCTTGTCTGAATGTTTGTGTTCCCCTAACATTCATATGTTGAAACTTAATCTCCAATATGATAGTATTAAGAGCTCGGGGCTCTTATTAGGGTTTAGTGCAGGGCTCTTAATACTATCATATCATATGGGAGAGGCCCGAGGAAGCTTGTTTGCCCCTTCCACCATGTGAAGATAGATACAAGGTACCATCTGTAAGGAATGGGTTCTCACCAGATGCTGAATTTGCCAGTGCCTTGATGTTGGACTTCCCAACCCCCAGAACTGTGAGCAATAGATTTCTTCTGTTTGTAAATTACCCAGTCTAAGGTCTTTTGTGTTTGCAGTCCAAACAGACTAAGACAGGGCCAAGAAAAGGCTGTAACTCCTCTTGCTCTGTGTTGAACTGTAAATGTATGTGTGTTCCCGCTTATAACTCATCTCAGACACACCTTAAAAACCTGTATTTTTTTCTTTTGTATTTGTATTTGCCTCATTTCTACACCAAGAGAGACTTTCCATTCTACATTGTGGTTACAAGGAAAAATACCTAACAGAGCAAAAGCTAATCATTTATTTTTGATTTTCAGGTTGTTGCAAGACATGAAGATTTACTGGCACAAGCAACTGGGATTGAGTCATTGGAAGGTATATTTCTATTAACTGCTAGAGATTATGTAGAGCTAGACCGGGGATTGGCAAGCTTTGGCAAGCTACTTTGGATGGCAAGTATTTTAGACTTTGCCAGCCATACAGTCTCTGTTGCAGCTACTAAACTCTGCCATTGTAGAGTGAAAGTAGCCAGATAATATGAAAACAAATGTGTGTGGCTATGTTTCAGTAAAACTTTGCTGGCTCCTGAGCTAAATGATTTCGGTTCAAATCCTTGTTTTACTGCTTACTAGGTGTTTGACTTTGGGCAAGTTAGTTAACCCTTCTCTGCCTCAGTTTTCCTGTTTGTAAAACAGCAGTATAATGTGTACTAACATAGCATTATTCTGAGGATTAAATGAATTAGCAAGATACTTAGAACAATGTCTGCACATATTTAGTGCATCTGTGTTAGTTAATTAAAACAATAAAAACATCAACAATACCAGAGTAATAGTGGAAGAAGCCATGAATTTTTTTCTTATTTTTGCCTTTCTTGGAGCCTTTTTTGCAACTCTTTTTAATGAAAATGTAGTCGAATAATAATTGGATTTTTATTTTTACAAATCTGCTTATTTTTGTTTGACTAAATCTTTTATGAATTTTTCATTCCCTCTTGATTAAATTAAACTACATCTCATAAATATGAAATTGTGTTTTACATTATTACTTGTGATTACTATTATTCATCATTGTACATCAGAAGAAAGGTAAGTGGTTTTTCTCGATGTTGATCAAATTCTTAAGGAGAGAGGATATTGTTTTCTGTGATGCAGTATTCTTTAATGCTTCCCCCAGTATTTCTCATGTACTCAAAGATACTAACTTATTCTCAGCATGTACAATATTTCTAAGATACCCTGATGAAGAACTTAGTATTTTTGGAAATAATAGTTTGTTATTTAAAATCTGGGCTACGTATCTGACTAGGTTCTTAGGAAGATTAAGAAGCTCTAAGTACCGATTGACTTTGTACTGGAAATTAATTATTATTTTTATGTATGTATGCCTTCTTTTGAGAAATATCTCTTTATGTCTTTTGCCCACTTTTTAATGGAGTTGTGTTTTTGCTTGTTGAATTAAGTTTCTTATAAATTCTGGATATTAGACCTTTGTCAAATGCATAGTTTGCAAACATTTTCACCCGTTCTGTAGGTTGTTTATTCTATTGATAGTTTCTTTGGCTGTGCAGAAGCTCACTAGTTTTAATTATGTTTTTAAATCTCATAATATTTTTATGCATTTTTGAGAGCAAGTAATATTTTAATGGAAATCTTTAAAACATGCTAGTTTTTTATTAATAATGATGGCATGGTAGTACATTGAGTTGTGTAGGTCTAGTTGAATCACCACAACAGAAATATTTCTCATTGTGGTTTTTAAATATGTGTTTTAGTTCTATAATGTGCTTGTTTTTCCCAGAACGATCTTCAAAGATTAAAATACTTGAAATAACACTGCTAGACTGAATTAGAATGATTATCTCTCATATGAGTGTGTAGAGTACAAAGGCTGGCTACTTTATTCCTATGATTATCTCAGAATATTCACTAGATTATTTGAACATAAAAGATTGAAGTGTAGGCCAGGGTGCAGTGGCTCACGCCTGTAATCCCAGCACTCTGGGACGCCAAGGTGGGAGGTTCATTTGATCCCAGAGTTCAAGACCAGCCTGGGCAACATAATGAGACTCTATCTCTATAAAAAATAAAACATTAGCTTGGCATGGTGGTGCATGTTTCTAGTCCCAGCTACTTGGGAGGCTGATTTAGGAGGATCGCTTGAACCAAGGAGGTTGAGGCTGCAGTGAGCTGTGATCGTGTCCCTGCCCTCCAGCCTGGGTGACAGAGCAAGACCCTAGACCCTGTCTCAAAAAATAAATAAAATAAAAAACTTTAAATGTGAATTGGTTAGCATTCATTTTAGCATGATGTGTCTAGATGTTATTTTGAGATGCTGAAAAATAAGTGTGGTGTATATACATATTAGAAAAGTTGAATATTATTCTAGCTTCTACTTCATCTGCTTTATTCTCTTAAATATGTACAATTTTTAGCATGTAAGTAGTTTAGAGGTATGTTTAAGCCTATTTTATTTAAAAATGTTCTTTTTAAAAATATTCTTCCAAATATTACTTTGAGAATTTGCTAGGTTTCAGAAAGCTGTAGCAATAGAGTTTTTGTTTTCATGGAATTTTGAGGAATATTTATTAAGCTTCTTTTTGTTAAAAAGAGGTAGCCTCCCATCCTGGCTAACATGGTGAAACCCCATCTCTACTAAAAATACAAAAAATCAGCCAGGCGTGGTGGCGGGTGCCTGTAGTCCCAGCTGCTCGGGAGGCTGAGGTAGGAGAATGGCGTGAACCCCGGAGGCAGAGCTTGCAGTGAGCCGAGATCGCGCCACTACACTCCAGCCTGGGCAACAGAGCGAGACTCCGTCTCAAAAAAACAAAACAAAACAAAACAAAAAACAAAGGTAGCCTCATTCATTTATTTGTTCATTCAGGCAATCAAATAGTAATTAATAACTTGTTAAGTACTAGGCACTTGTGAACCATAGAGAAAGTCAGTATCCTTTTGGAACTATGTTCTGGTCCTGGAGGTAGATTAAAAAAAAAAAAAAAAAGTACAGGTAGAAAACAGGGCTGGGCGTGGTGGATCATGCTTGTAATCGCAGCTACTTGGGATGCTGAGGCATGAGAATTGCTTGAACCTCGGAGGCAGAGGTTGCAGTGAGCCGAGATCATGCCACTGCACTCCAGCCTGGGCAATAGAGTGAGACTGTATCTCAGAAATCAGAAAGAAAAATTTTATTTGTAAATTCTGTAGAGAAAATAAAACAGGTGATGGGGATGGATGAAGGAGAGGGAAGGCCTTTTTGAGAAGATGACATTTGAGCCAAGATCTAATGATGAGGAGGAGCCATCATGTGAAGATTTGAGGAGAAGACTGAACAATAAATGGGAAAGCAGGAATTAATTTGGCATTTTTGAGGGGAAGAAAGTAGCCCAGAATAGCTGATGTTTAGTGAAGGAGGGAGAGGATCGTAGATAAGGTTCTTGGGAAGGAATTTGGATTTAATTCTAAATGCAATGGTAAACCATTGGAAGAGTTTAATCAGGTTATTGTATGATGAGATTAATACTCAGAATAGTTTACTCTGATAGCTGTGTAGAAAAAGGCAGTGGTGGAATCAGGGACATTGGTTTGGAAGCTATTAGAATAGTTGAAGTTGATGGTACGTTGGATTAGACTGGTGGCAGATGGAATAAAATGTAGGCAAAGCTGATAGGGTTTGTTGATGGCAGATGAAAGAGCTGATGGAAAAAAGTCACCATCAGTTATTCCTAGGATTTTGGTCTCAAAAATTGGATAGATGATAGTATGAGTAATGGAGATGTCATAGACTGGAGAGAAGTGTGATTTTTGATGGGTTCGGGGGTAGTGCATAAACTATCTTGAGTATCTTAAATTTCATGTAACAGTACAGGGGAAGAGAAAGAGGACAGAGATAGGGAGGGAACGAGAACATAGGCAGATATATAAAGAAAATCTTTTTACATAGATGTATGTGTATACGTCTGTATATGTGTGTGTGTATAAAATCAGTATTTTATTGAACAGATACTATTTAAAACTTTGGGATTGAATGAAATTCCTGAAAGATTGTAGGTGGAGAAGAGCGGATGGCTGAGGAGCATGTCTTGGGGTACTCCAGCACATGTAGAGGTCTGACAGAGGAGAAGTGGGAACAACTAATGAGATAATAGGAGACCCAGGAAGTATGATGATTTAAAAGCCTAGACAAGGTCGGGCGCGATGGCTCACGCCTGTAATCCCAGCACTTTGGGAGGCCGAGGCAGGTGGATCACGAGGTCAGGAGATCGAGACCATCCTGGCTAACATGGTGAAACCTCATCTCTACTAAAAATACAAAAAAAAAAAAAAATTAGCCGGGCGTGGTGGTGGGCGCCTGTAATCCCAGCTACTCGGGAGGCTGAGGCAGGAGAATGGCATGAACCTGGGAGGCGGAGCTTGCAGTGAGGGGGAATCGAGCCACTGCACTCCAGCCTGGGCAACAGAGCGAGACTCCGTCTCAAAAAAAAAAAAAAAGAAAAAGAAAGCCTAGACAAAAAATGTTTTAGAAAGGGAGTAGTTAACTGCTGTGAATTTCTGAGAGCTTGAACAAGGTTAAGACAGAACCAACGATAGAATTTGGCAACTCGTAGATTTCTGGCGACCTTGGTAGCATCTGTTTTGGTGGAGTATTGGTGGAAACCCATTGAGACTGGGTTGTGGAGAGAATATGAAGTAAGAAAATGGTTATAAGTAATGGCAGTTTATTCTTGGCAGTTTATGGTGAATACACCACAAAACCAGCAGAAAAGTGGGAATCTTTGGTTCAGAGAGGATTCTATTGGACTGAACTCTGTTATTGTATACTTGTATGCTGATAGGAATGTTTATTTGTTCTAATATTACTTCATTTAAAATATGACAGCATGTCTGTACTTAAATTTAGCTATTAATACTATGCTTTCAAAACAACTATGCCAGTTGGATATAGAAACTGAGTTTTAAAGAATGGCATTCAAAATAATTAAATATGTGTACTAATTGAAAGCCTAAATAATAAAATTTAAGCTTGATCTTCCTGAAAATATTTTTCCAATTTTGTGAAAATTCCTCATGTTGTAAGCCTAGAGAGTTGTAGACTAAAAGCTGTGGACTATAGTTTTAATATAGGAGTGATGGGGCAAAGAGGATATCATGGAGGATCAGTCATACTTTTTTGGTAATGTGTTAAAATATACGTAACATAAAATTTTTGTTTTTAGCATTTTAAAGCATACAATTCAGTGGCATTAAGTACATTTACGGTGTTGTGCGACCATCCTCAGTATCTAGGTCCATAACTTTTCCATCACCCTAGATGGAAACCCCATATCCATTAAGCAGTCAGTTCCCATTCCCTGTCAGGCTTCTTTTGTGAGGCAAAGGTTGGAGGGGGAGACCAGTTACAGGCTTTTACAGCAGTGTGGGTAAAAGATACTGGTTGCTTGGATTAGGATGGTGACAAAAAAAGTTAAAATTATATATGCATGTATTTTCTTTTAATTTAACTTTTTACCCTGTTGGATGCCCTGTAAATTTGTAAAGCCAATGTAAGCTTATGTTTTCCTAGGTGTTCTTCAGATGATGCAGACAAGAATTGGGGCTTTACAGGGAGCTGTCGATAGGTACTGTTCTTAATTTTATAAATAAATGGAATGGTAATGTTTTTATCCGTTGATATTTTGAAAATGATTTTATTCTCACTCCTCTCTTTTCTTTTCCTTTAGGATAAAGGCAAAAATTGTTGAACCGTACAATAAGATAGTTGCCCGTACTGCACAACTAGCAAGACTTCAGGTAGTTTCTTACTTTTATTTCTTTATACTTTATTATTCATTTTGTTTTCATAAGTGGACAAAATTTAAGAGTATGAGTTTGGAAGAAGTAAGAGAATGGGAACAGAAGGTAAGAGAAAAGGAGAAAAAAATACTAAAAAGCCTTATTAAGATGTCTAGCTCAAAAAATACAAATCTAAAGTGAATTCTTTTCACTGTCATTGCAGTATGTAATTGTTTATTAACTTATGTCTTCTTCAGTTTCTTTCATCAATGTTTTATAACTTTTAGTGTATAGATGCTTCACCTCCTTGGTTAAATTTATTTCTAACTTTTTTTTTTGTAGCTATTGTTAATGGGAAATGGGATTGTTTTTCTGATTATTTCTTTGGATAGTTCGTTGTTAGTGTATAGAAATGCTACTGATTTTTGTGTGTTAATTTCGTATCCTCTGACTTTACTGTGTGCATTTATTCTAGCACTCTTTTGGTGGAATCTTTAGGGTCTTTTATCTAGTTTTCTATCTAAAGGATCATGCTGTCTGCAGACAGGGACAATTTTACTTCCCTTCAGATTTGGATGCCTTTTATTTCTCACTTGCCTAATGGCTCTGGCCAGGACTTCCAGTGGCTATGTGGATGAATAGTACTGGTGAGAGTGTGCATCCTTGTCTTGTTCCTGATCTTAGAGGAAAAGCTTTCAACTTTTCGCTGTTGATTATGGTGTTCGTTGTGGGATTGTCGTATATGGCCTCTATTGCATTGAGGTACATTCCTTCTATAGCAATTTTTTTGAGTTTTTAACATGATGTGTTGTTGAATTTTACCAAGTGCCTTTTCTGCATCTATCAAAATGATCATACGGTTTTTGTCTTTCATTCTGTTAATGTGGTATATCATTTATTGATTTGCACATGTTGAACCATCCCTGCACCCCAGAGATAAATCTCACTTGATCACGGTGAATGATTCTTCTAATGTACTACTGAATTCGATTGGCTAGTATTTTGTTGAAGATTTTGCATCTGTGTTGATCGGGAATATTGACCTGTAATTTTCTTTTCCTGTAATGTCTTTGTCATTGACAGAAGGGTAATATTGGCCTAATAAAATGCGTTTGGAAATATTTTTCCATCTTTGATTTTTTGGGGAGAGTTTTAGAAGGATTGGTATTAGTTTTTCCTTAAATGTTTGGTAGAATTCAACAGTAAAGCCGTCAAGTCCTGGGCTTTTCTTTGTTAGGAGACTTTTTATTACTGATTTAATCTCTGTACTCACTATTGATCTGTTAAGATTTTGTTTCTTTATGATTCAATTTTGATAAGTTGTGTATGTCTAGAAATATATCAGTTTCTTCTAAGTTATCCAGTTTGTTGGCATATAATTGTTCATAGTAGTTTCTTATAATTCTTTATATTTTTGTAATATCAGTTGTAATGTTTTCTTTTTTTCATTTCTGGTTTTGAGACTTCTTTTTTTTCTTAGTCTAGCTAAAGTTTTACTGATTTTATTTATCTATTCAAAACACCAACTCTTATAGCAAGGCATGGTGACACGCCTGTAGTCCCAGATACTTGGGAGGCTGAGGCAGAAGAATTGCTTGAGCCTGGGAGGTGGAAGTTGTAGTGAGCCGAGATTGCACCATCGTACTGGAGCCTGGGCAACAGAGCGAGACCTTGTCTCAAAAAAAAAAAAAAAAAAAAAAACCAAAACCCAAAACACAACTCTTGGTTTTATTAATCTTTATTGTTTTCCTAGTCTATATTTAATTTATTTCTGACCTGATCTTTATTATTTTCTTCCTTCTACTAACTTTGGGCTTTGTTTGTTCTTTTTCTAGTTCTCGAGGTTTAATATTAGGTTATTTATTTAAAATCTTTTTTGATGTAGACATTTATTGCTGTAAACTTTCTTCTTAGAACTGCTCTTGATGCATCCCATAACTTTTGGTATGTTGTGTCATTTGTCTCAAGACATTTTAAAATTTCTCTTTTAATTTCTTTTTTGATCCATTGGTTGTTCATAAGCATGTTGTTGTTTTTTTTGAGAATTTTTTTGGTGAATTTTTCGAAATCCATCCTTCATTGATTTCTAGTTTAATAGCATTGTGGTTGGAAAAGATATTTGATACGATCTCAGTCTTCTTAGTTTGTTAAGCCTTATTTTCTGGTTTAACATATGATCTATCCTGAAAAAAGTTTCATGTGCATTTGAGAAGAATGTGTATTCTGCTGCTGTTGGACGGAATGTTCTGTATTTGTCTGTTTGGTTTATTTGGTTTAGAGTGTAGTTAAGGTCTCTTGTTTTAGTATTGATTTGTTGGTTTTTTTTCTTTTTTTCTTTTTTTTGAGATGGAGTCTCACTCTCTCGCCCAGGGTGGAGTGCAGTAGCCTAATCTCTGCTCACTGCAAACCTCCGCCTCCCAGGTTCAAGCCATTCTCCTGCCTCAGCCTCCCAAGTAGCTGGGATTACAGGTGCCCACCACCACGCCTGGCTAATTTTTGTATTTTTAGTAGAGATGGCATTTCGCCTTGTTGGCCAGGCTGGTCTCGAACTCCTGACCTTGGGTGATCTGCCTGCCTTGGCCTCCCCATGTGCTAGGATTACAAGTGTGAGCCACTGCACCCAGCCTATTTTCTTTCAGCACTTTGAATAGATCGTCCCTGTCTCTCCTGGCTTATAAGATTTCTACTGAGAAATCTGTTCATAGCCATCTTGGAATTCCTTTGTATGTGATATGCTTCTTTTCTCTTGCTGCTTTCAAGATCCTCTCTGTTTTTGATTTTTGACAATTTGATTGTAATATATCTTGTGGTAGTCTTGTTTACATTGAACCTGATTAGAGATCTTTGAGTTTCCTATACCTGGATATTTTTTACTTTCCACAGATTTGGGGAATTTTTGTTATTATTTTTTAAAATAAACTTTCTTCTCTCTCTGCCCCTTCTGGGACACCCATAATATATAAATTGGTTTGCTTGATGGCATCCCATAATTCTCAAAGGCTTTCTTTACTCTTTTTCTTTTTTCTTTTTGTTCCTCTGACTGGATCATTTCAAATAACCCCTTTTCAAGCACACTGATTCTTTTATGTGATTGAGTCTACTGTTGAAGCTCTCTTTGGAATTTTTTTAGTTCAGTCATTGTGTTCTTTAGCTCCAGAATTTCAGTTTGGTTCATTTTTATGGTTTCTGTTTCTTTGTTGAACTTCTCATTTTGTTTGTTTAGTTCTCCTGATTTTGTGTACTTGTCTAGTTGTATTCTCTTGTAGTTCATGGAGTTTTTAAATGATGATTATTTTGAATTATTTGTCAGGCAGCTCATAAACCTCAGTTTCTTTAATGTTTGTTCCTTTGGTGGTATTATGTTTCCCTGAATGTGATTCTTGTTGCCTTCTATTGGTGCCTGCACATTTGAAGAAGTAGGAACTTACTCCACTCTTTGCAGACTGGCTTTGGCTGGGAAAGTTCTTCACCAGTTAGCCTGACCAGAGATCCTAGGCAGGCTTTCTGGTGTGGTCTGTGGGCAGGCTTACTGCTGGTGTCTTCAGGCAGGCTGTTGTGGTACCTAGGTTAGCAGGTGTGCAGGTCTGGTGCTTGGGTCCATGAGATTTGGTCTGCAGACTATATTTACTGGGGCAAATGTGGGTCATGAGTTTGCTGGAGCAGACTTAGATCCAGGGTTCACAGTGCCAAGCTGGCCCCTTGTGGAGTGGACACGTTGACTGTTAGGGGCCTAGTCCACAAGAGCTGGTCTGAAGCCTGGTCCCTTGAGAGCTGACCTGGCACTTGGACCGGCCTTGAGCTTGAATCTGCAGGAGTCAACCAGTTGCTGGCACCTGGGACCTTGGGGATGGGTCTGGAGCCTCAGTCCACAATGCCTGGCTTTCACTGGCACCTGGGACCATGGGGGTGGGCCTGGAGCCTGTGAGTCAGGCCTGGTCCTGGGTTTACCAGGGTTAGCCTGGAGCTTGGGTTTGCAAGGGTGGTCCTGGAACCTTGGTCTGCTGAAGTAAGCCTGGACTCTGGGTTCACTGAAGGCTGCGGTCTGTGGGTGCTTGCTTTGTGCCTAGAGCCATGAGGGTCTTCCTAGAGGCTGGGTGAGTGAGTGCTGTCCTGGAGGCTGGGTCTGCAAAGGCTTGCCTGGAGACTGGGCCAGTGAGGCAGATGTGAGTCTTCTGGTCTTGTGGGCTGGCCTAGCACTGGGTTCTGCTGTGATGAGCCTGGACCCTGGGTTTGCCAGAGGAGGCCAGGTTCTGCTGGGATGGACCTGGACCCTGGGTCTGTCAGAGGAGCCTGGACTTTGTGTCTGTTGGAGTGTGGGGCCACAGGGGGTGACTTGGAAAGTGGACCCGTAGGGCAGGCTTGGAGCCTGTGTCCTTGTGTGCTGGCCTGGTGTCTGAGGCCACAGGTGCCAACCTGATGCTGGGGCAGACCTGGTGTTTGGGGCCACATGGGCTGGTCTAGAGCATGAGGCTTCAGGGGCTGGCCTGGTGCTGGAAGTCTGTGTGCTAACCTGGCACTAGGGCTAGCCTAACATCTTGGGTTATGCAAGGTTGCCTGGTGCTGGGTTGGGCCTTGAGCCTGAATTGGGATTAGCCTGAAGCTGAGGGCTGATTTGGGGTTTGGGGTCACTGGGACCAGCCTGGTAGTGGAGTGGGCCAGGAGGTGTAGTCTGAAAGTACTGGCCTGGAGTTGGGCGGGGGCAGCCTGCCCAACACGATTTTAATGGGGCAGGCCTAGTGTTGGGGCTGAGGCAAAGTCCAGTGCTCAATTCCTTCTCTTTTCTCTACTCTACGAGCATCTGTCTCCTTGCTAGCTGGCTGGTGTTGGGGAACGCAGGTAATGTGACACTGTCTTTCCTACTCTCTTCAATGTGCCTCTTTTTATTTCTGTGCTATACTGAGGTGCTGTAATGTCTTAGCTGGTTTCTTTAACTTTTGTGAAGTTGTTTTTGTGTATGGATAGTGGTTCAAATTAATGTGTCTGCAAGCTGGAGTCCTGGAAAGTCTTCCTCTGCCATCTTACTAATGTCACTCATAAACATATCACATTGATTTTTGTAACTAAAAATTATGCTTCAATACCCTGTTTTTTGGAAAGTATTATCCTTTTTCAGAGTCATCTATATTGCTTTTTCTTTTTTTTTGAGACAGAGTTGTGCTCTGTTGCCTAGGCTGGAGTGCGGTGGAGCGATCTTGGCTCACTGCAGCCTCCGCCTCCCAGGTTCAAGGATTCTCCTGCCTTAGCTTCCCAAGTAGCTGGGATTATAGGCACTCGCCACCACATTCGGCTATTTTTTTGTTGTTGTGTTTTTAGTAGAGACAGAGTTCACCATGTTGGCCAAGCTGGTCTCGAACTCCTGACCTCAAGTGATCCACTTGCCTCGGCCTCCCAAAGTGCTGGGATTACAGGCATGAGCCACCATGCCTGGCCTTGTTTGTTGTTTTGTTTCATTTTTATTGCTGTAGAATATGTCATTATATGAATATTCTGCTTATGGACTTTGGATTGTTTCCAGATTGGGACCATTATGAATAATATGGCTGTGAAAACTTTTTTACAAATATATGTTGGCTCATGCTAATACCCCTTTGTGTAAGTTATATCCTGGGAATGAGATTTCTGGGTTATGGGAGTTCTGATTTTCAACTTTATTAGATAATGCCAAACTATTTTACCAAATGGTTATACCACATATGCTATCAGTATATGAGAGTTCCTTTTAGTTTGTATCCTTGCCAACACTTAGTGTTGTCAGACTTGTTAGTTTTTGCTAATATTTTAGGTGTGTGGTGGTATCTCGTTGTGGTTTTGTTTTTCTAGGAACTAATTACTAAGGAGATTGAACCTCTTGTAAGTCACCTGTTACGTGCGTTTCAGATATTCCTCTGCCTACCCATTTTTTTCTCCTTCTTGCTCTTGTGTGTTGTTGGAGAGAAGTTAAATTTATCCCATTTTTCTTTTATGGTTCTCTTTTGTGAAAAATTCTCACAAGATAACTTTCTCTACCCTGAAGTTATGAAGATGTTATATATTGCCTTCAAAAACATGTGTTGTTTTGCCTCATATGTTTAAATCTATAATCTACCTGGAATTGCTTGTATATTTACTAATCTTTTTTTTTTTTTTTTTTTTTTTTTTTGTAGTCCCAGCTACTCGGCTCACTGCAAGCTCCGCCTCCCGGGTTCACGCCATTCTCCTGCCTCAGCCTCCGAGTAGCTGGGACTACAGGTGCCCGCCACCACGCCCGGCTAATTTTTTGTATTTTTAGTAGAGACGGGGTTTCACTGTGGTCTTGATCTCCTGACCTCATGATCCGCCCGCCTCGGCCTCCCAAAGTGCTGGGATTACAAGCGTGAGCCACCGCGCCCAGCCAAATTTACTAATCTTTTTAATTAAGTATCTAATCTGCTGTTAATCCCATCCTGTGTGTTTTTATAGTTTTTTTTTGTTTTTTTTTTTGAGATGGAGTCTCACTCTGTTGCCCAGGCTGGAGTGCAGTGGCATGATCTTGGCTCACTGCAACCCCGCCTCCTGGGTTCAAGTGATTCTTCTGCCTCAATCTCCTGAGTAGCTGGGAGTACAGGCGCCTGCCACCACGCCCAGCTAATTTTTGTATTTTTAGTAGAGACGGGGTTTCAACATATTGGCCAGGCTGGTCTCGAACTCCTGACCTCGTGATCCACCTGCCTCAGCCTCCCAAAGTGTTGGGATTACAGGCGTGAGCCACCATGCCCGGCCTATAGTTTTCATCTCTAGTTTATATTTGTGTCTTTTTATATCTTCTCTTTCTGTTATGACATTTATATTTCAATTTCATTTATATACATACACACACACACACACACACATAAATATATAGATATATATATATGTTTTTTGTGAGACAGGGTCTCACTCTGTTGCCCAGGCTGGAGCGCAGTGGCACCATCTCAACCCACTGCAATCTCCGCCTCCCAGGCCCAAGCTATCCTCCCACCTCAGCCTCCTGAGCAGCTGAGACTATAGGCACGCACCACCACACCCAGCCAATTTTTGTATTTTCTGTAGAGACTGGGTTCTGTCACGCTGCTCAGGCTGATCTCGAACTCCTGAGGTCAAGCATTCCACCTGTGTTGGCCTCCCAAAGTGCTGGAATTACAAGTATGAGCCACTGTGTCCGGCTGACATTTATGTTTTCATTTACCTTCTTGAACGTATACATGCTTAGAATTTTTTTTTTTTTTTTGAGACAGAGTCCCGCTCTGTCGCACAGGCTGGGGTGCAGTGGCACAATCTTGGCTCACTGCAACCTCCGCCTCCCGGGTTCAAGTGATTCTCCTGCCTAAGCCTCCTGGGTAGCTGGGATTACAGGCACATGCCACAACACCTGGCTAATTTTTGTATTTTGAGTAGAGATGGGGTTTTACCATGTTGGCCAGGCTGGTCTTGAACTCTTGACCTCAGGTGATCCGCCTGCCTCAGCCTCCCAAAGTGCTGGGTTATAGGCATGAGCCACCGCGCCTGGCCTGTGAAATATATTTTAACATTTAATTCTTTATTATTTCTAGGTTTGTTTTTGTTGATTGACTTTTCTTCTTGTTTCTTGTTTTGGGTTTTATGTGTTTTGCTTCTTTACATACCTGATAATTTTTTATTGGATGTTAGAAATGTGTATTTTATGTTTAGGATTCCTAGATTATTTAAAATTTCTCTTAAATAATGTTGGACTTTTTTGTGGTTCACACTTAAGTTACTTGGAATCAGTTTGATCTTTTTTTTAATTTAATTTTTATTTTTATTTATTTATTTGTTTTTTGAGACAGGGCTTCACCCTGTCACTTGGGCTGGAGTATTGTGGGGCAGTCTTGACTCACTGTAACCTCCAAGTGCTGGGCTCAAGCAATCCTCCTGCCCCAGCCTCCCAAGTAGCTGGGACTAAAGGCACACACTACCATGCCCAGCTAATTTTTTTTTTTTATTTATTGTAGAGATGGGAGTCTCACCATGCTGCCTAGGCTGGTCTCAAACTCCTGGCCTCAAGTGATACTCCTACTTGGCCTCCCAAAATGCTGGGATTACAGGCATGAGCCACTATTAATGTTTTTGAGATTTAGTTTTAAATCTTTGTTAGTACAGGTCCAGAACAGCCTTTAGCCTAAGGCTAGTTTAGCCCTGTTTACTATTAGGTCTTTCTACTGTTGTTTCAGTGTTTCTTTTTCTGTGCTTCCTCTCACACATGCACAGATTGGTACTCAGAAGACTGGAAGCTATTTTTCTGCTATCTCCACAACCTCTCTTTTTGCAGCTTCTTTTTCTCCAATTCTCTGCCCACAAACACTAGCTTTTTTGGCTTTCTTGAAGTGTAATCTCTGCTTCCCAACTTCAGAGAGACTGTCATGCTGTTTCCCTTCCCTTCCCTTTGCTGTGGCCTGAAAATTGTCTCCCAGTGGTAATCTGAGACAATTGTTAAGCTCATTTTGTTGTTTCTCTCAACGATCACAGACCTGTTTTTTCTGTTATCCAATTATTGTCCAATTATTCATTCCTGTTGTCCTAAAATTATTTCGTGTATTTTGTTCAATTTTCTAGTTGTTTAAAATGGAAAGGTAAGTCTGACCCTATTCCATCATTGTTAGAAGTCACACTCATTATTAAAAATTGAGTTATAAGTTATGTACCATAAAATAATCACTTTAACATGAACAGTTTAGGGGTTTTTACTATATTCACAAGATTGCATCTTGTGAATATAATATCTAATTATACTATAATATTATCTAATGCCAGAATATTTTCATTACCCAAAAAAGAAACTCTTTGCCCATTAGCAGTTACTCCCTCTATCCACTTCCCTACACCAAGCTCTCAACTAATCTGCACTAATCTGCAGTCTTCCTTTTTGGATTTCCCTATTAGGACATTTTATGGAAATGGATCATTCATTATGTAGTATTTGGCTTCTTAATGTAATGTTCTGAAGGTTCATCCATATTGTAGCATATGTCAGTACAGTAAGTTCTTACTTAATGTCATTGATAGGTTCTTGGAAACTGCAACTTTAGGTAAAGGAACATGCAGCAGGTCCTTGAATAACATGTCATTTCATTGTAACACTGAGGAGGAAAAAACTGGGTTTTATTATACGTTGCTTTGTTATTGTTGTTTTTTGAGACAGGGTCTTGCTCTGTCATCCAGGCTGGAGTGCAGCCTCTTGAGTAGCTGAGACAACAGGCATGCACCACCATGCCCAGCTAATTTTTTTTTTTTAATTTTAATTTTTTTTAGACAGTGTCTCTCACTATGTTGCCCAGGCTGGTCTCAAACTTCTGGACTCAAGTGATCCATCTTCCTCAGCCTCCCAAAGTGCTGGGATTACAGGAGTGAGCCACCTGGTCCATTATTTTCACTTAAAGTCAAAAGAACCAGTTGATGATGTTTAATGAGGACTCAGGACTTCTTTACTTTTTATGGTCAAATAATATATCATTTTATGAATATATCACATTTTGTTTATCCACTCAATTTTGTTTATCCTTTCATTAGTTGATGAATATTTAGGTTGTTTCTACTTTTTAACTATTCTGAATAGACTGCTAAGAACAAATGTTGCATAAATAATATTTATGTGTGCTTTTTTTTTTTTTTCAATTCTTGGGTATATACCTGAGAGCATATTATGCTAGGTCATATGCTAACTCTATGTTTAACATTTTGAGGAATGCCAAACTATTTCCAAGGCAACTGGACTGTTTTCCATTGTTACCAACAATGTATGAAGATTCTAATTTCTGTACTTTTTTAAAAATATTGCCATCTTATTGAAGTGGCATGGTTGTCTTGAGTAAATACCCGAGATTTGTTGTCTTACAGCCACACAAAACTGGGACGCAGTCACACAAATAGTGATGTCAGAGTGGAAGTTTAAGGTGAAAGAAAGAGAAGAGCTGTCTCTGCTGCAGAGAGAGGGGTCCTGGAGAAGTGGGTTGCCGCTTTTATGGTGAAATGCAGTGAGTTTTATAGATGAGCTTGAGGAGGCAGTGTCTGATTTACATAGGGCATGAAAGATTGGTCAGACCAGGTGTGCTATTTGCCTAAGGTGCAAAAAACTAGTTAGGGCTAGGTGTGCCACTTGCATAGCATGTGAAAAAGCTGGCCACCCCGCCCTAATCTTTTATTATGCAGATGGGTTCTCTGGCTGGCTGGTGCCGTGTTGCCTGCTTCTTTACTGTACATGTGGTGACAAAGAAAAGCAAAGATGGACCCTCCATGTTGAACATACCTGGCTTCCAGGTAGCCCTTTTCTATTGCTGGCATTCACCTGTTCAGTTTCCAGCTTGCTTATCTATGTTTGCAGCTCAATTTTTCAGGCTGCTCTTTGTTAGAAAAGAAATGATTTGGGAGCTGCCTTTTGTTAAAAGGGAAATTCTGCCAAGGACTCTGTTGCCCTTATTATCTGCCTAAATAATTTCTATCTCCCGTATCATTATTGGGTATGAAGTAGTAGCTCATTGTCATTTTGATTTGCATTTTCCTAATGGCTAATGATATTGAGCATCTTCTGTGGTGCCTTTTGGCCATTTATCTATCTTCCTTGGAGACATGTCTATTCAAGTAATCCTTTGCTCTTTTTTTTTTCTTTCTTTCTTTCTTTTTATTTTACTTTTAAGTTCTGGGATACATTTGCAGAACGTGGAGGTTTGTTACATATGTATACATGTGCCATGGTGGTTTACTGCATCCATCAACCCATTGTCTACATTAGATATTTCTCCTAATGCTATCCCTCTCCCTTGGCCCCACCCCCTGACAGGCCCCAGTGTGTGATGTTCCCCTCCCTGTGTCCATGTATTCTCATTGTTCAACTCCTACTGATGAGTGAGAATATGCAGTGTTTGGTTTTCTCTTCCTGTATTAGTTTGCTGAAAATGATGGTTTCCAGCTTCATCCTTGTCCCTGCAAAGGGCATGAGCTCATTCTTTTTTATGGCTGCATAGTATTCTGTGGTTTATATGTGCCACATTTTCTTTATCCAGTCTAACGTTGATGGACATCTGGGTTGGTTCCAAGTCTTTGCCATTGTGAACAGTGCTACAGTAAACATACGTGTGCATGTGTCTTTATAGTTGAATGATTTATAATCCTTTGGGTATAGAATGATTTATAATCCTTTGGATATATACCCAGTAATGGGATTGCTGGTCAAATGGTATTTCTAGTTCTAGATTCTTGAGAAATAGCCTCACAAAGGCTAAACTAATTTACACTCCCACCAACAGTGTAAAGTGTATAAGGAAGGGGTCCAGTTTCAGTTTTCTGCATACAGCTGGCCAGTTTTCCCAGCACCATTTATTAATGGTTGTTTTTGTCTGGTTTATTGAAGATCAGTTGGTTGTAGATATGTGGTGTTATTTCTGAGGCCTGTTCCATTGGTCTGTATTTCTGTTCCATTGGTCTATGTATCTGTTTTGGTACCAGTACCATGCTGTTTTGGTTACTGTAGCCTTGCAGTATAGTTTGAAGTCAGGCAGTGTGATGCCTCTAGCTTTGTTGTTTTGCTTAGGATTGCCTTGGCTATATGGGCTCTTTTTTGGTTCCATATGAAATTTAAAGTAGTTTTTTCTAATTCTGTGAAGAATGTCAATGGTAGCTTGATGGGAATAGTATTGAATATATAAATTACTTTGGGCAGTATGGCCATTTTCACAATACTGATTCTTCCTATCCATGAGCATGGAATGTTTTTCCATTTGTTCGTGTCCTGTCTTATTTTCTTGAGCAGTGGTTTGTAGTTCTCCTTGAAGAGGTCCTTCACATCTCTTGTAAGTTGTATTCCTAGGTATTTTATTCTCTTTGTAGCAATTGCGAGTGGGAGATTGCTCATGATTTGGCTCTCTGTTATTGGTGTATAGGAATGCTTGTGATTTTTGCACATTGATTTTGTATACTGAGACTTCACTGAAGTTGCTTATCAGCTTAAGGAGTTTTTGGGCTGAGACGATGGAGTTTTCTATATATACAATCATGTCATCTGCAAACAGATAATTTGATTTCCTCTCTTCCTATTTGAATATACTTTATTTCTTTCTCTTGCCTCATTGCCCTGGCCAGAACTTCCAATAATATGTTGAATAGGAGTGGTGAGAAAGGGCATCCTTGACTTGTGCCGGTTTTCAAAGGGAATGCTTCCAGCTTTTGCCCATTCAGTATGCTATTGGCTATGGGTTTGTCATAAATAGCTCTCATTATTTTGAGATATGTTCCATCAGTAATACCTAGTTTATTGAGTGTTTTTTAGCATGAAGGGCTATTGAATTTTGTTGAAGGCCTTTTCTGCATCTATTGAGATAATCATGTGGTTTTTGTCATTGGTTCTGTTTATGTGATGGATTATGTTTATTGATTTGCATATGTTGAACCAGCCTTGCATCCCAGGGATTAAGCCGAGTTGATTGTGGTGGATAAGCTTTTTAATGTGCTGCTGGATTCAGTTTGCCAGTATTTTATTGAGGATTTTCATATTGATGTTCATCAGGGATATTGGCCTGAAATTTTTTTGTTGTGTCTCTGCCAGATTTTGGTATCAGGGTGATGCTGACCTCATAAAATGAGTTAGGGAGGAGTCTCTCTTTTTCTATTGTTTGGAATAGTTTTAGAAGGAATGGTACCAGCTCCTCTTTTTAACACCTCTGGTAGAATTCAGCTGTTGATCTATCTGGTCCTGGGCTTTTTTTGGTTAGTAGGCTATTAGTGCCTCAATTTCAGAACTTGTTATTGGTCTATTCAGGGATTCAACTTCTATCTGGTTTAGTCTTGGGAGGGTGTATATGTCCGGGAATGTATCCATTTCTTCTAGATTTTCTAGTTTATTTGCATAGAGGTGTTTATAGTATTCTCTGATGGTAGTTTGTATTTCTGTGGGATCAGTAGTGATACCCCCTTTATCATTTTTGATTGTGTCTATTTGATTCTTCTCTTTTCTTCTGTATTAGTCTGGCTAGTGGTCTATTTTGTTAGTCTTCAAAAAACTAGCTCCTGGATTCACTGATTTTTTTTTTGAAGGGTTTTTCATGTCTCTATCTTGTTCAGTTCTGCTCTGATCTTACTCATTTCTTGTCTTCTGCTAGATTTTGAATTTTTTTGCTCTTGCTTCTCTAGTTCTTTAATTGTGATGTTAGGGTGTCGATTTTAGATCTTTCCCACTTTCTCCTGTGGGCATTTAGTGCTATAAATTTCCCTCTAAACACTGCGTTAGCTGTGTCCCAGAGATTCTGGTATGTTGTGTCTTTGTTCTCATTTGGTTTCAAAGAACTTATTTATTTCTGCCTTAATTTTGTTATTTGCCCAGTAGTCATTCAGGATCAGGTTGTTCAGTTTCCATATAGTTGTGCGGTTTTGAGTGAATTTCTTAATCCTGAGTTTTAGTTTGGTTGCACTGTGGTCTGAGAGACTGTTTGTTATGATTTCCTTTCTTTTACATTTGCTGAGGGGTGTTTTACTTCCAATTATGTGGTCAATTTTAGAATAAGTGCTGTGTGGTACTGAGAAGAATGTATGTTCTGTTGATTTGGGGTGGAGAGTTCTGTAGATGTCTGTTAGGTCTGCTTGGTCCAGAGCTGAGTTCAAGTCCTGAATATCCTTGTTAATTTTCTGTCTCATTGATCTGTCTAATATTGACATTGGGGTGTTACTGTCTGGGAGTCTAAATCTCTTTGTAGGTCTCTAAGAACTTGGTTATGAATCTGGGTGGTCCTGTATTGGGTGCATATATATTTAGGATAGTTAGCTCTCTCATTGATCCCTTTACCGTCATGTAATGCGCTTCTTTGTGTTTTTTGATCTTTGTTGGTTTAAAGTCTAAATAGAGACTAGGATTGCAACCCCCACTTTTTTTTTGCTTTCCATTTGCTTGGTAAATATTCATCCATCCCTTTATTTTGAGCCTGTGTGTGTCTTTACACATGAGATGGGTCTCCTGAATTCATCACATGAATGGGTCTTAACTCTTTATCCAATTTGCCAGTCTGTGCCTTTTAATTGGAGCATTTAACCCATTTAGATTTAAGATTAATATTGTTATGTGTGAATTTTATCCTGTCATTATGATGCTAGCTTGTTATTTTGCTCATCAGTTGATGCAGATTCTTCATAGTGTTGATGGTCTTTAACTTTTGGTTTGTTTTTGCAGTGGCTGGTACCGGTTTTTCCTTTTGATATTTAGTGCTTCCTTCAGGAGCTCTTGTAAGGCAAGCCTGGTGGTGATAAAATCTCTCAGCATCTGCTTGTCTGTAAAGAATTTTATTTCTACTTTGCTTATGATGCTTAGTTTGGCTGGGTATGAAATTCTGCATTGAAAATTCTTTTCTTTAAGAATGTTAAGTATTGGCTCCTACTCTCTTCTGGCTTGTAGGATTTCTACAGAGAGATCTGCTGTTAGTCTGATGGGCTTCCCTTTGTGGGTAACCTGACCTTTCTCTCGGGCTGCCCTTAACATTTTTTCCTTCATTTCAACCTTGGCGAATCTGATGATTATGTGTTTTGGGGTTGTTCTTCTTGAGGATTATCTTAGTGGTGTTCTCTGTGTTTCCTGAATTTGAATGTTGGCCTGTCTTGCTAGGTTGGGGAAGTTCTCCTGGATAATATCTTGAAGTGTGTTTTGCAACTTGGTTCCATTCTCCCCGTCACTTTTAGGTACAGCAATCAAATGTAGGTTTGGTCTTTTCACATAGTCCCATATTTCTTGGAGGCTTTGTTTGTTCTTTTTCATTCTTTTTTCTCTGATCTTTTCTTCACGCTTTATTTCATTAAGTTGATTGTCAGTCTCTGATATCCTTTCTTCCACTTGATCTATTCGGCTATTGATACTTGTGTATGCTTCACGAAGTTCTCCTGCTGTGTTTTTCAGCTCAATCAGGTCATTTATGTTCTTCTCTAAACTGGTTATTCTAGTTAGCAATTCCTCTAACCTTTTTTTCAAGGTTCTTAGCTTCCTTGCATTGGGTTAGAACGTGCTCCTTTGGCGAGGGGTTTATTATTACCCTCCTTCTGAAGTCTCCTTCTGTCAGTTTGTCAAACTCATTCTCCATCCACTTTTGTTCCCTTGCTGGTAATGCGTTGTGATCCTTTGGGGGAGAAGAGGCGTTCTGGTTTTTGGAATTTTCAGCCTTTTTGCAGTGGTTTTTCCTCATCTTCGTGGATTTATCTACCTTTTGGTCTTTGCTGTTGGTGACCTTTGGATGGAGTTTTTGCATGGTCATCCTTTTTGTTGATGTTGATGCTATTGCTTTCAGTTTGTCAGTTTTTCTTCTAACAGTCAGGCCCCTCTGCTGGAGTTTGCTGCGGGTCCACTCCAGACCCTGTTTCCTTGGGTATCACCAGCGGAGGCTGCAGAACAGCAAAGACTGACTAGAAAAAAATCACCGTGAGACTAGTGTTAAGCATGAGAACTAGGATTAAATAAAGGTTATAAAGAATAGTATGTAATGACTATATGTTTTGGCAAAGAAATATAATTCAGCTGTAAAAAACAGTGGGAAGAGCATATGCAAAAAATTTTAAAAACTATTTTCTGCCATCATACTTTTGACTGTAGTGTTGGTCTTGTTGATCAGGTATTTTCTGTGTATTGTGCAGCAAAGCAAATGAATAATTATACATTATTCTAATTTCGTTATTGTCTGTATTCTTGAGAGCTAGGAATCTTAATGTAGAAGAAATTATATACTATTTATATTTATATAGATGTAAGAAGGCTAAATCCTGTACTTCTGATTTTTGATTAGAAATATCAGTATGAACTTGAGATACTTTAATGTTATTTAAAAATAGTATATACCTTATATTTGTGTGTATATATATATTTGTGCATATGTATATGTATGTTAATCTGAGAATGTTTTATGTGTATTGTGGCATAAATCAAATGAATATTTATGTGATATTTTAATGCTGACATTTCCTAGCTATGTCTATGGAAAAGTCCCAGAAATGAACAAACCTAGTTCCGTGAATGTGGCCTTGAAACGCTGTTTTCTGGATGGGCACAGTGGCCCATTCCTATAATCCCAGCACTTTGGGAGGCCAAGGCAGGTGGATCACTTGAGATCAGGAGTTCGAGATCAGCCTGGCCAACATGGTAAAACCCCATCTCTACAAAAATGCAAAAATTAGTCAGGCATGGTGGCGGGTGCCTGTAATCCAGCTACTCAGGAGGCTGAGGCAGGAAAATTGCTTGAACCCTGGAGGGGGAGGTTGCAGTAAGCCAAGTTTGTGCCATTGTACTCTAGCCTGGGTGACAAGAGTGAAACTGTCTCAAAAAAAAAAAAAAAAAAAAAGTAATGCTGTTTTCTACTAAAAGAAACCAGGGCTTCTTTGAGAAATCTTTGATTCCAGGTCTGGGGCATGAAATGTATAAAGTGATCCTGGAACATTTTTATACCAGATACCAAGGAGGCTGCCAACGACTGCTCGGTTCGTGACAAAGGAACTCAGGATCTGACTTGAAGGGGCTTTGGGTGACCAGCTATTTTAGTTTTACTACTTAAAGTCCTGAAACTTGGGAAACTTCTCAGTCTCAGGCAAAGTGGTACAGTTAATCACTCTCAGAGGCTCCTGCTGGCCAAAATGGAACACTTTGAGCATCAATAAGGATAAGAGCCATGATGGGTTGGGCATCCCTTATTATGTTTAAATACATTTCATAATGATATCAAAAAAAAAAAAAAAGCAAAACCCTAGAACCACTGACTAATTTTTCATTATTGGTGAATATTAGGAAATTATTCCTTCATTTTGAAAACTAATAAGGGAAAGATTAAGTATTTATTTTTAGTTTTCTGTATGAACAACACTCCTAGGTAAGCAAATAGTCAATGAGGTAAAGTTTATAGTGAAATTTCATATGCTTGTAACTAAAGACAAAACGACAGAATTGGATTATTACTATTTTGCAGTCACTTATGTTTCAGTGGATTTTGACATTGAATATCAGTGGCTGATACTCAACACAAAAAGAGAGAAAATCATACATCTCTTAAAATATACCATCCTCTAATGTTTAATCTTGCCAAAAATACTAAACTTGAATCTGATGAAGCTGCCCACATCCAACTACTAATTTACAGGTAATATAGAAGATAGAGGAGCTTGTTAAACTACATCAAGGGAATACAGTCAACAAAACCCAGTCTGTGGGAAACTTTAGGACAGATGATCCAATATATTCAACAAATTGCAATGAAAAAAAGAGAAGGTGAGAGAACAGATTAAAAACAGGAAAAATTAAACCATAGCTCTTAGGTATTTATACTTCAGTAATAAAAAAAAGTAAGGAAGTGATTAATGTAAAAGAGTAGTGGTTTCTCTTGGTTGGCATGAAGGGTAATGCCATTGGGAGGGAGTACATGAGGGCTTCTGTGGTGGCTCACATGGTCCTGTCACTGATCTATGTGTTGCTTCTAAGTTCATTTAGCTGTGTATCTCTGAGTGTGGTTTTCCATGTTTGTGTTATATTTAATAGTAAAAGTCTAAAATAAAAAAAACAGGGAGGGAAAGGAAATTGATTGAAAGGGAGGCAGCTATATTGGGAAATGGTGAGAATTGATGCCTTACAGATCAACTTATAATAGGTTAGACTTATTAACTAAGGATTTTATTAAGTGCTATTCCCAGAAGATTCAACATAATCTGTAAGTAAAGAGCCATTAAAGTTTACTAAAAAGGGGGTTGGAGTGCTGAAAACTGTTTTTTTTTTTTTTTGAGACGGAGTTTCACTCTTGTTGCCCAGGCTGGAGTACAATATCATGATCTCAGCTCATCGCAACCTCTGCCTCCCAGGTTCAAGCGATTCTTCTGCCTCAGCCTCCCAAGTAATTGGGATTACAGGCATATGCCACCACACCCGGCTAATTTTGTATTTTTAGTAGAAGTGGGGTTTCTCCATGTTGGTCAGGCTGGTCTCGAACTCCCAACCTCAGGTGATATGCCCACCTTGGCCTCCCAAAGTGATGGGATTACAGGTGTGAGCCACTGCACCCAGCCCAAAAACTGCATTTTTAAGAAGATAAATCTGGCTGGGTGGATTTCAGTGAGAGACTTGAAAGCTAGCCAAGAAACCACTATGTTAAGGTAATGGTGATAAAGATTTGGATTAGGATGATGCTTGTAGGAATAGAGGTAAAATAACAACTCTTGTTTTATGCAGTAGGATAGTTGGTAAGACTTGGTGACAGATTAAGTATGGTTGCTAAAAATAAAAACAGTAGAAATAAAGATTGCATGTTTTGAGAGCATACCTTTTGTTGGGTAGGATTAGGGAATTCTGGATCACAATCTTAGAGTAAGAGCTTAATTTCTTCTTACGATGTATTTAAAATCTCAGAGGAATGAGATTTTACGTTCCAAATTGTTTATCTAAAAATGTCAGTTCTAACAGGGAAGGTATTGATAATATTTCCAGTGCCAGATATCCAAGTTACTGGTGTCAAATCCATACGGGTCTGCAGCAACCTCAATTCTTGCCTCCTCAGAAGAAAGAATTCGACTGAGGGGCATAAAGGCAGAAAAAGAGACCAAGGCACATTTCAGAGCAGGAGTGGAAGTTTATTTAAAAAGGCTTTAGAACAGGAAAGAAAGAAAGGAAAGTACGCTTGGGAGAGTCCCAAGTGGGCACTGAGGTCAAGTGCAGTGTTTAACCTTGATCCGAGGACTTTATAGCCTGGCTCCTTTCCCAAGATTCTTCCCTTAGGGTGGGCTGCCCACATGTCCAGTGCCCTCCTTACCCTTAAGAGGTGAGCACAGGCAGTGTGTTTAGGAATTTCTGTGCATGCCTACCTGAGGCTTTCTTCCTTTTTCAGGTGGAGTACCCCCGGAAGGTCCACCATTTTGTGTCTTAAAGCACATGCCCTGGAAGTTGCTTCTCCCTGGCATTTGCATTCAATTAACACTTTAATGCACCAGGTGTGGACCATCAGGAAATATCCTCTCCCTGGCACTGGGTGCCAATTTATCAGTTTTAGAGAGGCAATGTGGCCGGGCGCGGTGGCTCATGCTTGTAATCCCAGCACTTTGGGAGGCCAAGGCGGGCGGATCACGAGGTCAGGAGATCGAGACCACGGTGAAACCCCGTTTCTACTAAAAAAAAAAAAAAAAAAAAATTAGCCGGGCGTGGTGGCGGGTGTCTGTAGTCCCAGCTACTCGGAGAGGCTGAGGCAGGAGAATGGCGTGAACCCCGAAGGTGGAGCTTGCAGCGAGCCAAGATTGCGCCACTGCACTCCAACCTGAGCGACAGAGCGAGACTCCGTCTCAAAAAAGAGAAGCAATGCAATAACTTCTGAACCATCAACTGACGTTCCTAGTGGGTGGCGCAATAGCCCTCTTCTGCCCCACTCTTGACTAACTTCCTGCAACAATAACAGTGATTGTTTTTGTTAAGTGCATAGTTGGGACAGAGATACGAGGGTGACTTTTCAATGTTACTTCTTTTTGTTTCTTGAGTTTTGAATCGTGCTTCTATTATCTCTTCAGAAAACGAATAATATTTAATTAAAAGATAAAGATGCCCCAATTGTGAATTTCCATGGGAAAAATTCTCCTTTGGCATTCCTTTTTTTGTTTTTTGTTTTTAAATTTAAGTATTTCAGACTAGTTTCTCTGAAAAAGCAGTCAGGTAAACATGTTTAATACTTGATTGACTTTGACTTACATGTGTTTGTAAACATATGTTTGTTTTATGTTTGAGTATGGTATATGCATACATACGGTGTATTGCTTGTGAGTGCATGAGTGTGGCTGTGTGTGGCTCTGGTGTATGTATTTATTTCACCCATAAAAGAATGTTTATACCTGGAGGTTCAGGGACCCTGGCTTCTCAGAGCTTTTAATTCTTATTGCCACTATGTAGGATTTTTCTCCTTAAATGGGGATGTCCTTGCTTCTCAGTTAGCCTTGGAGCCATTCAGAAATGGTTGTGATGCAGCAGTATGGAATGTCGCTCTTTCCTTTGTAATCACTACTGAGGCTGAAGATCACTACATGTTGGTTATTCAGTATGTCACCCTCTTCCACACTCTCCCTCATGCAACTGCTGTGAATCCAGCTTCTATAATAAAGTGTCCTAAAATACATGAATCTTTATTTCTTATCTCACCCTTTTGATAGGTAAAGACCTAGTATTAGATCTGGGAAAAGGAATAGGAAGTGTATGCAATAGTTTTATTTTGTTGTTTATGTATTTTCTCTTTTATAATTTATTAGTGATTAAAAACCATCACGCATGGTGGCTCACACCTGTAATCCTAGCACTTTGGGAGTCTGAGGCGGGAAGTTCACCTGAGCCCAGTAGTTTGAGAGCAGCCTGGGCAACATGGCAAAACCTCATCTCCACAAAAAATACAATTAGCCAGGCATGGTGGCACACGCCTGTAGTCCCAGCTACTTGGGAGGCTGAGGCAGAAGGATCGCTTGAGCCCAGGAGGTAGAGATTGCAGTGAGGTGTGATCATGCCACTGGACTCCAGTTTGGGCAACTGAGACCCTGTTCTCAAAAAAAAAAAAAAAAAAAATAGATTAGGAAAATAATGAAATTGAGAGAAGTTTTAAGACTACTCCTGCAGGATATAGGAAAGAGAAGCTGGGACTGGAAATAACAGGAGGCAGTAGTGGGAAGCTCAGCGGCCTAGCATAGTGATTGTCAATTTTGGCTGCACATTGGTACCACCTGGGAATATTAAAAACATAAAAACATAACTCATGCTTGGTTCTAACCCATAGAGATGCTGTTTTAATTGGTCAGGGCTGTGGCCTGAGCATTGGAACATTTTCAGTCTACCCACTTGAATTTGTAGTCAAGACTGAGAACCACTGGCCTAGAGAAGAAAGCTGGTTTAGGGCTGAAGGAATCCTTGGCTCTCACAGTGCCACAATTCCAAGTTCTCTCCACTTGGGATGAATTGGAGTTTATTGTAAAATGTAAATATAGTACTTCCGTGAGTTCCCTAGGACATTTGATGCTTTTTAAGACTTGCGATTATTTAGGTTTGTGGTTGGTGGGAAACAAAAAAAGCATGAGTGAATGTTTAGCATCTGGAAAGAATGGGTAGATTCACATATTAAGCACAATGTGAGCCACTGTGCTTTTTTTTTTTTTTAGTTTAAGTTTCAGGATACATGTGCAGGTTTGTTACATAGGTAAACATGTGCCATGGTGGTTTGCTGCACCTATCAACCCACTGTGCTTGTTATTAGTATTTATTAATAGTAATAAAACTTCATGGATCAACTAACTTAACATTGTGATGTTTGCACAGGTTGCCTGTGATTTGCTTCGGAGGATTATTCGGATCTTGAATCTCAGTAAGAGACTCCAAGGACAACTGCAAGGGGGAAGTAGAGAGATAACAAAAGCTGCCCAGAGTCTCAATGAACTTGGTAAGTTTTGTTTTTTGTTTTTTTTTAATTAAAAAGTTAGTAGAGATTTAAATATTTTTAAGTCACGTGATTGGTTGACTTTTATCACCATTAGCAAGTACTATTAAACAAATTTTTAAATAATTGGCTGTGTACAATATTGTAACACTTCTCAGAATGAATAAGTACAATTAGTTGATTTCATTGAAATGCTATTTATTTTAATTATATAGTAAAATTGGCCTTTTTCGTATACAGGTCTGTGAATTTTAATACATATATAGATTTATGTAAGCACCATTACAGTCATGATACAGAACAATTCCATCACTCCCCCAGATTCCCTCATTATCCCTTCACGATGATGCGTACCCGCTTCCGCTAATCCTAGCAACCACTGATCTTTTCTCCATCATTGTAGTTTTGTCTTTTTGAGAATGACTTATAAATGGAATTACAAAGTAGGTGACCTTTTCAGGCTGTCTTCTTGTACTCAAAATAATGCCTTTGAGATTTATTCAAGTTGTGAAGTGTACTAATAGTTTGTTACTTTGTGTTTGACTGAATACCATTGTATGAGTAGCCTGCAGTTTGTTTATTGATTCATTGATTGAAGGACATTTGTGGTGTTTCCAGTTTTTGGTGGTTATGAATAAGTGTACAGGTCTTTATGTGAAGTTTTCTTTTCTCTAGGAAATATTCTAGAGAAATACTGTTTTTAAGATGACAAATCCCATGCTGATACTATGTTTAGAAGATTTTAAAAATTTATTTCTTTTCTCAGACATTTATTGCAGGACCTTGACAGTCAAGAGTTTAATGTTCATGGTTTTGACTGTTAACCAGCTGCAAAGTCCATGATGCAGCAGTTCATAATTTTTCAGGCAAAATTTTGAATAACTAGTGAGTGCACATAGAACTGCCCAACGCTTTTAATGTGGCTTGGTGGTTTTCTTCTTTTCACTGGGTTCCCACTAATTTTTCAGAAGTGGATATATGTAGTGGCATTTGTACTTTATAGGCTCAGAAGTCTTTAATTGTATCCATTTCAGATATCAAGAGTCTGCTTACTCTTGGTATTGTGCTTTGAAAGCAGTTATGCCAGAATAGTATCAGAGAAATGTGCATTACATGTTCTTTCTGAATTTTCCTGTCTTTGATTTTTTGATTATATAGTCATGCTATGCTGTAATGCTTATTCCATATTTTTTATTAATCAAGGAAATCCTTCACAACTAATGCTTCAACAGCATTGCAATTGTATACTGCTGAAATATAGGTTTTGCTTAGGAAAATCATTGGGAATATCTCTAACTTGTGATTTAGTAGGCTAGGAAAATGTCATATAAAAAGTTAAACCTAAAAGCTGGGTATGGTGGCTGGTACCTGGAGGCCCAGTTACTTGGGACGTAGAGGCAGGCAGAATTGCTTGAGGCCAGGAGTTTGAGACCAGCCTAGGTGAACAGAACAGATCTCCACTTGGCCCTAAAAAGTAAAAATTGAGAAGTAAAGAAAATTAAAACAAAATAAAAGTTGAGCATCGTAGCATGTGCCTGCAGTCTCAACTACTAGGGAAACTGAGATGGGAGGATCACTCAAGCCCACAAGTTAGAGGCTACAGTGAACTGTTATTGCACCACTGCTCTCCACCCTGGGTGACAGAGCGAGATCTTGACTCTAAAAAAAAAAAAGTTAACTTTAAACAGTGAGTAATGCTCATGTGTTGTTTTCACAGTATTATCTAAACATAGAAGGGTAAAAATCCAAGTATCAGCCACTGTTTTCCTCTGTCACGTTTAATATCTGTGCACCAACAATAATTTGTAGGATTATGGAATCATTAAACATAGATGCATATTATTCCAAGGGTTATTATGGATGTTTGTCATCACTGACACTCCTTCAGTATTAAAAAAGTGCTAAATTTTGATTGGATTATGATTATAATTTCTTCTATAATTGACAGATTCTGTAATACAAATGGGCTTGTCTTCGAAAAAAAAACAAAAACTGGCACAGCCGGGCACGGTGGCTCACGCCTGTAATCCCAGCACTTTGGGAGGCTGAGGCGGGCGGATCATGAGGTCAGGAGATCGAGACCATCCTGGCCAACATGGTGAAACCCCGTCTCTACTAAATACAAAAATTAGCTGGGTGTGATGGTGCGCGCCTGTAATTCCAGCTACTCGGGAGGCTGAGGTAGGAGAATCACTTGAACCCAGGAGGCGGAGGTTGTAGTGAGCCGAGATCGTGCCACTGCACTCCAGCCTGGTGACAGAGTGAGACTCTGTCAAAAAAACAAAAACAAACCCCACAAAAAAACAGGCACAAGTATTGATCATAATGTTCTGAGTTAGTATAATGCAGAGTGTAAAACCATTATCCTTCCAATGTGCTGTTGGCTTTACCTAAAGTTTTTATAAAGATTGTTAAAAAGTTTTTGAGCAAGTATAGTTCATGGTGGAATGATCTCAAAGTGGATTGTATTAATCTAATTTTTAAAAGCTTTGCAGATGATGTCTGATTTAATATTTGCAAAGACATCATGTGTTTTTTATTCACCACTGTAGTTCAGTCTTGACCAGTCCTGGCATTTATAATAAGGAGAAGCCAAGGAAAAACAAGTTGCTATATTTGGAATTAATATCTGAATAAAAGTAATAATTTTGCAGTCACTATGACAGTTACATACATGTACACTAAATGACACTTCTGTGATTGGAACTTCTCTAAAATTGTCAGTGTCTGTATCAGTATGGTTCTGTTTTTCATTAGAAAGAATAAAATGATGAAGAGTAACAGTGTTTATACCACAGACCCTTGAAATTAACTTAAAAGCAATCTTTCAAACTTCAAAGGTTTGAGGCTTGATTTGGGACACCCAGATGAAATATATTGTCATCTGGAAATTAAGTATATTCTATGAGACTGGGGTGTGGAGTGACTACTAGTGGATACAGATTTGTTTTTAGGGTGATGAAAATGTTCTGGAATTAGATAGTGGTGACTTTTGTGCCACCTTGTCAGTGTACTAAAAACCACTGCTTTGTACACTTTGAAAGGGAGAGTCTTAGGTAAATTTGAAATTCATCAGTGTTGTTGTGTGTATTAATACCTTTGCCTTTTTATTACTGACTAGTATTCCATTGATACATCATAGTTGGTTTATCCATTTACATGCTGATGGACAGTTGGATTGTTCCTAAATTTTTAATATTATAAATTAAGCTGCTGTGAACATTCATGTACAAGTCTTTGTAGGAACATATCCTTTCGTTTCTCTTGGATAAGTACCTAGGATTGGAATGTCTAGATCATATGGTAGGTATATGTTTAGCTTTTTAAGAAATTGCCAAGGTTATTTTTCAAAATTGTTGTAATGTTTACATTCTTTTTTTTTGTTTTTCTTTTTGAGACAAAGTTACGCTGTTGTTGCCCAGACTAGAGCACAATGGCGCAATCTCGGCTCACTGCAACCTCCACCTCCCGGGGTCAAGCAATTCTTCTGCCTCAGTCTCCTGAGTAGCTGGGATTACAGGCGGCCGCCACCATGCCCGGCTAATTTTTGTATATTTAGTAGAGACGGGGTTTCACCGTGTTGAACAGGCTGGTCTTGAACTTCTGACCTCAGGTGATCCACCCTTCTCGGCCTCCCAAAGTGCTGGGATTACAGGCGTGAACCACCACACCCAGCCAATGTTTACATTCTTACCAGTAGCATTTGAAAGTTCTACTTCCCCCTACAAGCTTGCCAACACATGTTACACTGTCTTAATTTTAGTCATTCTAATAGGTATGTCCTGGTATCTTGTTTCGAGTTTTCAAAAAAAGCTATAATTAATAAAAGAGTTGAGTGAGATTTCAGTATACTAGATAAATATACAAAAAATTAATTGTATTTCTGTATACTCTGTTAGCAACAAGCAATTGGAGATTGAAATTCAAAAATACCACTTATAACAGCATAAAAATATGACAGACTTAAGGATAAGTCTAACAAAAGATGTGCAAAGCCTGTACACTGAAAACTACAAAATATTGTTGAGAACAAAGAAGACCTAAATCAGTCAATCAGTCAATGTTGTTCATCAGTTGGAAGACTTAATATTGTTTATTAACATGTACTGTTCTTCCCAACTTGATCTATGAATTCAACAGAATTTCAGTTTAAATTCCAGGAGGCTTTTAGAAATTGACAAGCTGATTTTAAAATTCATATGGAAATTCAGAGGATCTAGAATAGCTAGAATAACTTTCAAGAGAAAACATAGTTAGAGGAATAACCGTACCTGATTTGAAGACTTATTACAAAGACTCTTTAAAGTAATCAAGACACAAAGATCAATGGAACAGAGATTCCAGCGATAGACCCACATATATATGAACAACTGATTTTTGACACATTTAGTAGAGAAAAAAATAGTCTTTTCAACAGATGGTGCAGGAACAATTGGATCTCAATATGCAAAACAGTGAACTTGTATCCATACTTCACTTCGTATAAAAATATTAACTCAGAATGAATTCGTGTCCTAAATGTAAAATCTAAAACTACAGAACTTAAAGTAGGAGACTCAGAAGATTTTTTTATTTTTATTTTTATTTTTTTCTTTTCTTCTTTTTTAAAATTTTTAACTTTACTTTAAGTTCCAGGATACATGTGCAGAACATGCAGGTTTGTTACATAGTTATACATGCGCCATGGTGGTTTGCTGCACCTATCAACCTGTCATCTAGGTGTTTTTGTTGTTGTTGTTGTTTTTTGAGATGGAGTTTCGCTCTTGTTGCACAGGCTGGAGTGCAATGGCGCGATCTCCACTCACCGCAACCTCCGCCTCCTGGGTTCAAGCGACTCTCTTGCCTCAGCCTCCTGAGTAGCCGGGATTACAGGCATTCAACACCACGCCTGGCTAATTTTGTATTTTTAGTAGAGACAGGGCTTCTCTATGTTGGTCAGGCTGATCTTGAACTCCTGACCTCAGGTGATCTGCCCGCCTTGGCCTCCCAAAGTGCTGGGATTACAGACGTGAGCCACTGCGCCTGGCCTAGGTTTTAAGCCTCACATGCATTAGTTATTTGTCCTAATGCTCTCTCTCCCCTGCCCTCTGTCCCCTGACAGTCTCTGGTGTGTGTTGTCCCCTCCCTGTGTCCAAGTGTTCTCATTGTTCAACTCCCATTTACAAGTGAGAACATGTGGTGTTTGGTTTTCTATTCCTGTGCTAATTTGCTGAGGATGATGGCTTCCAGCTTCATCCATGTCCCTGCAGAGGACATGATCTCATTCTTTTTTATGGCTGCATAGTGTGTGTAGCGTATTTTCGTTATCCAGTCTATCGTTGATGGACATTTGGGTTGGTTTCATGTCTTTGCTATTGTAAATGGTGCTGCAGTAAACATTCATGTGCATGTGTCTTTACAGTAGAATGATTTATATTCCTTTGGGTATATCCCCAGTAATGGGATTCCTGGGTCAAATGGTATTTCTGGTTCCAGATACTTGAGGAGTCGCCACACTCTTCCACAACTGTTGAACTAATTTACATTCCCACCGACAGTGTAAAAGCATTCCTGTTTCTCCACAGCCTCGCCAGCATCTATTGTTTCTTGACTTTTTAATAATTGCCATTCTGATTGGCATGAGATGGTATCTCATTATGGTTTTGATTTGCGTTTCTGTAATGATCAGTGATGTTGAGCTTTTTTAAATGTTTGTTGGCTGCATAAATGTCATCTTTTGAGAAATGTCTATTCATATCCTTTGCCCACTTTGTGATTTTTTGTTTGTTTCATTGTAAATTTGTCTAAGTTCCTTGGAGATGCTGGATATTAGACATTTGTCAGATGGGTAGATTGCAAAATTTTTCTCCCATCCTGTAGGTTGCCTGTTCAGTCTGATGATAGTTTCTTTTGCTGTGCAGAAGCTCTTTAGTTTAATTAGATACCATTTATCAATTTTTGTTTTTGTTGCAATTGCTTTTGGTGTTTTCATCATGAAATCTTTGCCCATGCCCATGCCCTGAATGATATTGTCTATGTGTTCGTCTAGGGTTTTTATAGTTTTGGGTTTTACATTTAAGTCTTTAATCTATCTCGAGTTAATTTTTGAATAAGGTATAAGGAGGGGGTCCGGTTTCAGTTTTCTGCATACGGCTAGCCAGTTTTCCCAGCACCATTTATTAAATAGGGAATCCTTTCCCCATTGCTTATTTTTGTCCAATTTGTTGAAGATCAGCTGGTTGTACATGTGTAGTGTTATTTCTGAGGTCTCTGTTCTGTTTCATTAGTTACATATCTCTTTTGGTATCAGGACCATGCTGTTTTGGTTATTGTAGCCTTGTAGTATAGTTTGAAGTCAGATCGCATGATGCCTCCAGTTTTGTTCCTTTTGCTTAGGATTGTCTTGGCTATATGAGCTCTTTTTTGGTTCCATATGAAATTTAAAGTAGTTTTTTCTAACTCTGAAGAATGGCAATGGTAGTTTGATAGGAATAGCATTGAATCTATAAATTACTTTGGGTAGTATGGCCATTTTCACAGTATTGATTCTTCCTATGCATGAGCATGGAATGTTTTCTCATTAGTTTGGGTCTTTTGTGTCTTCTCTTACTGCCTTGAGCCTTGGTTTATAGTTCTCCTTGAAGAGGTCCTTCACTTCACTTATTAGCTGTATTCCTAGATATTTTATTCTCTTTGTAGCAATTGTAAGTGGGAGTTCATTCATGATTAGGTTCTCTGCTTGTCTGTTGTTGGTGTATAGGAATGCTTGTGATTTTTGCACATTGATTTTGTATACTGAGACTTCAGTGAAGTTGCTTATCAGTTTAAGGAGTTTTTGGGCTGAGACAATGGGGTTTTCTAAATACACAGTTATGTCATCTGCAGACAGACAATTTGACTTCCTCTCTTCCTATTTGAAAACCCTTTTTTTCTTTCTCTTGCCTGATTGCCCTGGCCAGAACTTCCAATGCTATGTTGAATAGGAGAGGTGAGAGAGGGCATCCTTGTCTTGTGCTGGTTTTCAGAGGGAATGCTTCCAGCTTTTGCCTATTTAGTATGATATTGGCTATGGGTTTGTCATAAATCGCTCTCATTATTTTGAGATATGTTCCATCAGTACCTAGTCCATTGAGTTTTTAACATGAAGGTATATTGAATTTTATCGGAGCCCTTTTCTGTGTCTGTTGAGATAATCTTATGCTTTTTGTCATTGGTTCTGTTTATGTGATGGATTATGTTTATTGATTTGCGTATGTTGAACCAGCCTTGCATCCCACGGATGAAGCCAAGTTGATCGTGGTGGATAAGCTTTTGAATGTGCCGCTGGATTCGGTTTGCCAGTATTTTATTGAGGATTTTCACATCGATGTTCATCAGGGATCTTGGCCTGACGTTTTCTTTTTTTGTTGTGTCTCTGCCAGGTTTTGGTTATCAGGATGATGCTGGCCTCATAAAGTGAGTTAGGGAGGAGTCCCTCCTTTTCAGTTGTTTGGAATAGCTTCAGAAGGAGTGGTACCAGCTCCTCTTTGTACCTCTGGTAGAATTCGGCTGTGAATCCATCTGGTCCTGGGCTTTTTTGGCTGGTAGGCTATTAATTAGTGCCTCAATTTCAGGACTTGTTATTAGTCTATTCAGAGATTTGACTTCTTTCTGGCTTAGTCTTGGGAGTGTGTATGTGTCCAAGTATTTTTCCATTTCTTCTAGATTTTCTAGTTTATTTGCGTTGAGGTTTTTATAGTATTCTCTTGGTGGTAGTTTGTATTTCTGTGGGATCGGTGGTGATATCCCCTTTATCATTTTTCATTGTGTCTACTTGATTCTTCTCTCTTTTCTTCTTTGTTAGTCTAGCTAATGCTCTATTTTGTTAATTTTTTCAAAAAACCAGCTCCTGGATTCATTAATTTTTTGAAGGATTTTTCGTGTCTGTGTCTCCTTCAGTTCTGCTCTGATCTTAGTCATTTCTTTTCTTCTGCTAGTTTTTGGGTTTGTTTGCTTTTGCTTCTCTAGTTCTTTTAATTGTGATGTTAAGGTGTTGATTTTAGATCTTTCCCCCTTTCTCCTGTGGGCATTTAGTGCTATAAATTTTCCTCTAAACACTGCTTTAAATGTGTCCCAGAGATTCTGGTATGTTGTCTCTTTGTTCTAATTGGTTTCAAAGAACTTCTTGATTTCTTCCTTTAATTTTGTTATTTACCCAGAAGTCATTTAGGAGCAGTTGTTCAATTTCCATGTAGTTGTTTGGTTTTGAGTTTCTTAATCCCGAGTTCTAATTTGATTGCATTGTGGACTGTTTGTTACGATTTCCATTCTTTTGCATTTGCTGAGGAGTGTTTATTTCCAATTATGTGGTTGATTTTAGAATAACTGCCTTGTGGCACTGAGAAGAATGTATATTCTGTTGATTTGGGGTGGAGAGTTCTGTAGATGTCTGTTAGGTCCACTTGATCCAGAGTGAGTTCAAGTCCTGAATATCCTCGGTAATTTTCTGTCCCATTGATCTGTCTAATGTTAACAGTGGGGTGTTAAAAGTCTCCCACTATTACTGTGTGGGAGTCTGAGTCTCTTTGTAGGTCTCTAAGAACTTGTTTTATGAATCTTGGTGCTCCTCTATTGGGTGTGTATATATTTAGGATAGTTAGCTTTTCTTGTTGAATTGATCCGTTTACCATTATATAATGCCCTTCTTTGTCTTTTTTGATCTTTGTTGGTTTAAAGTGTCTTTTATCAGAGACTAGAATTGTAACCCCTGCTTTTTTTTGTTTCCCATTTGCTTGGTAAATTTTCATCTATCCTTTTATTTTGAGTCTATGTGTATCTTTGCACATGAGATGGGTCTCCTGAATATAGCTCATCGATGGATCTTGACTCTTTATTCAATTTGCCAGTCTGTACCTTTTTAATTGGGACATTTAGCCCATTTACATTTAAGGTTAAAATTGTTGTGTGTGAATTTGATCCTGTCATCATGATGCTAACTCATTATTTTGCACACTAGTTGATGCAGTTTCTTCATAGCGTCATTGGTGTTTTCATTTTGGCGTGCTTTTGCAGTGGCTGGTACTGGTTTTTCCTTTCCATATTTAGTGCTTCCTTCAGTAGCTCTTGCAAAGCAGGCCTGGTGGTGATGAAATCCCTTAGCATTTGCTTGTCTAGAAAGGATTTCTTTTCTTATTTCTGCTTTGTTTATGAAGCTTAGTTTGGCTGGATATGAAATTCTGGGTTGAAAATTCTTCTCTTTGAGAATGCTGAGGCCGGGCGCGGTGACTCATGCCTGTAGTCCCAGCACTTTGGGAGGCTGAGGCGGGCAGATCTCGAGGTCAGGAGTTCGAGACCAGCCTGACCAACGTAGTGAAACCCCCTCTCTACTGAAAATAGAAAAATTAGCCAGGTGTGGTGGTACGCACCTGTAATCCCAGCTGCTCAGGAGGCTGAGGCAGGAGAATCACTTGAACCTGGGAGGCAGAGGTTGTGGTGAGCCGAGATTGCACCACTGCACTGCAGCCTGGGTGACAGAGTGAGACTCCATCTCAAAAAAAAAAAAAAAGGAATGTTGAATATTGGCGCTCACTGTCTTCTGGCTTGTAGAGTTTCTGCTGAGAGATCTGCTGTTAGTCTGATGGGCTTCCCTTTTCTAGGTGACCTGACCCTTTTCTCTGGCTGCTCTTAACATTTTTTCCTTCAATTCAACCCTGAAGAATCTGATGATTATGTCTTGGGGTTGATCTTCTCGTGGAATATCTTAGTGGTGTTCTCTGTATTTACTGAATTTGAATGTTGGCCTGTCTTGCTAGGTTGGGGAAGTTCTCCTGGATAATATCCTGAAGAGTCTTTTCCAAGTTGATTCCATTCACCCCATCTCTTTCAGGTACTCCAATCAATCATAGGTTCTTTATTTTTACATAGTCCCATATTTCTCTGAGATTTTGTTCATTTTTTTCATTCTTTTTTCTCTAATCTTGTCTGTATGCCTTATTTCAGCAAGGTGATTTTCAGACTCTGATATCCTTTCTTCCACTTGATCTATTCGGCTATTGATACTTGTGTATGCTTCACGAAGTTTTTCAGCTGCATCAGGTCATTAATGTTCCCCTCTAAACTGGTTATTATAGTTAGCAGCTCCTGAAACCTTTTGTCAAGGTTCTTAACTTCTTTGCATTGGGTTAGAACATGCTCCTTTAGCTCAGCAGAGTTTGTAATTACCCACCTTCTGAAGGCTACTTCTGTCAATTAGTTAGTTCATCTCATCCTCCGTCCAGTTCTGTGCCCTTGCTGGAGAGCTGTTGCGATCATTTGGAGGAGAAGACGCATTCTGGTTATTGGAATTTTCAGCATTTTTTCACTGGTTTTTCCTCATCTTTGTGGATTTATCTATCTTTGATCTTTGAGGCTGACGACCTTTGGATGGGGTTTTTGTGTAGGGGTCTTGTTGTTGTTGTTGCTTTCTGTTTGTTAGTTTTTCTTCCAACAGGCCCCTCTTCTGCAGGTCTGCTGCAGTTTGCTGGGGGTCCACTGCAGACCCTGTTCACCTGGGTATCACCAGCGGAGGCTGCAGAACAGAAAAGATTGCTGCCTGCTCCTTCCTCTGGAAGCTTCGTCCTGGAGGGTCACTGGCCTGATGCCAGCTGGAGCTCTCCTGTATGAGGTGTCTGTCAGCTCCTGTTGGGAGGTCTTTCCCAGAAGCATAGAAGATTTCTGTGACTTTGAATTAGACAGTGATTCTGAGATGTTACCCAAAGCACAATTCACAAGAGAATAAAGTTGATAAATTAGATTTCATCAAAATTTAAGACGTTCTTCAAATGGTACTGTTACGAGAATAAAAAGACAAACTGTGGACAAGGAGAAAATATTTGCAAAGTATATTTGATAGAGGACATATCAAAAGACTCAAAACTTGATAGGAACTCCAACAACCCACTTAATAGGCAAAAGAGTTGAACAGACACTTCACCCAAGATGGTAACAAATATGCATCTGTAAACATGCTCAACATCATTAGACATTAGGGAAATGAAAAGTATACTATTATTGTCAGAGAATAAGCAGAATTATTTTAGTGCAGACATATTTATTGTACTTTTTAATGCAGGTTATTATGTAATAGTTTAAAAAATAAAACTACAAAGTGTAGATTGAATGATTAAGTTATATCACATAGATTCGTGATTTTTCTTTAAGAAGAGTATTGGGACTAGATGAAAATTTAGATAGGCATTACTACAAAGTGATGATGTTATTTAAGCATGAGTAAGGTAATGTACTTACTACATTCATGGCTGCCAAGAGACAGTATTTACCCAGGTAAATTTGTCATAATCCAGGATCTGTTCTCTTTCTTTTTCTGGCTTAGAAACTTTATTTTGCTACACTGAGAATTGATTTAATAATTGTTTATAGATATTTTATTGCCTGACTTGTTCTAAAGAGGGCATTAATTTGACTAACAGTAAATCAAAAGATAATGAAAAAGAGACTAGCAACAAGAGTAAAAGAAGGATGATTTGTAGGGAGTTTCTTTGACAGCCCAGCTTTTACGTTAAAGTCCTCAATTGAGGCAGTAAGGATTCATCATTCTCCTCTCCACCTCCCATTGATGGATACTCTGCTTTTGAGGGGAAATGGAATATGGGATTCACAGGAGGGTGAGGATGACTGTATCTCTTACACACCATAATGACAACTCATCCTTCTGAAATTTTTCCAATTCTGTGTATTAATGCATTTAGTTTCTCGAATATTAGAATGATTCTCTACTAATCCCACTTGTGAAAACAGAATTGTTACTATATTTATGGTTCAAATGTATAGGTTACTATGATAAACTTTGTATCTTTTTTAAATATTCTTTACTGAATCAATCTCTTCGTTTTATGAAGTCTACTTATATATCTAGCAAGATTTTTAGTTTTCATCAATAATATATCTATATCCCGCATATTGAGTCTCATGATAACATTAATTCTAGGTAGCTATTTAGTATTATCTGATCTATTTTCGACTTATCCTACAAATAGAGATTGAAGGAGGAAAAATTTCCCGTAAAAAAGTCACCACACCATACCTTCTTGAATACTCTTTATTCTGTTTATGAAAATCATGATTTATAATTCGTTTAATTTATTTATCAAACAATTAGGTTTCAATATACATAAGCCCTGTAGCTTGTTAGAATCTCCTACAGAGTGAGTAAAATGCAGTTTCTGTGTTTAAGAAGTGTAAGATCTGTCCTTATCTATAAACTCAGCATAAAACTGATAATGACAACAATATATTGATGATGATGATGATGATGATGATGATATCCATGGGGTAAACCAGTCTCTGCCTAGTCTTCCTATTTTGGCTCATCTGCACTTTCCATGAAGTAACAATAAAAAAACTTTTGTCATTCTTTTATCATAAAACTTGGAAAAATTCATTTACTTATTCAGACATTGTTTATTGAATATCTACTATGTGTGCTGTGTGCTATTCTAGACACTGAAAATACAAGACACTGAACAAAAGAGAAACCCCCTACCCTTTGTAGAATTTATATTCCATTGGGTCCTAAGGACACCCATCTGGTGTATCTGTAAAACTCTGATTCTAAAGCCTGAGCTCTTAAACCACCAATGCTGTACTCTTTTCTTAAACTCTGTGGCTGCATTTAATTGCTTCATAAAAGGGATTGCTGCTATTGGTAGGTCTCCCAGTATCCTTTAAAAAAAAAAAATCACATATTTATTATACTTTCTAAGAATACCTTATACAAAATAGGTTTAAATGTATATTATAATTCAGTGAAAATGAGAAAATGACTTCTGGTTGAGCTATAACCTCATAATAAACCAAAATCTAAAGAGTGTGTGTGTGTGTGTGTGTGTGTGTAAAATAGGCCATGTTTATATAGAAAATGTATTTATGTTAGGATTGTGGGTTGACTTGTTAGTAACTTAATATTCTATTTTAAAGTTTTATTGCATTATTGAAGAATCATTTTTTAAAAGTATAATCAAGCAGTTGGATATGATAGAAAATATTTCCTCTACTAATTGTAATCGCTTATGGTCTATTTTCTAAGTTTTACATTTTTATTGCTAAGCTGCAATATATTAACACCATGTGTCATGAGAGAATATTCTTAAAACCAAATATGTCATAGAAGCATTGTGATACATTTATTATGGAAGGGAGAGGTAGTTTAAACTTGTTTCATCCACTGATGTTCTTATTGTAACTATGATATTTCTTAATCTGATAAAACAATACTTATAGGCAAACATTTCTGACTTATGTATAGATGAAAGTATGATTTGTATAATCTTGCCATACAATAGGGACCCATTAATTACTGAAGTAATTAATGTTTTTTGAGATGTCTGTAATATGTTGTAGTTGGTGAAGATTTTAGAACGTTTTATTTCGGCCAGGCGTGGTGGCTCACACCTGTAATCCAGCACTTTGGGAGCCCGAGGTGGGCGGGTCACGAGGTCAGGAGATCAAGACCATCCTGGCTAATACAGTGAAACCCAGTCTGTACTAAAAAAAAAAAAATACAAAAAATTAGCCGGGCATGGTGGTGGGTTCCTGTAGTCCCAGCTACTCGGGAGGCTGAGGCAGGAGAATGGCGTGAACCCGGGAGGTGGAGCTTGCAGTGAGCCGAGATTGTGCCACTGCACTCCAGCATGGGCGACAGCGAGACTCCCATCTCAAAAAAAAAAAGAAAAAAGAAAAGAAAGTCAAGTCTATTAAAATTGTTCATTGATAGGAAAGGTTGAAAATACACCATGAGCTTTGAAAGAAGCTGCAGGCTACAGCCTACACTGTAAGCCAGGTGAAAAACTGTAAGTCCTCAGAGGGTGAGAGAGGAAGAGACTACCTCCAGGATACACACCCCTACAGGGGAACCTGACAATCCAACCCACAGGGGAAGACCTTTATCCTACTCAACACTGGAACTGATTTAGGGAGTGGTGACGTATATAAAAGTAGGAACGGCAGTGGGAGCAGCCTTGCGTGCTTTCCCAGTCTGCAGAGTAGACCAATGGGAGCCATTCATCATTCTGCCTCACAGTGTATCTCATGGAAGTCCGCCAGCTAATTCAGGAAGCGGTCACAGGTTGAAAGAACAACCCAAATGTTCAACATCGATAGACTGGACTAAGAAAATGTGGCACATATACACCATGGAATACTATGCACCCATAAAAAAGGATGAGTTCATGTCGTTTGTAGGGACATGGATGAAGCTGGAAACCATCATTCTCAGCAAACTATCGCAAGGACAAAAAACCAAACACCGCATGTTCTCACTCATAGGTGGGAATTGAACAATGAGAACACATGGACACAGGAAGGGGAACATCACACACCTGGGACTGTTGTGGGGTGGGGGGAGGGGGGAGGGATAGCATTAGGAGATATACCTAATGCTAAATGACGAGTTAATGGGTGCAGCACACCAACATGGCACATGTATACATATGTGACAAACCTGCACGTTGTGCACATGTACCCTAAAACTTTAATAATAATAAAATTAAAAAATATATCTATATATCCATAAGCGGCCAGGTGCAGTGGCTCACACCTGTAATCCCAGCACTTTGGGAGGCCGAGGTGGGCAGATCACGAGGTCAGGAGGTCGAGACCATCCTGTCTAACATGGTGAAACCCCGTATCTACAAAAAATACAAAAAATTAGCCGGGTGTGGTGGCATGCACCTATAGTCCCAGCTACTCAGGAGGCTGAGGCAGGAGAACTGGTTGAACCCAGGAGACAGAGGTTGCAGTGAGCCAAGATTGCACCACTGCACTCCAGACTGGGCGACAGAGCGAGACCCTGTCAAATAAATAAATAAATAAATAAATAAACAAATAAATAAATAAAATAATGCACATAAGCAAATGTGAATTCAAACATTTTTAAAATGTTTTCCCATGGTCAATGGCCAAGAACTTAGCCCCTTTTGCGTCTGCAAAAAAGATAAAATGCTAGGAATATACTTAACCAAGGAGGTGAAAGATCTCTACAAGGTGAACTACAACACTGCTGAAAGAAAACATAGATGACACAAACTAATGGAAAAACATCCTGTGTTCATAGATTGGAAGAATCGATATTGTGAAAATAACCATACTGCCCAAAGCAATCTACATATTCAGTGCAATTCCCCATCAAAATACCAACATTATTTTTCATCGAATGGGAAAAAAATTCCTAAAATTCATGTGGAACCAAAAAGAGCCCAAATAACCAAAGCAATCCTAAGCAAAAAGAACACATCTGGAAGCATCATATTACTGGACTCTTAGTTATACTGCAAGGCTGTATACAGTTACCAAAACAGCATGGTTCTGGTATAAAAGTAGGCACATAGACCCAATGAAACAGAATAGAGAACTCAGAAATAAAGCCAAATACTTAGAACCAAGTGATCTCCAACAAAGCATACAGAACATAAATTGGAGAAAGGACACCCTATTAAATAAATGGTGCTGAGAAAACTGGCTAGCCACATGTAGAAGAATGAAACTGTATCCCTCTCACTTTATACAAAATCAACTCAAGATGGATCAAAGACTTAAATCTAAGACCCAAAGCCATACAAATCCTAGAAGAAAACCTAGGAAAAACTCTTCTAGACACTGGCCTAGACAAAGAATTCATGACTAAAATCCCAAAAGCAAATGCAACAAAAATAAATAAATGGGACCTGGTTAAATAGCTTCTCTACAGCAAAAGAAATAATCGTCAAAATATACAGACAACCCACAGAATGGGAGAAGATATTTGTAAACTGTGCATCTGACAAAGAACTAGTATTCAGAAGCTACAAGGAACTCAAATCAGCAAGAAAAATAAATAATCCCACCAAAAAGTGGGCAAATGACATGAATAGACATTTCTCAAAAGAAGATACACAAATGGCCGAGAAACATATGAAAAAATGTTCAACATCCCTAATCATTAGAGAAATGCAAATTAAAACCACAATGAGATTATCAGCTTACTCCTGCTAGAATGGCCATTATTAGAAAGTCAAAAAAAAATTGATGTTGGTGTGGATGTGGTAATGCTTATACACTACTGGTGGGAATGTAAATTAATACAGCCTCTATGGAAAACAGTATGGAGATTCCTTAAAGAACTAAAAGTAGATCTACCATTCAATCCAGCAGTCCCACTACTGGGTATCTATCCAAAGGAAAAGAAGTTATTATATGAAAAAGACATATGCACACGTATCTTTATTGAAGACCAGTTCACAATTGCAAAGATATGGAACCCACCTAAATGCCCATTGACCAATGAGTGAATAAAGACAACATGATGTATATATATGTGTGTGTGTGTGTGTGTTTGTCTGTGTATATATATGTGTATAGTGTATATATATGTGTATATATATGTGTATAGTATATATGTATGTGTGTATATATATGTGTATATATGTATGTGTATAGTATGTATATATATGTGTGTATATATATATATACACACACACCATGTAATACTACTCAGCCATAAAAAGGAATGAAGTAATGTGTTTTGCAGCAACATGGATTAAGCTGGAGGCCATTATTCTAAGTGAGATAACTCAGGAATGGAGAACTAAACGTCAAATGTTCTCATTATAAGTGGGAGTTAATCTAAGAATATGCAAAGACTTACAGAGTGATAAAATGGACTTTGGAGATTCAGAAGAGGAAGGGTATTGAGGGTGTGGGATAAAAAACTGCATATTAGGTACAAAGTACACTACTTGGGTGATAGGTGTACTAAAATCTCAGAATTCATCACTATATAATTTATGTATGTAATCAAAACCACTTGTACTCCAAAAGCTATTGAAATAAAAGAAAAAAAATACCATGAAACTGTTTCTAGTTTTCAATTAGGTTTCCCTTTATTGTAAGTCTGAAGTGACTTGTTTCTTAAATGCATTGAAATTTTTTTTGTGTGACAACTTCTTCATAGTTAGTAATGTATATGTATATATCTACAGTGTAATGACAGATTATAAACGTTTTCAGTTTGTACATTTGATTTAAATGGTCTCTAAATTGCTTACGTATGTGACTGGGTTCAGCCACCACCAGATGGGGGTGATGTTGTGCTCAAATCCAAATGGCCAGAAAGGCTTATGCTTAGATATGGGTTTCTATGTGGTAGAGATAAGCATATAGAAATTATACACACAAGCACACAGACCTTTTTTTAAACTAATTGAAGTTAATGTTGCTAAAATTTATATTTAACAGGTAATACCCATACCACATTTATGATGCTATTCGTTCTTTTATCATATAGTTTAAAAAATTCAGGGTAACATCTAGACAAAAGCAAGGAGCTCTTTTACTGTAAACATTAGTATGTTGTTTTTCATACATTTCAAAGTTGCAAGCATTTCTAGGTATGTGTTCTGTTTCATATGGTTGTTGAATAATGTTCATGGAAGCTCTGTATTTTACCTTACTACCACCCCTTGCTGGAAGACTTACAAAGTTTGAGAACAATTTATTTTGCTTAAGGTACTTCAAACTAGTAATGTATCAAAGTTTTTTATTTCTTGGTTCTCAGGGATTTTCTTTTTCATTTGGATGCTTACGCCAACAGTTCTCAAGTTCTTTTCCCTTCTAGTATATATTACTAATAATGTTAATTTGAAAAAAATGTGTCTTAATCTAAACGTGCCTCAGAACTACAGGCTTATTCTATTGTTGACTGTTCCTTTAAAATTATGCTAGCTTTCTTCTTGATGAATTACAGCTTTGGGTCTCTAAGTATAATATCGTACAGGAAAGTTAGGTGGGTTGTTCTACTTTTCATTGCCAAGATAATTTATTCCTTTATGTATAGAAAAGCCAATAACAATGTGAAACAGTTTTTATCAGTCTTTGTTTTGGTAAATACGGTAAATTAAGATTGCTAAAGGCTATTAGTAGGGTTGAATGTAAATTTATGATTATAGGTGTACCTGTAGAATTTTACGCTTTCATATTGTGTAAACAACAGGGCAGGGAGGCATGATCTTCTGAGAAACATATTCAGTAAAATAGCTTGTAGTTTTATTCGTTTGTTTTTAACTTCTGTGTTACAGATTTGAAATCTCTTTTGATGAATCAGAAATGTGATTTGATGAATCTTTTAATATCGTATCCAAAAGGAAGTTACATGCTGATGATATGGTTTTATTATTATAACTAGGAATATATCCTGTTGCCAGCGGTGATAATCTGTATTATTTCCTTATTAATTATATTAAAACTTAAGTTATTTCAGTGTTGAAAAAAACCCTGAAATTATTATATCTGGTAAACCATTCTCTAAAATCCAATCAGTTTATACTAATGTAACTAAAAAGTGCCAAATTAGATATATAGGGATATATCTTATGGTGAATTTATTTTCGTGGGCACATCAAGAAGGCATGATCCTCAGAATGAGGTAGTACACAGAGATTTATGAAGTTTTTTCTGTAGCAGTTACAGAGATTAGTAACATCTGCTTTGAAAAAAGAATCCGTATCTAAATTGTATGATCTAGGTCTCTGGAAGTGGGCTAATAAGTTGTTCACTTCTCAGATTTATCCACAGTCGCTTCGTGAGGAGAATGCAGAATTTGCCAGCAAAAGTTCCTGAAGACCCCCTTCATATGTTCCAGGAAAGAACAATTGGATAGAATCTTATTTTTCAAAACAGGATGCCAACTCTTACGTCTTAAATTGGTTTCCACAGCACGTGGATCTATATTCAGTATAGCATACATTACCGATTGACTTCCCAGTTCCTTTCTTTCCATTCTTTCTTTTTGGCAGGGTCTCAGTTTGGTTGAGTGCTCTTCTTCCTAATAATATCTTTGGGCTCAAGGAAGGGACCACTTAATTGTTCCAGTGCTTAAATCATGATCGATCATGATAGTTTCATTCCTTTACGTAATGTTTTAAACATGGACATGCGACCTCATCTGGGCTCAGGAGATTTGAGGAGAAGTGAGCTGGGGGATGTTTTAGAAAGGTTTTCTTTGCAAAAAAATGTAGATGCAAAGGAAGAATTAGAGCTGGAGATTAGATACTATCCCTACTTCTAAACTTTGAAATTGAGATACATTATTTGCCTATTTGCACTGAATGAACAGACTCCAGTTCCCTCTTTAACATTCCATTCTGTCATCTCATTTAAAAAATTTCAGGCTAGGCATGGTGGCTTACACCTCCCAGCACTTAGGGAGGTCCAAGGCAGCCTGATCACTTGAGGTCAGGAGTTCGAGACCAGCTGGGCCAACATGGTGAAACCCCACCTCTACTGAAAATACAAAAAATTAGCTGGGCATGGTGACGCGCGCCTTTAATCCTAGCTTCTTAGGAGGCTGAGGCAGGAGAAATGGCTTGAACCTGGGAGGTGGAGGTTGCAGTGAGCCAAGATTGTGCCACTGCACTCCAGCCTGGACAACAGAGCGAGACTCCATCTCAAAAAAAAAAAAAGTTACTCCTCTTCCCTTTGTTTTTTAAACTTTTCTGGATAGGTTAATAGGAATACTTTATGTTAATGTGGTGTTTTTCTTTTTTAAATTTTAGAATGGTAAGTATACTTAACATGAGATCTACCCTCTTAACAATTTTTTTTTTTTTTTTTGAGATGGAGTCTCGCTCTGTCGCCCAGGCTGGATGCAGTGGCGCAATCTCGGCTCACTGCAAGCTCCGCCTCCCGGGTTCACGCCATTCTCCTGCCTCAGCCTCTCTGAGTAGCTGGGACTACAGGCGCCCGCCACCACGCCCGGCTAATTTTTTGTATTTTTAGTAGAGACGGGGTTTCACCGTGGTCTCGATCTGCTGACCTCGTGATCCGCCCGCCTCGGCCTCCCAAAGTGCTGGGATTACAAGCGTGAGCTACCGTGCCCGGCAACAGATTTTTAAATGTATAATATGGTATTGTTATCTATAGGCATGGTGTTGAACAGCAGATTTCTAGAACGAACTTATCTTGCTTTACTAAAATTTTATGTCCATTGATTAACAACTCCTCATTTCTCCCTCTCCCCCAGCCCCTGGCAGCCACAATTCCATTATTCGCTTCCATGCATTTGTCTATTTTAGATACCTTATGTCAGTGGAATCATGCAGTATTTGTCCTTCTGTGACTGGCTTATTTTACTAAGCATAATATCCATAAGATTCATCCGCATTGTTGCATATTTCAGGATTTCTTTCTTGTTTAAGTCGGAATAATATTCTGTTCTATGTATATATCACATTTTAAAAATCCGGTCATCAGCTGGTGGACATTTAGGTTATTTCTGTATTTTGGCTGTTGTAAATAGTGCTGCTGTGAACATGAGAGTGCAGATACCTCCTCAAGATCCTGTTTCAGTTATTTTGGATAAAAACCCAGAAGTGGGACTGCTGGATCATATAGTAATTCTATTTTTAATTTCTTTGAGGAATCACCATACTATTTTCTATAGGGGTTGTACAATTTTGCATTCCCACTAACAGTGTAAAAGGATTCCAATTTCTCCACAACTTCACCAGCACGTGTCTGTTTTTTGTTGTTTTTGCTTGTTGTTTTTTTTTGTTTGTTTGTTTTTTTATAATAACCATTCTAATGGATGTGAGGTGGTATCTCACTGTGGTTTCGATTTGCATTACTCTGATGACTGGTGATATTAATGATCTTTTTATATACTTGTTGGCTATTTGTATGTATTCTTTGGAGAAATGTCTATTCAAGTCCTTAGCTCATTTTTAATTGGGTTTTTATTTTTGCTATTGAGTTGTAAAGTCCCTTATACCTTTTGGACTTCCCAAATACAGATACATGGTTTGTGAATATTTTCTCGCATTTCATAGGTTGCATTCTCACTGTCTTGTTTCCTTTGCTGTGCAGAACCTCTTTAGTTTCATGTAGTCCCACTTGCCTATTTTTGCATTTGTTGTCTGTGTTTTTGGTCACATCTGTGAAATCATTGCCAAGACCAATGGCACAGAGTTTTTCCTCACGTGTCGTTCTAGGAGTTTTACAGTTTCAGGTCTAATGGCTAAATCGTTAATCCATTCTGAGTTGATTTTTGTGTATGGTGTAAGACTAAGGGTCCAATTTCATTCCCCTGCATTTATATATCTGGTTTTCCTTGTATTTGTTGAAGATACTGTCATTACCTCCTTGTGTATTCATGGCACCCTTGTTGCACATTGGTTTATCATATATGCATGAATTTATTTCTGGGCTCTCTACTCTGTTGCATCAGTTTGTCTTTCTTTTTGCCAGTACCATACTATTTAATTATTATAGCTTTGTGTATGTATATATAAAGAAGTATGATAATACCAGCTATGTTGTTTCTCAGAGTTCTTTTGACTATTCACGGTATTCTGTGGTTCCATGTGAATTTTAGATTTTTTTTTCTATTTCTCTAAAAAATGACATTAGGATTTAGATAGGGATTGCATTGAATCTGTAGACCACTTTGAGTAGTAGGGAAATTTTAACAGTATTCAGTCATCTAATCTATGAACATTAGAAGTATTTCCATTTGTTTGTCTTCTTTAGTTCTTTAGTTTCTTTTATCAATGTTTTGTAGTTTTGAATATACAGGTCTTTCACTTTCTTAGTTGAGTCAGTTCCTAGTATTTTATTATTTGGATGCAATTGTAAATGAGATTGTTTTCTTAATATCTTTTTCATATAGATTGTTATTGGTACATAGGAATGAAACTGATTTTTGTGTGTTGATTTTGTATTCTGCAACTTTACTGAATTTTTTATGTTAATAGTTTTTTGGTGGGGTCTTTATGCATTTCTGTAAATATTAGATCATGTTATCTGCAAACAGGGACAGTTACTACTTTCCTTTTGATTTGAATGCCTTTTATTTCTTTTTCTTACTTAATTGCTCTGGCTAGGATTTCCAACACTATAGAAGTTTTGGTGGAGCAGGTGCAAGCTAATACTTGTTTGTTCGTTTGTTTGTTTTGTAGAGACAGGGCCTTGCTTTGCCATTCAAGCTGGAGTGCAGTGGCAGTGGTGCAGTCATATCTCATTGTAACCTCAAACTCCTGGGCTCAAGTGAGCCTCTTGCTTCAGCCACTTGAGTGGCTGGGACACAGGCATGCCACCATGCCTGGCTAATTTTTAATTTTTATTTGGTAGAGATGGAGTCTCGCTATGCTGTCCAGGCTGGTCTTGAACTCCTGGGCTCAAGTGATTCTTCTGCGTTTGCCTCCAGAAGTGCTGGGATTATAAGTGTGAGCCACTGTGTCTGGCCTTGTTTTGTTTTTGATCTTAGGGAAAAAACTTTCAGTCTTTCACAACTGAGTATTTTGTTAGCTGTGTGTTCTTCATATATGACCTTTATTGTGTTAAGGAAGTTTTTCTTTTATTTCTATTTATTAAATATTTTTATCATGAAATGGTGTTGAGTTTGGTCAAGTGCTTTTTCCGCATCAGTTGAAAGGGTCATGTGTTTTTTCCTTTCATTCTATTAATGTGGTATATTATATTGATTGATTTTTTTTTTTTTTTTTTTGAGAGTCTCGTTGTTTCCCAGGCTGGAATTCAGTTACACGATCTCAGTTCACTGCAACCTCCACCTCCTGGGTTCAAGCAGTTCTCATGCCTCAGCCTCCGAAGTAGCTGGGATTATAGGCACATGCCATCATACCCAGCTAATTTTTGTGTTTTTAGTAGAGATAGGGGTTTCTCCATGTTGGCTGGGCTGGTCTCCAACTCCTGACTTCAAGTGATCTACCTGCCTTAGCCTCCCAAAGTGCTGGGATTACAGGCATGAGTCACTGTGCCCAGTCAGTTGATTGATTTTTGTATGTTGAAGTACTCTTGTATTCCAGAGATAGATTCTAGTTGTTCATGATGTATGATCCTTTTAATACGCAGCTAAATATGGTTTGCTAGTATATTGTTGAGGATTTTTTTCATCTGTATTTATACAGGATATTGGGCTGTTGTTTTCTTGTAGTGTCTTTGACTTTGGTGTCAGGCAAATGCTGGCCCTCATAGACTGAGTTAGGAAGCACTCCCTTCTCTTTAATTTTTGGGAAGAGTTGTAGAAGTATTGATATTTACTCTTTAAATGTTCAGTCCAACTGGGTGTGGTGGCATGTGACTGTAATCTCAGGTACTCAGGAGGCTGAGGTGGGAGGATCATTTGAGCTCAGGAGTTCAAGACCAGCCTGGGCAAAATAGCGAGACCTTGTCTCTTAAAAAAATAATGAATAAATGAATTTAAAAAATAATAAAAATAAACAAAAAATAAATGAAATAAAGTATTTGGCCAAACTCACCTGTGAAATCATCTGGTCTGGGATTTCCTTTCTTGGAATTTTCTGCTTTCTTTCATGTTAATCAAATACTTTTGTGTCTTCTATTTTATTTTGTTTGTGTACTTTTTAGCTGTGTGCTTGTACTATTTTTCTAAGAATTACAGTGTAATTCTTAGAAATTCACTGGAGATTGCAACATGCATCTTTAATTACCACAGTCTACTTAGTGTTGAATTACTTCAGGTGAAATAGTAGCTGCTTTGAAGTCTTCGCTAAGTCCCACATATTAGCCCACTCTGAATCAATTTCTATTGACTTTTTTTTCCTTTTCATGCATATGGATCATGTTACCTCATTTATTTGCATGTGAAATAAATTTTGGTTGAAAACTAGACGTTATGGATAGTACATTACATTTTATTGATTGTAGATTCTGTTATGTTCTCTGAGGATTGCTCATGTTATTTTTGTTCTAGCCTGTAGAACAAATTTAACTTGTCTGGTCTTAAACTGTACATTATATTCCCTGCATTGTGTAGTTGCTGGTTTTCTTCAGTTCTTTAATCTTACAGCTGCCACTTTGTGAGTGTAGTACCTTATGGTTTTCCCTGTACTTGTGTAGTTAGCTATCGCCAAGGATTCTGGCAAAGTTGGTACTAAAATTATGGCCCTTACCTCTTTTTCCTTTGTGTGTTTCTTCCCTATCCTTTCAGTTGCTCTGCCAGCCATGAGCCTAGTTCTCTGACACCGTAAATTAGTAAGGCCCCAGCTTTCTGCCATCATAGCTGTGCACTGTTTAGGGAATGCTATCAGTCTGAAAAAGCAGCAAACTCACTCATTTTACAGATCTTGTAAGGGTAGATTCCTCTCTGACTTTCGATTGCTTTTTTCTCCAAATCCCCATTGGATCTCTGCCACACATATATATTTTAATGGTAAGGCGGGGATTTGGTCTTGCTCCTGTGGCTCTCAGGATTCCACCCACCAACTCCTTGTCCCCAGCTTTATAGGAAATAACTACTCTGCCTGCCCTGATTCCTGTTCTCTGCCATCTCCAGAATGTAAGTCTGTATCTATGGGACTTGGAATGGGAGTTGTGGTAGTGAGTGCCATTAGACAAAAATGACCAGACTTGCAATTCTTACCCATTGCAATTTCTATAATTAAAAGTAAATCTTTCTTTGGTTATTTCTGTTGCCTTCAAATGCAGTTATTCATCGTTTAATGATGGGGATATGTTCTGAGAAATGTGTCTTTAGGTGATTCATCTTTGTGTAAACATCATAGAGTGTACTTACACAAACCTAGATGATGTAGCCTACTACACACCTAGGCTATATGGTATATCCTATTGCTTCCAGGCTGCAAGCCTGGACAGCATGTTGCTGTATTGAATATTGTAGGCGGTTGTAACACAGTGGTACTTGTCTACTTAAACATATCTAAACATAGAGAAGGTAACATATTGTGCTAAGGTTACTGTGGCTGTGACATCATAGGCAATAGGAAATTTTCAGCTCCATTATAATCTTATGGGACCACTGTTACTAAAGCATCATTATGTGGCACTTGACTATGGTGTGTTTTTAAAAATGCTTTATATAGATTTAGAGCTTATCTGCTGGAAACTATGCCTGACCAGTTCACTCTGCCATTAGTGGAAGTTAGATGAAACTAATTTGTATTTGCCTGTTTCTCATAGGCACTCAAAGACTGTAAAATTGGATATGCATTGTAAATTTAAATCACTTTGATAACAGTCTATGTAGGTTGAGAGCTTATGCGTTATTTTTAATTTGAAATTAGAGGTAATATTAAATATAAACTTAAATTTTATGTATATAAAATTTCTGTACTCCCAAAGAACAAATGGATATAATAATGTTGTCAAGTATCTTTACTTTGGTTTTTGGGATCTGTTGCTATTAAATTACTTTGTTTTGAAAAGATGACATGTCTTGTGGAAATTTTTAATACTCAGATTAGTTTCATGTTATTATTTTTCTAGCTATTTAACAATTTAATTTCTAAGGCACATCTTTCCCTTATTTAGAAGAACAGCAGAAAAACTATGCCAATAGAAGTTGTTCTTTCTTTTTGCCAAAACTAATTCGAATTAGCAACACCTTTTTCATAGTCTTTGAATATATTTAATATGGGGATTCTAAGAGATTCTAGATGTTGCATGTGTTGAACTTGTGGGTCTTGTCACTGGTTTAAGTTTGGTCTTGTTTCTATGACAAGAACAGTGTTGTGCTTTCTAGAAGATGTCATCTAAGCCTGTGTCTTCCATTGTGACTTTAGCCTTGTGGTAACATTATTTAGGGATTGAGATTTGTGGGACACAGGCAGTTAAGCAAAGAGAGAGGAGTCTAAAATTATAAATAAGTTCTGTTTTACAATGAGAAATTTAATTTATTCCTCCTTAAGTTATGTTCACATATTTAGATATTCTTTGATTTCAAGAGAAGTAAGGGCTTAGTGATAATAGCTATTCTAGTTGATGGATTTACTCATAGTGGTAATATTTAATGATGCAATTGCTCAGTATTTTGAACTCTAATGCTTTTGATCCTAACAACTTTTGAGACTAAAGGATAGTATCTTACTCTGTTTTATACTGATGTAAAGAATACTACAGATTATATAGTTTATAAAGAACAGCAATGTAGTATCTCACAGTTCTGGAGGCAGGGAAGTCCAAGATCAAGTTGTTGCCATTCAGTGTGGGCCTTCATGCTGCATCCTTACGTGGTGGAAGGTAGAAGAGCAAGAGAGATGAACTCTGTGTTCCTATGTGAGGTAAGAGCAGAAGTGAGAGAACCCACTCCTGCAAACCCTTTTTATAGCGGCATTGTTATATGTGTACATAAGGTGGAGCCTATATGAGCTAAACATCTCCCAAAAGGCCCCACCTCCCAACACTGTTACATTGGGGATTAAACTTCCAGCATATGAATTTTGGGGGACACATTCAGACCACAGCAGATCATGACATGTTCTGTGGTGTTTTTTTCTGACTTCAAATCAGTGCAGCTCAACAAGTATGGCACAATAGGCAGAATAATGGTTCCCTAAAGAGTCCATGTTTTAATCCTTGGAATCTATGAATATGTTACCTTACACTGCAAAAGGGTCTTGGCAGGTACGATTAAGATTATAGGCTTTGAGATGGGGAGATTATTCTGGATTGGAAGACGAAGGCAGAAGAGTGGGTAGGTGATGGACGAAGAGGCAGGAAAGATTTGAAGCGTGAGAAGTACTTGATTTGCCATTGTTGGCTTTGAAGATGAAAGAAGTAGATCATAAGCCAAAGTATGTAGATGTCTTCTAGAAGCTGGGAACTGTCCTCAGCTGATAGCCTGCAAGAAAATGAGGTCCTCAGTTCCACAACCATAGGGACTTCAATTCTGCCAGCAACCTAAATGACCAGGGAAACAGATTCTCCCCTAAGGGCCTCCAGAAGAGAATACAGCCATGCAAACATCTTGGTTTTAGCCTACCGTGACCTGTTTTGGACTTTACCTTCAGAGCTATAAGGTAACAAATTTGTACTTTTTCAGCCTCTAGGTTTGTGGTAATTTGTTACGGTAGCAATAAGAAACTAATACATGCAGCATTTGTACCATGTCAGTTACATGGAAAGAGGACTGTTTGTTTTGGAGGAAGAAGAATGATTTTTGAAGTTCTTCTCTAGAAAGACATTAGAGTTAAAACAAAGCAAAATAAACTGCACACACACACACATGCACACACACACTACCCGTTGTTGTTTTTGTTTTTTCGTTTACTATGTTTTGGCTCTTCTGACAGAAAAGTGCCAGAATTATAAGACCTTTTATTGCCAGAAACTAGATACTTTTTTATACACAGATACAAAATATTAACTGATGATTTAAAAATAAACAGCTGTAATGGGATATTGCTTATAAAATATCTTTTATATATGTCCATCTGTTTATGTGCCTGTTTTAGAATTATGCAGATTAATGAAGTTCATTCTTAGTCTTTGGGATACTTACAGGATATTATCACAGATCTGGCTACAGGTGTAGGGTGAGTCTATTTCTTAGTTGTAGTTATTTAATTTCTAACAGAAGAATATATTTAGTCAAGATTTTAGTACAGTGAGCAGGAAATTTCTCATGGAATTTTCTATTGAGGCTACTTCTTCAAAATCATGTTTGTTTCACATTGTGTTGTGAGGAATCCTTGTGATTTGGATGAAAGGAATGTTGAGCTGTTTCACTCTGGTCCCCTAATTTTGCTTCATTGAGGGTAGTTTGCTTTTATCTTGTTTATAAATTTGAGTTTTGTAAACTATTTTATCTGGAAAAGAAAAAGTTCCTTTGCTAAAAGGACTTTGAAAATGGAAGCCATATTTTTTCCTGAGAGAAGTAGTAGAACATTCATTGGCAGCTGTAGGGTATGAGCCTTCACCTGGGAAAAGACTTAAGGAAGAATTGCATCTTGGGACAAAGTGGAGAGCATGAATGGTTAACATATGTATCAGTAGTCTATGTGGAGTAAGAGAGTGAGTGGGATAAATGGCATTTTTATTGGAATGTGCTGTATGATCACTCACATCCTCCAGCTTGATCTAGTTACTCTTCAGGGATGGAAGAGTACCCAGGATATTGATCTCTTCTTTGGAAGATAAAGAAGCAAAGTAATCTCTGCTTGGTCTTTTCCATTAATGCCAAGTTGTGATAATTGCATGACAGAAAGTAGAGGATAGAGAGAAGGTATTTTGTTTGTATGCTGTTGTTTTTGATGAAGTTTGAAGATACTGAAGAATAGCCACCTAATTGATTGATTTAGAGACTTTCTCCCTAAAACTAAGTATGAAATTGATATTTTAAAGTGAGTTAAATGGTAGCAACAACAATAAAAACTGCAAAGGATTGGTTAGGAAGACTTCTACTGAGGGTAAATGACTTTGAATAAATCTTGTTGAATGGGCATATGGAGGCTAGGTATTTTAACATAATAATGAGAACAACACCGTATTCATAAACTTTTTTTCCATCAAAGTAATACTTTACTAATACTTTAGAGGCTTCATAACATCATAAAGTGATATCATAAACTATTATAATGATTTCTGCTATGTAATTTGTGATTGAGAGACAAGAAAGAATAGGCTTTGAAACCATTTAGATCTTGGTTTAAATCCCATTTCCATCCCTGTTTCTAACTGTGAATTACCAGAAGTTAACTTCTCACTCAGGTTTCAGAGGACTGTTAGGAAGATATAACAAGCCAGAGTAGATTTCCTTTGACGCTGCCCAGTATATAGTAGGTCCTCAAAATATTTCTTTCCTCCTGTTTTCTTTCTATAGAAATATAACTAAACAACGAATTTGTGTGATATTTTGATGATCACTTGGAACATACATCATAATCTGTGATTGTGTGTTCTACTTCTGTGTGCTCAAAAATACTATTCCCCATTCCCCATTACATCATGTAATGCTTTTCTTGAAAAAAAAAAAAAAAAAAGATGATATTTTTGTACACACATTTCTCATGCATATTTTTCTGGGAACAAGATATTAAAGTATTACTGTAAAGATTTCTGCATTAAAGATGGACACTGGCAAGACACTGTGGCATGTGCCTGTAATCCCAGCTACTTGGGAGGCTAGGGTGGGAGGATCTCTTGAGCTCAAGGGTTTGAGGTTATCCTGGGCAATATAACAAGACCCTGTCTTGGAGGGGTGGGGTGGGGGACGATACTGGAAGAGAGTAGAAACATTTAAGAAAAGTGAAAATCAAGTCTCTGAAATTTCTGCTGAGGTAAGAAATCATAATCATTCCTTTTAAAAATAATTTATTCCTTTAAAAAATAACTACATCACATAATTGAATTGAAAATGTATTTGTTAGTTGTTTTTTAAATAACATTTCAGAATAATAATGATAAAGACACATGCACACGTATGTTTATTGCGGCACTATTCACAATAGCAAAGACTTGGAACCAACCCAAATGTCCAACAACGGTAGGCTGGATTAAGAAAATGTGGCACATACACACCATAGAATACTATGCAGCCATAAAAAAGGATGAGTTCATGTCCTTTGTGGGGACATGGATGAAGCCGGAAACCATCATTCTCAGTAAACTATCACAAGAACAAAAAACCAAACACCGCATGTTCTCACTCATAGGTGGGAATTGAACAATGAGAACACATGGACACAGGAAGGGGAACATCACACTCCGGGAACTGTTGGGGGGTGGGGGGAGGGGGGAGGGATAGCATTTGGAGATACACCTAATGCTAAATGACGAGTTAATGGGTGCAGCACACCAACATGGCACATGTATACATATGTAACAAACCTGCACATTGTGCACATGTACCCTAAAACTTAAAGTATAGTAATAATAAAATAAAATAAAATAATTACAATATATTTTTAAATATTGGAAAAAAAAGTTTCCATTGATTGCTGTACGGCAGGTATTATACTGAACATTGTTTGTGCTTATCTCTGTGAGGTAGATGCTATCATTTTGCAGATGGGCAAAGAGAATCAGAATAAGATTAAGTAGCATTCCCGGATCACACAGCTAGTAGGAAGAAGACTTGGATTTCTTTTTCTTTTTTAAAAAAAATCTCTTGAGCAATTATTTACTGTCTTGCAAGTTAGTTGTTGAATACATATGCCCTTAAAGTTTTTGATATGACTGGGAGGCTTTCTTTGAGGGTCATTCCTTTATAAGTAGTTATTAGGTTACATACTTAACATGTATAGTCATTCTGAAGTAAGTATTTGAGGTTACAATGTGAGTTTTCTTCCTCACTAAACACAGATTTTTTTCTTTTTTAAACAGTGGGTGAACTTGTTTTCTTGGACTTTCACTGTTATTTCTTCAACTTGTACTCTGGTAGAGGTGGTAATGCGGACCAGACTTCTGTAAGACAAAAGTATATGTGAACTTAGAACTTTAGTAAAATTTGGGTAGGGTTATAATAATATTGTTTGTCACCGGAAGCTGAATGAACTATACAGCTTTCTTTTTTAAAGTTAATGTGATAGATGGCGCCTCTTCCATTGATGCGGCCTGCATTTTCTTTTGAACCATCATTTATCTCGGCTGAGATATGAGATTGGTTTGAGATTTAAATGTGTTCATTTTTAATATTCCAAGAAAATAAGACTACATTTTAGTGAAGAGTTTATATTTTGCTTCCGTTTACTTAAATGTATTTTAGAGAACATTTAAGGACATTAAACAGGCGTCATTTAAATGGTCCCTGCAGTTTTAACATTTTAGTGAAGTATGAAAAAAGTACATATACTGTAAATGTACAACCTAATGAATTTTCACCTCTATAGTTTTCATAGCCTGGCCTAATTACAGATACAAGAAAATAGAGGAAAACTTATTCAAGGAACATTCCAGAGGTTTGAAAAATCACAATGTTTGGTTGCTCAGGTCTCTAAAAATGGGAAATGGCAGGTTTCATATATGTAACATTATAACTTTGGGGAAATACATAGTTTTGAATGTAGGAAGAAGAAATGAGAAAAATGCTGTTATTCTTTAAAAAAAAATTTTATTAATATTTTGAGGCAAGGTCTTACTCTGTTGCCCAGGTTGGAGTGCAGTGGTGCAATCTTGGCTCATTGCAACCTCTGCCTCCTGGGCTGAGGTGATCCTCTCACCTTAGCCTCTTGAGTAGCTGGTACTACAGGCGTGTGCTACCATGCCCAACAAATTTTTGTATTTTTTGTGGAGGGTTTTACTATGTTGCCCAGGCTGGTCTTGAATTCCTGGCCTCAAGTGATCCACCTTCCTCGGCCTCCCAAAGTGCTGGGATTACAGGCGTGAGCTATCACACCCAGCCTATTATTATTTTGGCTTGAACCAAATAATTGATAATTATGATATGTATTCATCTTTTTCAGTTTCTTCAAAATATTACAAGGGAATGAGCATGTTGTATAGTATGCTCATAAATAAAAGATAACAGAAAACAAACCACAAGAGAAACAAGACCGGGATGGCTTAGTCAACAACTTAGTCTCAATCTAGACAATACTTTGTGAGAAAATGTCTTTTCTAAATATTATATCCAGATGACCAATTTATTTGATTTTCACAGTCTCAATTTTTCATATATATTTTTTATTTAATAATATAATTTTACACTTACGTTTGGTAATTATCAGTACAGACCCAAAATGTAACAGAGGAAGGAATTTTTATGAAGGCCTGCCGTGTGCTATATTTAAAAATTTTTTTAAATAAATGGGCTTGGAATAATCAGCTCAATTTTGTATATTTTTAAAATGAAATACTACTGTCATAATGCTTTCAGTGGTTTAATAAAACAATGTTTCTTATAAATATTTTTAATTTGTAAAGTTATATTAACAATATATTTTCATTGTGAAAACTAGAAAATTGAGGCATATGTTGATTGCTGAAAACTACAGATATAACCTTGAGATTCATTATCAGCATTTTCAGAAACTAACCTCTCAACTGTTTGCTTATGCATTACTGTGTTTATTATACATACTATTTTGTACCTAAGATTACATTATGGACATAATGCCATGTTAATAAACATAAATTTATGTCATAATTTTAGTAGCTGGATAATATTTTAAAACTATCCAATACTTAATGTAATAAGCTATTGTTAATTATTTTAGTCATACTTTTTTTAATGTTATAAACACTGTTTTGATCATCCTTAAACATACATCTTTGCACAATTGTTCAATTTTTTCCTTATGATACATTTTAGAAGTTGAATTTCTTGGTCAAAGGTCATTTTGAGGTTTTTGCTTAATATTTCAAAACAAAATATATTTTGTGTAGTAACGTGAAAAATACTCAGGTGTATCAAAATTATTAGTCATAAGCATTTAAAAATTATTTGCTAGCCAGGCACGGTGCTTCACACCTTAATCCTGGTACTTTGGGAGGCCCAGGTGAGAGGATTGCTTGAGGCCAGGAGTTTGAGATCAGCCTGGGCAACATAGTGAGACCCCCATCTCTTAAAAAAATAAAATAAAAATTGTTTGCCAAGCACATGTGAACATTGGTATATTAATTTGTTTTAAAATTTATTCTAATTTGGATTTGTTTTTGCTGTATGGGTTGAACAGTTTTGTGTTTGTCATTTTTTTATTGGTGAGTTACCTGTTTGTATTCTTTGCCTATTTTCCTTTTGCCATGTTGGTTTGTAACTATTCTTTATACAACAGAGGTAAATTTGCTTTGCTACATAGGTTGTAAATGTGTTTCCCAGTTTATTCTTTGATGTTTTAGGTTTAATTTTAGAAGTTTTATAATTATACTTGTTAATCTTTTACTTAATAATGGATTTATTTGGTTTCTCACCACAATATTACAAAAATATTCACCTCCATATTCTTGGATATTTTTATGATTTTACTTTTATCTATCTGCTATTTTTTTGGTATAACTTAGGCACATAGCAACCACATCTCACAACTCTAGGCAGTACCATTACTGTCACATAGACTATAACGTGAACTGTGCTTCCTGGAGTTGTACAACTCACTGACTCTGGGAATGGTTAAGCATTAAACTCTGTTTTTCCATTGTTTAGTTACTTTTCCAACACTACTTAATGAATAATCCGTTACTTCACCACCAATTTGAAATATCTTATTTTTCGTAATAAATTCTTATATTTGCTTGAGTCTTGTATGGACTTTCTATTGCAGTTCAGTTGTTTGTCTGTTTTCCTTTTTTAAATCTTGGGATTATGGTTTTTGTTGCATTTTAGTTATTATTCACTTATTACTATTTACAGCTAGATTTTTTTAGTGTTTTCTTTTTTATAGTTTTTAATAGGAAAATATAATTGGACATATGCATTTTCCACTGGCATTTTTTTTCCAAGACTGTGTCTTTGAGTAATTTGTAAGGCCTCTTAATTCTACATTGAAAAATATGAAGACATTGCTGCAATATTTGGATTTGAATTATTTTCTGTTATATATTATGTTGTATTTTAAGTCTCAGGTCTCAGTGATGAGTATCTGGTTGAAGATTTGTGATCAGGGGTTGAAAATGAGCAGAATTGTATTTTAGGTAAATGGAAATGGAAATTGTGAGAGATTGCTAGCCTCTGACTTGATTTCTGCACCTCACAGTGGTCTAGGATATTGAGGGCGTAAACTATGATGATGGAAATAGAAAGTGAAAATGTATGTTTTTCAACATACACTTCCATACTGGTAAGTCTAGAAAGACTTTCTCTAGGCTTTGAGATTAAATTATAATTTTTTTTTGGCCTGGCAAACATGAATATAACCTATTTTCCAGCTTTATCTCTGTCTGCTTCTACATTCATAGAGTGTGGAGTATACTAGTCAAAGTGAATTGTTTCCTGGAGACTTGCTTTTCTTGCTTCTGTATAATTGCCCAAGTTTGTGCCTCTGCCTAATATGCCCTGATGCCATCAACCGGTCTCATCCCTTATTCAGAGTTCATTTCAAGTGCCATTTGCTTTCTACAGCTTTTCCTGGTACATGTGCCTCCTTTTCCTTTGAGCCCAATTACTCTTTACTTATATTCTTATGATATTTTGCTTTGTGACATTGATGTTGGCATATTTATCTTATCTCCTCTGCTTCTGTAAGCAAGTACAACCCCAGTGTTTTATGAAATGTTCAAATTTGGCATTAAGTGAGGGCTAAGTGTTATCATAATGGACCCTTTAAAAGTGCTTTTATAATTTTTTTCAGTGCTTACAAGATAACAGACTTGTATACTGTAGTAACTGGGATTTATGATTACTGTTGTCAGACAGTTTAGTCTGGGTGTATTTGTGTCACTAGATTCTGTGACATGTTATTCACTAAGTTTTTAGAAACATTTATGTGGTTCGAGAAGCTAGTGACATTGTAAAATTGGTAAGCATATGTGTTAATATAAATAGTACCCATAGAAGAATACTGTATTTAAAAGTGTCTTATTTCTTGTATTTGACAATGGTGATAAAACATTTGTTTAGTGTCTTTTATCCTGTAGTTCAGAACACAGTTCTTTAGCTCTTATTGTATCTGTTCTAACTGTATCTTTGAATCAAATCATCAGTTTTGAGAATCAGAAATTTCGGGCAGAGTAGACTTTTCTTAAAATTAGTTAATGAAAGTTCCGTTCTTTAGCTTATTTCAGAATTTGGTAACAGCAACCTCTGCACAAAACAGAGTGGCATTCTCGAGATTTTAGTCTTCGCTTCAGCTCTGGTGGCTATTCAAGTTTTTGTTCTGCACTTAACCATTTCTCTGTCAATTATTTTCCATAGTTTTGTTGAGAGAGAATATTTATGGAAGGTATTTCTGAAGGTTATCAGTTCATGCTCCCTTTCTCTTAATTAGTGAATCTCTGAAGGTTGTGGGGTAAGGGAAGGAGAAAGTAACTGCTAGAAAACCTAGAGGCCATTTTTGTTTTTAAGAACACGTCTTCTTTTCAGTTGGAGGTACCGAGAGGTGACAGCTTGCTGGCAGTCCTCACAGCCCTCGCTCGCTCTCCGCGCCTCCTTTGCCTGGGCTCCCACTTTGGCGCCACTTGAGCCCTTCAGCCCACCGCTGCACTGTGGGAGCCCCTTTCTGGGCTGGCCAAGGCCCTAGCCGGCTCCCTCAGCTTGCAGGGAGGTGTGGAGGGAGAGGCGCGAGCGGGAACCCGGGCTGCGCGCTGCGCTTGCGGGCCAGCTGGAGTTCCGGGTGGGCCTGGGCTTGGGGGGCCCCGCACTCGGAGCAGTGAGGGGCTTAGTACCCGGGCCAGCGGCTGCGGAGGGTGTACTGGGTCCCCCAGCAGTGCCAGCCCACTGGCGCTGCGCTCGATTTCTCGCCGGGCCTTAGCTGCCTTCCCGCGGGGCAGGGCTTGGGACCTGCAGCCCGCCATGCCTGAGCCTCCCAACCCCTCCGTGGGCTCCTGTGCAGCCCGAGCCTCCCTGATGAGCACCACCCCCTGCTCCACGGTGCCCAGTCCCACCGACCACCCAAGGGCTGAGGAGTGTGGGCACACAGCGCGGGACTGGCAGGCAGCTCCACCTGCAGCCCCAGTGCGAGATCCACTGGGTGAAGCCAGCTGGGCTCCTGAGTCTGGTGGGGACGTGGAGAACTTTTATGTCTAGCTCAGGGATTGTAAATACACCAGTCAGCACCCTGTGTCTAGCTCAGGGTCTGTGAATGCACCAATTGACACTCTGTATCTAGCTACTCTGGTGGGGCCTTGGAGAACCTTTATGTCTAGCTCAGGGATTGTAAATACACCAATCGGCACTCTGTATCTAGCTCAAGGTTTGTAAACACACCAATCAGCACCCTGTGTCTAGCTCAGGGTTTGTGAATGCACCAGTGGACGCTCTGTATCTAGCTACTCTGGTGGGGACTTGGAGAACCTTTGTGTCAACACTCTGTATCTAGCTAATCTAGTGGGGACGTGGAGAACCTTTATGTCTAGCTCAGGGATTGTAAACGCACCAATCAGTGCCCTGTCAAAACAGACCACTCGGCTCTACCAATCAGCAGGATGTGGATGGGGCCAGATAAGAGAATAAAAGCAGGCTGCCCGAACCAGCAGTGGCAACCCTCTTGGGTCCCCTTCCACACTGTGGAAGCTTTGTTCTTTTGCTCTTTGCAATAAATCTTGCTACTGCTCACTCTTTGGGTCCACACTGCTTTTGTGAGCTGTAACACTCACTGCGAAGGTCTGCAGCTTCACTCCTGAAGCCAGCGAGACCACGAGCCCACCAGGAGGAATGAACGACTCCAGACGCGCCGCCTTAAGAGCTGTAACACTCACCGCGAAGGTCTGCAGTTTCACTCCTGAGTCAGCGAGACCACGAACCCACCAGAAGGAAGAAACTCCGAACACCAGAAGGAACAAACTCCAGACGCGCCACCATAAGAGCTGTAACACTCACCGCGAGGGTCCGCGGCTTCATTCTTGAAGTCAGTGAGACCAAGAACCCACCAATTCCGGACACAGTACTACCCTCCCCTTTCTACACAGTCTGATTGACCTCTTAGGTGTGTTACGAAATGATTCAGATTCACTGTTTTAACATTCTAGAATGTATCCCTGGATTAAACCAGAGTTGCAGAGGGTTTTATACCTAGACAACCATTCCCATCTAATTCTTTTTTACTAAATTTCACTTTAGTTTGATGTTATTATTGTACATTGAGGAAAATTATAATCATTAGCTATGTGAGACTTGTTGCCTTTTCTATAAGGTTGTTGTGGCCAGTGTTATACGTTGAAGGATATAAGAAACAACCTTGTGAGACTTAAGGTATCGTTATAGTTGTGGAAAACATTGAGAAGACCCATGAGAGGCATGGGAAGGCCCATGAGAGTCACTGCTCTCTGGTCTTAGTACCAATCGTTTGTACTTCTACTGAGCATCTAGGGAGTTTTTAATCTTACCAATGCTGAGACATGTAATCAGCTCCTTTTCCCTGTTTAAATGACCTAGTAGAAAGTATGTAGAATTCAAAGAAAGAGCCTAAAATAAAAATTAAAAAGAAATCATAAGGAGCAATTTGTGGCTCACCTCTTGCAAGAATACAGGACTTAATGATACAAGTATTTTTTCATTCTTTTCATGCTCTTTGCTCTGATTTTATTATTTTTTCATTTGGTTCAGTTGTGTCTAAAATTCTTAAAGTCATCTTGCTGGATGCAATGGTGCACGCCTGTCACCACAGCCACTCGAGAGGCTGAGCAGGGAGGATTGCTTGAACCCAGGAGTATGAGGCCAGCCTGGGCAACCTAGTGAGACCCTGTCTCAAAAAAGAAAAATAAAATGCTAAAGTTACTTTATATTATCTTTAGGATAAGGGAGGATATATATAAATAAAATTATATCTAACATTTACCAATTTTGCTTCCCTGCTTTCTTCCTAACACTGACAATGATTTTTATTTTAGTTTTGGGTTACATACTCTTTGGAGGATCTTATTGAATTTGTGAATCTTTGTTCTAGGAAAAAAAAATGCATAACCACACCCGTGACATTTTGCATCTGATTTAGGGTACTTTATGAGACTCTAGGAAACCCTATACTAAAGCCATTGTTTATCTGGAATATATTATTTGGCAAATATTTTTCTATAACGTGGCCTTATCCAATCACCTGAATTATTGTCTTTGTATCTTTTTTTTTTTAGATGGAGTTTTGCTCTTGTTGCCTCCCAGGCTGGAGTGCAGTGGTGCGATCTCGGCTCACCACAACCTTCGCCTTCCAGGTTCAAGCGATTCTCCTGCCTCAGCTTCCCAAGTAGCTGGGATTACAGGCATGCACCACCACACCCGGTTAATTTTGTATTTTTAGTAGAGACGGGTTTCTCCGTGTTGGTCAGGCTGGTCTGGAACTCCCGACCTCAGGTGATCCACCCGCCTCAGCCTCCCAAAGTGCTGAGATTACAGGCATGTGCCACCACACCTAGCCTTGTCTTTGTATCTTTAAGTTGTATTCACTAGCAGCTGATTTTCAATAATGCTCATTTTCAGTAAGTTGTGATAGGTTAGTTTCATGATTAAATCAATGAAAATACTAAAATCCAAAAGTAGTAACAAAAGATAATATTGGTGTGGTTGGAAAAAGTTCTTAGCGAAAGGGTTAATAAGAAATGTTCCTAGAGTAGTGTTTCCATAATACCATTTGCGGCATTTATCAAGTATCAGTGTTACTTAAACTATTATAATACAGAATAGGAATGTAAAGGATGTCATAAAATTATCAAAGATTAGGTTACTGTTTACTAAATTGCATTAATGGTACAAAGTAAATAATAATAGCAAAAGAAAAATGTTTGATTCAAACCTCTACCTAACCTGAATGGCATTTGTTCAAAACATACAAAATACAATTTGTAAGTATTTTCACTGCAAGTTTATTTTAGAAGTAATTCTTTTATGTCAGTTATGTTTTAGTAGAAGTTTTATAGTGAAATGAGCAAAAATGTGCAAGAATAGTACTTGTGGTTTGAGTAAGAATTTTATGAAAAATAGCCATGCAATTTTATAATTAATTGAGTAGTTTGGTTCAGTGAAGTCCATAAGTTTATGGTGAATGTTTTGTGTTTGGTAGCATTTTATCTTCTGAGAGTATGTGGTTCTTAAAGGAAACTTTCATCTAGATAACCTCGTTTAAAGAAACAAAATTTTATTTCTTAGAAATCTAATGTAGTACTGGATTATAGTGTATATAATCCAACTAAAATTTAATCAGTTAAAATGAAATAAATGGAATTTTTTTCAAGAAGGCAGTACAGTCTGAATTAAGAGCTGCTTCTGTACCTTTTCATTTATTACGTGAATATCACCTTGATACATAGTCTGTCTTCTGATATCTAAAGTAGTAATTCTTAAACGTCAGCACACAAATCACCTGAGAGTACTTATTAAAACATATATTGGTTGGGCGTGGTGGCTCACACCTGTAATCTCAGAACTTTGGGAGACCAAGGCGGGAGGATTGCTTGAGACCAGGAGTTTGAGACCAGCCTTGGCAACATAATGAGACCCTGTCTCTACAAAATTTTTTTTTTAAATTAGCTGGGCTTGGTGGTGCCTGCCTGTAGTCCCGGCTACTCAGGAGGCTGAGGTGAGAGAATCGCTTGAGCCTCAGAGTTCGAGGCTGCAGTGAGCTATGATTGTACCACTGTACCCCAACCTGGGTGAGAGAGCGAGTCCCTGTCTCCAAAAAAAAAAAAAAAAAAAGATTTTTTTTTTTCCAGGACTGCAACCTCAGAGATTCCGACTCAGTAAGTCAGAGGGTCAGAGATGGGGCCCAGGAATTGGCATTTTAAAAAGTACCACAGAATCTCTGATACAGGTGGACTACATTTTGAGAAACAACCTTCTAAACAAGATACAACAGTAGAGTCTGAGGTTAAAAATTTGTTCATTTTCAGTTCCACTAATATTTACTTATCAGTCGGTATGTATCAGATACTTTTTTGGGAGGCGTTATAAAAGCAGTATAAAGGTATTATAAAAAGTAGTGCGAAAGTACATTAGTATTACCAACGTTATTGTATTGTGTGCATTTAAGACAGTTTTTATAAAGTTGTTAGGTAGCTACAGTTTGCTAGCATTTTGTTGTTTGTAAGAAGTGATAGTTGGAAAAAATTTAACAGCAAAAGAAAAGACAAAGTTTTTTAAGAATTGAGAGTGAGACTTTTAAAGTACAGAGTATGTAAATTTGATATTTTATATTTCAACCTGTCCTAAGGCATTAGCAATATTTTGGATGAAATATATATCTTTGATTCTTCTTTACCCAATCAATATGCAGTATACCCAACCAGTGTACTCAGTTTATAATATATGACATATGGGATTGTGTGTAATATTACTGGCTGATTGAAGTATAAATATATTAATATATAATTATTACCTCACTACAGTCCCGTATGTATTTCTCACTCCTACAGTCTATGTTTAATATGGCCAGTGCTCTCATTTGTTAGCATTAACATTTTAAAATTTTATATTAAATTTAAAACATTTAATTTTTCAAATCTTATGAGTATTGTGTGTCCACAGCTGTCTGAGGGAAAAGCAGTTTCCCCATATACCTTGTCATCCTCGCTAGCCACTTTCTCTCTTCATCCTGAGAAATTGGTTGATGTGCTTTGGTAGTCTGCCTTGCTTAATACCTCTGAGAAAAATATGACATACTGCTCTCATGGAAGCAGGGTGACGAAAATGACCTCAATCCCAGACAGACTTAGCTCACCTCCCTTATCTTACTTGACGCTTCAGGGTTTGATAGTGGCAGGGAGTTGATATTGGTGTCAGTGACAGGAATGACAGCACATTTTACCACTTGCTGGTGCAAGTACAAAGCTGTCATATTTGAAAGCCATGGATACAGCTTATGGAGGCCTGTAGAAAATGTGTGAATAGAATGGGAGAGACACTTAGGATTATTTTCACATGTTGTTTTAATATGAGCAAGGGAAGAAATATTATTGTGATTACGTTCACTTGGCTCTTTTTGTCCTGAAAAAAATTAGTATTTCTTAAAAGTTGATGGCTTTTGTATTAGTGATAAGCCACTTTTCCATTTGTTTCCACATTTCAATGCCATTTTCTAAATATCTATAAATTGTAATATTTAATATTTATTCTACTTGTTATGATGCAGTGTTTGTTGTTATATTTCTAGTATGTGCAGCCTGTCAATGGGGGTGTCTTTTGCTTTTTTGAACGCTTTTTAGAACAAAGTCAGTCTTCAAATTAGTTTTCTTTTGTGAGCTCTAACCTACAATTCTGTATTCTATTCATATTTCTCTAAGAGCGTAGCATCTTTGAATATTTTACGTCTTTTTCCAGCCTCATCTGGGTTCTTTTATCTCTTTACTTTCTCTTTTGCGATATGATCTGAACTTTTAAAATTTCTAACATTTATTATTGGTCAACTCATTTTTAATTTTCTTAGAGTTCACTGCAGTCCCTGAGTGGGGGCTTACATTCATGAGTATATACAAGTGCTCATCTGAGACATAAAGAAAATAGTTGGTAAAAGTTTACTTTAGTTTTCTTATTTCTCATCTTATTTAGTGAAAAAGATGAAAGAAATGCATTAGTTTATGGTTTTCCCACTGCTTCTTGCCTTCATTCTGAAGTATAACCTTCTCAGTTGCCAAAGGTAACTTGGCAATTAAAAATTTTAATTTTTAATTGAAACTGAAAATGTAAATTTTCTAGCATGATTTTGAAATACAATTTGAAGCCACTTAAATGGAATAGAGAAAGCTTTATTTGCCCTTTCATTACTATTATCCTTTAGAAATGTTGCTATTTTAAAACATTTTAATTAAAAACTATTTTTATGTAGCCATTAACAAAGAATGAGGACAATATGTTTATAAAGAGTTGGATGGATGCCCTTAATAAATTATTTAGGGAAAAAAGCAAAGGATGACATTTGTGTGTTTTACTTCATATACATTGATATTTTCTCACTGTGTATTTTTTATGGTTAAAAGTTATTAGAAAATATGTGTTTAATGAAAAAAATGGAATAAACCAATTGAAAAATATATAAAGTAGATAATTTAAAACATCAATTCGAAATTTTCGTTCTGAATAGCTTCTAATAACTAGAACATTATTTAATGTTATTTTACTTCATTGAGTTTTCTGCCTTGCCAAATATTCTTTTTGTTTTTGCCTGTGTTATCAATGTAATTTATGCAAAGCATAATTAAATAGTTATTTGATTATTGCGGGTAATCTGTTTCTTACGGTCTTCCTTATGGTCATCATTTTTAATTCTTCAGTCTCTTATGCCAGTTTTCTTTCCTAGCTAGTTAGTAAATATTGATTCTGCCTTCACGTTGCCTGTCACATCTGTACACTCCCTTGTCAAGCTAGTGCCATCACTTTTTGCCAGGCCTTTCACTAGCTATGAAGGTGATGGCAGCAGCTTCCTATCTTCTGTGTCTCATCGATTCTGACTATGTATTGCTGTTTTATTGGTTTTTTTGAAGCTCATTTTTTCACCTTGTAATTCCCCTGCTCAGATACCTCTTCTAGCATAAGATAGAAGGCTTTCTATCTTATGCCCCAAATTTAACTTTCTAGATAACTTCTCGCTACTGTATTACCTTTCTTCCAAAGAACAATTTGCTCTTCCAGAATATGCTGCAGCAGCTTTATTCAGCAATGTTTTTCTTTATACTGTTCTTAAATTCAACATGATCCCTTTCTTCTAAAGTCTATTAAGAACTTTATTCTTCTTTTATAGTATTTACCGCATCTGCCTCTGTTTTTAGGTATTGCCATACTTTTTAATACCTTGACTCTAGATTTTAAGCTCTTGAGGGTAATGACTCTTTCATATAATTCAAAGTATCTGCCAAAATGCCTCTTTTCTGTAAGATTTTAAATGCTAATTGAATCACAAAGCTTACTTAATTGTATAATCATGAAATGCAATAAAATTAAAAGTTTTATTACTTTGGGAAGTAGCCTTGAAATACTATGTGGAATAAGCTCTACTAAGGTCCTGTTTTCTAATGATTTTAGATTTTTTAACCCTCAAGTCTAATTTCAGTTCAATGAGGAATCTGGTTTGTAATGCCCAAGGAACTGAGATTTTGCTACACATTCGTCCCCCCTTATCTTCAGGGATACATCCCAAGACCACCAGAGGATGTCTGAAACTATGGATAGTATTGAACCCTATATATAGTATATCATGCACTATGTTTTTTTCCTATACATACATACCTATGATAAAGTTTAATTCATATATTAGGCACAGTAGGATATAGCAACAACTAATAATAAAGTAGTACAATTATACATAAATTTATAAATAAGTTTATAACAATTTAAAACTTGTAAATTGTTTATTTCTGGAATTTTCCATTTAATATTTTTGGACCACAGAGTTGCCCATGCTAACTGACCATGGGTAACTGAAACTGCAGCAGGTAAAACCACGGATAAGGGGAGACTACTGTTATTTTAGTTAAAGGATGAAAGAATAGAACATACAACTAAAAATTGACTTGGGTCAGAAGTACAGAATTATCATGAATGGCATTTTAAAAGACATATAAATAATTCTACCTTCACAATAAGTTTGAACATTTGTTCAGTAGTAGTTGGTAGAGTAACAACTCCCTTAAATTAACACACAAAACAAAGCAAATAAAATTTACCACATCTTGTTGAGCTCTTCTTTGGTTGGTATTTAAAATACTATGCAGAATAAGCCCTACTAAGGGCTACTAAGGGCTTTTTATCCTTTGGAAGAACTGACCCAATTAACTGTAGAAATTGATATCAATACGTATGATTTATGATATATGGATAGAAAAATTTAGTTTTAGGAAGGATCCCATATTGAGTTTATTGTTGCCTCTATTGCTTTTGCATTTTTAATTTTTCATTCTAACAGGAAAAATTAGCCTTAATGCTTTTTTTAGCAAAATTATTTGAAATAAAGTGAAAAAGTCACACATTGTAATGAAGACCAATGTAAAGAAAATAGAAATATTTCATCTTTTCATAGAACAGATGTTTAATACAAAAAGTTGTCTAAGCTTCTCATTCTCACATTTAAGCTGAGGTCAGTAGTTGGAAACATAGTTGTGACTTGTTCTTGAAGCTAAATTTTTAACACATAAATATTATTTTGGTTTACATATTATATACTACTTAGCACATTAAAAAGCTATTAGAAGTTTTCTGATAGGTATGAGTTTTCTTTGTCGTAGATCAGTTGATGCACTTTTGTATACCTGAAAGATCATTACAGATGGTCAAAAATGCTTGTTAAATGTCTGCTTCAGTGTCAAGTATAGAAATGATAGCAGTTTAAAGGGCAACATTGTAATATTTACCATTTATTTCTTATTTAATTTCTTATTACAGAGGACAAGAAGGCATGAAAGCAGTTTAGACAAATATATTAGAAATCTCTTTTTATACTGAGTTCTTTGGCGTAGTTATAAACCTGAAGAATAAAAATATTCAAAACACAAGGGAGTTTTTCTTAATATGAAGGTTCTAAAAATAGTCTAGTTTTTATTAAGATTATAAAACTAGATATTAAAATTTTAATTTATGCTTGGGAGTCCAATTATAAAATTCATTTTTTAAATTTGTAAATGAAGATATTAATGAGTTTGTTTTATTTCCTGGGGTAAAAAATAAAATGAAAGAAGATTAGGAGCTAGTCTGTGCCAAATGTATTTAGCAAACGAAAATTTTCTTAATCCTTTTGTGCCTGAAGTGTTAATTTCTCTTTAGGGTTTCAAAAAATAACTTACTTGCTTATGCTACATTTTGTCAAATTGAACCATTTTTTTTAATTCCAAAAAACAGTAGAAAATAAGACAGAAGGAAATTGGGCTTTTGCCAAGATTTGACATTATGTTAACATTATTATCAGAAGTAAATTACTATTTAATTTGTCATGTAACCTTAGTGAGTTCAAGCTATTGCACGGTATTCATTTCTTCAAGGATTAGGGTATTCAGTAAACTAGACTGGATAGATCTCATTTATTTATATAAAAGTGATATATTACTGAATTTTTAAACATTTAATATTTTCTTTAAAAATGAATTGCTACTTAGTTTAGTGAATACAGTTTCAGAAAATAGAATAAAAGTTGTTCAGCCGACCAGTTACAATGCAGTAAGTATTTTCCTATTTTAAATAACTTATTGCTAAATTTCTGATAGTGATATTGGCACTTATTGATAGATTATTACATTATAACAATTGGAAAATATTTGTTTGATATGAGATTCCCAATCCTTGTAATCTATAGTTAGGGTTAGTAATTTCATGATTTTCCCACATGAATTGAGGGTTAGAGAGAAAAATGCCTAAAGTTAAATTAAGTGATGGTATGGTAGAAAAGTGACAAGACTTATTGTTACCTTAGTGATTTCAGTGTGGAAATAAAACAACTACATTTTGAATTACTTGGGAGCTATGATTTGGTAGGAACATTATATAAACTGTATTACTGTAAAGTTGTATGTATCTAAAATTAGAGGCTTTGTTAGACTTTTTTATAATGATTTAAAGTCTTTTTTTTCATTCCTGGTATTCAGATTTGGGTAATTAACTTTCTGTTATACAAAAGGGCTGAGTTGAATAAAGTTAGGAAGTCAGTTTATTTTGATGTACTGTTTTTGTTTTTTTTAAAATCAGTATACTATATTAATCCAGAGCATTTGGCTTAGACTTAAGCAAAGTGAGGAAGGAAGAAAGAGGCTGGTGCTTTAGTATTCTTCCTTCCCTTTATTTTCATTTCATTTGTATATCATAGGCATACTGTCCTTGAACTTAGAAAATCAATCTTTTTTTTCATAGTAAACATGAATTTTAAAGTTTCTCTATCTTGGTGTGTGTACAGAGGTTTTTTTGGTTCATTAATTTTAAAATTTTGATAAATTCTATGATTTTTTACATTTAAAAGAATAAAGCTTCATACATACTTAATTATTTTTGATGCATCAAATATAGCAAATACACTATACCAGGAAACATAGCATAGTGGTATGGAAAATACTGAATTGTTTTGAGCCCATAATTTTGGTTTTTAGATTAAAATGCTGCTCCAGTTGTAATCTTAGTTTGTGGCTTAGGAACAGTGCATTTTAACTTAAAAAATAAAGCAAGGATACCTATGTCAGTTACATTTTAAAGTTATACAGTTTTAAGGCTATGTATTTATTCTTTAAAAAATGTGACTTACATGAATATTTTCTGTTGGACATAATATTGACAAAATATACATATGATAGTACTTTAACAAACTGCCATGCAACAAATACATTAAGTAATGAAGAAATTGAATATATATGACCTATCTAATTGACATTCACATTGAAAATTTACAACATAACCAATACTTAAAATATTTTTCTTATATTTGGCAGTAATAGCAATTTTTACAATTTAAATTTAAAACTCATTTGAATGTGGATTTGGTGAAACTTAGACTTTAGTCTGTGACAACCTGAGGCACTAAACATTTTTCTCTTATTTCACTATCTTCAAAGGTAATTTTTTTGTTTCTTTTAGGATCTATCCAAGAGTTGTGTATTACAGCATTATTAGGCAGGGGATCAGCTTCTACTATAGAAACAACTCGCTTTTTCATTTTACTTTTCAAGACCTTTTGAAATTTTTGTCTAGTGAATGCATATAATAGAGGGTGAAATATAGTTGTTCCATAAGCCATGACTAAAAAACACAATCTTAATTTTACTAAAAGGTCACTTGGGCCTAAACATAAAATGGTGGTATTTAAAACAGAAATTGGTGTCCAGCAGAGAAGAAATGTAGAAATAATCAATAAAGACATCCTGAAGACTCTCTTTTGTCTTTCTCGTCGTTCACGGTGTCGTTTCACAGCTCGTCGGAGGGCAATTATTACAGAAACTGAAGTTCTTACACCAAAGACTACGTTTCTCCCACCACTGCTTTGTGACATGTCTGTAGCCTCATGTTGTGTGGTTAGAGAAATTGTCTTTTTCTTTCTTGCTTTCTTCTTCTGCCCTGTTGAAAATCTTGTGCCTATTCGGATATTAAGAGCCTGAAGTATTTTGGTGTATGTGATTAACATTACTACAACAGTGAAAAAGAATATTGGGATCTGTACTAACAGGTGATAATACATTCCCAGTTCAGTGTAGTATTCATTTGTACTGACACATAAAAGTGTCTTGTTTTCCCAGGTATTTCCACTTTGAAGACTGAAAAAATTTACCTCAATAAAAGGAATCAGGAAAGAGAAAAAAGAAAAAATCCAAATGGATGTCATTAACATTACAGCTCTGCCCATTGTCAGAATTCGGTTTGCAGGTTTTACAGAGATGTCATATCTGTCCAAAGTGATAGCAAAAACGTTGATTGCTGTTGAGACACTTGCAAAAGATACACAAGCCTCATGGAAACAGCAAATGAGAGCAGTGTTACTCTCCAGTGAAAGCAGAAGGATAACTATAGTTAGAGGAATACATCCCACACAAATTATTACATCAAGTACATGAAGATTCATTGTAATAATGTTACTGACAGAGTTGATTAAGTTGGATTTCATGCAGTAAAGTACCAATACGGTGAGGTTGCTGCCAAGTCCCAACACAATTTCTAACATAAGAAATCCGGTGAGAGACACTTGAAAGCTTAACGGATATGATAGTGGTTGGTACATATTGGTGTTGATGTCATCAATGTCATCTCGCACTGTAATGTTAGATTCAGACTGCATGTTGATTTCCAGAATGGGAGAAAAACACATTCTTTTGGAGCAGTTGGTTTTTTTCCCTAGAAAGTGAAATAGAATAAACTATTTGATATTTGGCAATTTAAATGACGTATATTTGTTCTTTGTAAGAAAAAAAAATCTTTTAATTGTGTATTTAGTTTAATTTTTAAGTTTGTAAACTATTAATAGAAAATGTAGAATTAAGAAACATCAAGTTTGCATTGTTTTGATATAAAAGAAAATTGCGTTTTCCTTTTGAAGAAATAACTATGAAAATTGTTCCTCTTTAGTGCAAAGTTACTTAATATGCTAAAGGGCTTTTCTCATTTGAGTATTTCAAGCTTATTATTTGAGATAAAGTGGATTTTTGTATGATAAAACTACCTAGTATACAAAATTAATTTCAGCCCAATGTCTTAAAATTTCATTTAAATGTTGTGAGTAGGTACCAAATAGTTGCTATTTTAATATGCTCTAGCATAATGAGTGTAGGTGTAATTATTCCTGTGAGATTTCAAATGAACAGGACTAGTGTTCATTTAAAATGACAAATGGTACAGAGCAGTAGTTTAAGATGCTTTATCCATGTTGATTGAATTCATATTCAGAAGTCAACAATGTGCTTGGTGATATTTGGGGTTATTTCCCACAGAAATAGGCCAATGATAAATATTTTACATATCACAGTTACAATGCTCACTGAACTTTGCAATTGGCAAACTTAAAAATTAGAAGAAATGGGACATTATGCTAAAATAAAAAGCTACAAAGCTTGGTAAAAGAGCATTAATCACTCCTATGAAATGATTTATTTTGTGACCACACCCTCTTGTATCTTGTGGAAACAGAAAATTGAAATTTAATATCACATTAAGAAATAGCCATTTTTGAAGTAGTTTAAAGGAATATATCAGTTGACATTGTTCAAACAGTTTTTAAAGTAAAAGATGAAATTTTAGGGAAAAGGAGTATGTGAAGCCCGTTTTTTGAGGAAGCTTTTAAAGTTACACATTACCTGTGAAACCTTTTGTATATATCACCCATTGTCTAATTTTGAAGAAGAATAAAAAAAAAACAAACGCTTTTGCTAATTCATGCAAATCTATATTTTAATATATAGGGGTTTAGAATAATTTGTAAAAAATAATGTCTAATGTTCTGGGCTAAAATGTCAGTTAATCAGTGTATTCATTTTAAAATATGAACTCATACAACCAACTATATTTCACATTTCAAATACAGCATTTCAACTGCAAAATCATATTCGACATAAATTATAAAAGCTAATAATTTTCAAAATTCATGTTAACTTTTACTTGATGTTATATTTGACAAGTTTTAGAATACAGTTTTATTTATGCATGTTTTTTGGGAATAATATTGCAGAAACACAAATGGTAACATTATTTCTTTTGAATTAGTATGAAGTATTACTAGAGGTATATTTATTTGAGTAAGTTAAGGTCTTAGCTAACATTGAAATCCTATAAAAATGGAAAATTTTAAGTGTGCCAAATTTTCTGAACTGACAGATTAAACATCGGGTCTTTGTCACATCAGTTAGATTTATAATTAAATAAAGCAGAAATGTCAAGTTAAATGATGATTAAGAAAAATACATTTTCTCTAGAGCAAGATTCTGTTCTTTTGTAAATGTTAAACAGTGTGGTGGGGTGCATGCATCTTCTGACCTACCTGTTTGCTGTTGCCTTATGGGCCTTTTGGTTCACTGTGGTAGTTTTTGACAAATTGATACATGATATCATTGACAGGTTTTGACATGAATTTTTACCTGACAACAGTGAAGTAGCTGTGTTTTATTTCATGTCTTGTAGAAATTCTTTCGTTTTCTCTCCAATACTTCAACTGCATGCATTATGAGATTTAGTTGGCTGATGGATTTCTAAAGAACAGTACATAATATTTGTATTTGTTTTGCTTTAAAAAGTCACGGCCAAGAGAAATTTCCTCAGATGATAGGAATTATGTTTCCCTTTGATGGAGTACATGATAATATTTCTTTATTTTCCAGAATATGTGAAAACAAAAAAGGAAACATAAGGTTTGTAGCTTCTAAAATATATTTAGACATCCTTTTGTTACGATTGTAAATCTGTTTTTAATAGCAGTGCTAACTATTTTGAAATGATTTCTTGATCACATAACTTGCTTTATATTATAAATCCAGGCCATGTCCTTTTGATAAAAACCATCTGCTGTTTAATTTTGTTTGTTTTCATTAGAAGAGGATACATAATTGGTCACAAAAGTCAGAAAAATCCATTAGTCATACCAATTGATATGAATATCTGAATATTTAGTGCAGAAAATACTTGCTAAATCTTCCTTTTGTGTGCTGATAAAGTATTTTATTTTCTTTTTGGAAATTCATGTTTCATTATGTCTTCCAGAATCAGTAACTTCCACAATTCTGGTATATGAAAGTATAAACTTCCCCTTTTAAAATTTTTTTCAGGCTTTTACAGTTATATTGTTTTTCTTTTTGTGGTTATTTTATGTAGCATCTTCTTAGGATACAGTTGATTTTTTATATTCCATCAGTAATGTAGACCTATTCCCTGGTTTTAACTCCTTAATGTCTTAAAGTCGTGTTGTAAGAACATCTTGCAGTTCGTAGTTCAGACAGCTAGGGAGATGCTCAGTCAATTGCATTCTTCATATTGTCAGTTGTAAATACTGAATTAGCTGCTGTCGGCCCTTGTGAAAAAAAGAAAATTGGTTAAGAAATAGGGTTTTTAATAATTTGCAATTAATTGAAAGTTACTTTAGTTTTGTTTAAAAACTATCCAGTATTTGTTATCAAAATAACCAAACTGTATTATTAGAGCCACAGCTATATGCATAAAATTTTCTTTAAATAGAAGAGTCTTTTTTCCTAATAAAGATTGTATATGTTATCTATTAACAATAGAGTTCACATTTCAAATACAATTGTGAGAGAAAAGCTATATTTTTTAAAACTAATTTCTGCTCTCATTTTAGAAGCTAACTTGTATTTTCAGAGATGATGAACAATTAGTATACACTAAACATACTGTTATTTCTTCTTTGTAAATAATTTAACAACATTTTTTGCTGTAAAAATATTGTAACTTGCCTAATTATTAGCACATGGTTTGAATTTTAACTCATTAAAACAGATTTCATAAGATACTAAAAATTTCCATTGATGAATTTGTTCATGTGGTTGAAATACAAAAGGTAATAAAAATTGTAACTGCAAATTAATTTTCAACGAACATGCCCAATAATAAACTTAACATAAAATTAAGTAATAAGTAACAGCAAAATAGTAAACCTAGTACTTTTAAGAAACATAAGCATTTTTGGAACACTGGAGAAAAACTGTACTGATTACATTAAGAATATTTAGTATATCCGAAGTGACTTAAAAGCTGTCTTCATAGTGAATTTACAAAGAATATTTGTATTTAACAGTGCATCCTAAAAAATTACATTTAAAATGTAGCATGTCTTAAAAGAAATAGATCTTAAAATACATGTCTAGCAATAAGTAGAATTAAACAAACTCTTAAAATTTAGGCTGAAATTTTTCAAAGTAATTTTTACCCCACTATGCCGGTTCAAAAGCAGCTGTATACTATAATAGGAACAAATCTTACCTCCGCTAAAGATTTGATAAATTCTTGATGTAGTTGAAGCATTTCCAGTTTGGATTGATTCATTTTGTTCACTTGTTAGTAGAGGACTGGGGGAAGAGGGTCATAAACATCTCTTCGAAAATGACCTTAATGAAAATATGTGTCTGTAGTGTGCCATTGTTTCAGCAGTACTGCTAATGTATGGAACATGTAGTGCTGTTTAGAGGCTGCTGCAGTCTCTCACTCTTCCTACTGTGGAATCAATAAGCATCTGAAAATACATAATGAAAGTAATTTAACATACTGAAGGCTTCTCGTCTCCAGAGACAACATTTAGATTCAGTCTTTCTAAAAAGGAACGGCACTGCTTTTCAGAGGAAAGCCTGTTCTGGGCAGCTTTTGCAGAATGACAGCCTACCTTGTCGCTTCTCTCCACTGCAGAGAGATGCAGTGCATTCACTAATTTTGATTGGTCAGTTGTATTGGGCTTAAACTGTGCTTCATATGTATAGCAGGGATTTCCCCCGCTCCCCGCTGTTTTATATAAAGGACACTTCTTTAAAAAGGCTAAATTTATGAGTGGTTGTATGTTGTTCTTAAATAGAATATGTGTAAATTAGTATTTTAAAAATGTGTATTCTATTCTGGTTTGTTGGTCACTTATGCCAAACATTAAAAAAAATGCAGGGAGGTGGGGGAAACGGAAAGAATTACGTAGTAAAAAGTATATATTCTTTTTAAAGCCTTGATAATTGCATTTGAGAATATTTTAGTCATATATAGGCTTTTGATTGAGATTCTTTGTTCTACAAATAGAAACCCACTGCATCTTTACTGTGAGCCACATTGAATTTCAAATAGTTTGTTTGTATTCAAGTCATCTTCTCTGGGTATTCCAAATTGTTGTGAGCATCTCAAGGTGTTAAACGTTGTCATGACTTCACTTCAGTATTCATTCATGTGGGTATTCATTCATTCATTCAAAATAATAATCCGATTGACCTAAGGTGATAATACCCTAAAATATTTTTTGAACATTTCATTGTAGTAGCTTAGCCTCAGGGTATAAAACTTCAATCAGTAATCATTGTATTACTTTTGGAGATTACTACTTGGTCTTCACCTTTGATAACCCTTTTATTTGGTAGATGTATACTGATCATTTGCTATAATATTTTATTTCAGTTGGCTTATTCTATTTTTGACCTGGGCACATTTCTTAGTAGATTGCTGTTTCTTAAATATTATATGTAGCTACATGCTAATGTTGTTAGTAAAATATTATTTTAAAGGATAAAGTAAGTTACATGTCTTTATAAGTTATAAAGCCATATCATTATAAGGTAGATACATTTTCAAAATGAAAATAATAGTACAAGTACTGAATATTTAAAATATTTAAATATTTAATTAAAATTAAAATTTAATTTAATATTAAAAATACAATTAAAATATTTAAAATTAAATTTCTATTAATTTTAGTTACCTATAAATCAGTTTCTGTTTTTAATGGTGAGGATAAATTTCTTTTAGACTTAAGTAGATAAAACAGTTGGATGCTGTTGACAAAATAGAAGACATTACATGTGGCTAAACTGTTAGAATGTTAATTATCACCTGTTTCCATTATTTTAGGAATATTTGGTGACCTTCATTTTTCAAAAGGTATACTGTTTTTTATTTGTAATTGGAACTATTCTCTTATTATTTTGAAAAGCAGTATGCATTTTTATAATCTTCCATTGGTAGTGTTGAAGCTTTATAGGGGAATAGCTGACCAATATGAGTTGTGAGTTGCATTTCTGTAGAAGTTGAGAGTTATATGGTGGAAAATTTTGTTGTGAATTTCTAAAATCTTCTGCACAACTTTTGGTGGCAAGGCTTTGGTAATCCTAAAAATGAAAATGTTGTGCTGCTCTTCATGCATTTTGAAAGTTGGGGAAAAGGATCTTGCTAGAATGCCAGCCATTTATAAAGATAACTTACACACATACAAACACACACACACACACCACAGCACACACATTCATTTAAGCTTAAAACTAAGACCAGAGAAAGCATGGCATCAGTGGAAATACGTGATGGGGATGAGGAGATTATTAACACAGCAGAGTGCTTTTCTGCAAGAGTTCAAGTAGTTGCTTATGTTTATCATCAAAATATCTCCATGAAGTAGAAGAAACCAAGGTACAGAGAAATTTACTGACTTGAAAGGGTCAAGGTAAGTTAGCAGCAGAGTCAATGTTAAAACTGCAAACCACGCTTTGCTAGGCGGTTGGCCTTCTCTCTTTGGTAAATTATGAAGGTCTTGGGACTTAGAATTGGATAATCTAGATTTAGTTGCTATTTATTACCTATATAACTTTTGGCAAGTCAAACTTCCCTTGGGTCAACTTTGATTCCTTTTGTTGAAGTATATTTTTGTGCTTTAACTCTTTGTGAGACGGTGTTTTCATGTTATATTCAGATTATTTCAAAAAAACAAAATCTGGAGTTTCTGAGCCATAATGGTAGCTCAAGCATAGACAGTGCTCTTTATTTTCTGTATGAGTAACTTGTCTCCAAGGATAAATAAGATATCACAAACTTTTTTTTTATTGTGTACAATGCTTAGTATAATTTTATTTCCTTTTTAAAAACCACAAATTGGTAATTAACAAGGTATGCCAAAATCTTAACAAGGTAATTCCAACTTCCCTGTTTTTAACAAATATGCAAATATCTCAACTACTGATTGAGAATCAGATTATATTATTTTCATGAAAAAAATTAATTACAGGCTGGGTGCAGTGACTCTTGCCTGTAATCCCAGCAGTTTGGGAGGCCAAGGCGGGTGGATCACTTGAGGTCAGGAGTTCGAGACCAGTCTTGCCAACATGGTGAAAACCTGTCTCTACAAAAAATACAAAAATTAGGCGTGGTGGCACAAGCCTCTAGTCCAGCTCCTCGGGAGGTTGAGGAATGAGAATCGCTTGAACCTGGGTGGCAGAGATTGCAGTGAGCTGCGATTGCACTGCTACCCCTCCAGCCTGGGCAACAAGGTGAGACTAGGTCTCAAAAAATAATAATAATAATATCAGATTATCAATTTATGAAGATCTTTGTTTCCATAGTAACACTCACACTTGTGCATTTAATATATTTTGTGCCATTAATATAACCTTTATATACTAACCTAGGAGAGCAGTTTGACTTCCTAATGATAACTAAGCACTAGATATGATTCTAACCCCAAAATACAGCTCAATTAAAATCCTTTTTTAAAAGTCGTGCTTTACTTTTTAGTTATAAGTATTTTAATTGCGTATCTGTTTTAATTCCTAAAAATTCCTCCTATGGGAAGTCTCTGACTAATTTTATGTATTTGTCTTCTCAAATTTGGACAACTGTGACTATGACAGAGTAATTTATTGTATATTTACATTGTACTATTTATATCAAATCATTCTTATCCAGCTTGTGGCTAGTTCTGATGCCACAGTTTTGAAGATTCTCTGAGTTTGTAAATAAAAACTCAGCTTTGTGAAATATTGGAATTCACCATAACTAAAAGTACTTTGAAACAATTTTAAGGTATCTATGTACAAACAATTTTTAATTGCTGAAAATCAGTTTTAAGCTGTATTGCGACAAGGGTCCTTTTTCAATGGATACTTAGCGTAGTAAACCTTGAACTCTCTCTGATACTGGACCCCATAGAAAAAAGGATTATTTTGCTTTAACGCCAATTCAGAGATTTTATTTGGCTTCTCAACTCTACATTTCTTTCACAACAAATATTTTATCAGAAAAATAGAAATGGACCGTCTACTGAACTTCCATCAAGTGGGGAGTAGCCGAAGTCGTAGAGAATCAACAACATTGGTGATTCATTTTCTATATGAGAATAATTGAAAACTGATTATATCTGATAAAGCACATGCATCAGAATTGCATACACTTAACAGATAGAAAATCCAAAGCCATTCATTCCCATCCTTCCCTACTTCCTCTAAATTGGGCATTTACATTTTTTTCATTTTTATTTTTCACACTGTGTTTGTAAGTCATTTGCCAGTATCACATACATTATAAAAGTAAATACATGGCATTTCTTGCCATTTTTCCATCCATACCCACACTTTGGATCCTGTGACTATTATTACAATTTATCCTCCCTCTGTTGCACAACTGTTGGCATGTCTACTTTGGGGCTTTGTCCAAATTATTACCTTCATGTCCAGTTTTCTGGTTTACTGTTTTGACTGCTTACTATCCCTCTTTGCATTTCTAAATATTATGGATTTTATTGATGTTTTTCTCTTATATTTTCATCAAGGAACTACACAAAAAGCCATGTTTGTGCTCCATCACCCCATTGATTTCTCTTTTCACTTGCTTCCTTTTTTTCTTTGCATAATTCTCTTACTCTTAAATTATGCAGAATCAAATTAATTTTGTGTCCTGAGGCCAAGTCCATTGATCCAACTAGATTACATATTTAACAAAGCTATGTCAATTCCCCTCTTTTGTGCTGTTATGACTCTTATGCTCTGCTGGGGGACATAGCTGACTGTCTACAATCTAGTGCTCTGTTATTGATACTAGTTAGATACATAACATTTTTGTAAGAAGGCTGCCATTCTTTATATAAAGAGCCTGAGAATGGCCGAGTTTTACTATAGGCTATAGTTCTACTATAGACTCAGTAACGTCCACTATACTACTTGAGTCATCCATTTGGGAAAATGAATGCATTTTAAGAGTTTAATTAATAATTCTTTTTTTTATTTTTTTAATTTTATTATTATTATACTTTAAGTTTTAGGGTACATGTGCACAATGTGCAGGTTTGTTACATATGTATATATGTGCCATGTTGGTGTGCTGCACCCATTAACTCGTCATTTAGCATTACGTATATCTCCTAATGCTATCCCTCCCCCCTCCCCCCACCCCACAACAGGCCCTGGAGTGTGATGTTCCCCTTCCTGTGTCCATGTGTTCTCATTGTTCAATTCCCACCTATGAGTGAGAACATGCAGTGTTTGGTTTTTTGTCCTTGCGATAGTTCACTGAGAATGGTGATTTCCAGTTTCATCCATGTCCCTACAAAGGACATGAACTCATCCTTTTTTATGGCTGCATAGTATTCCATGGTGTATAAATCACAAGCATTCTTATACACCAATAACAGACAAACAGAGAGCCAAATCATGAGTGAACTCCCATTCACAATTGCTTCAAAGAGAATAAAATACCTAGGAATCCAACTTACAAGGGATGTGAAGGACCTCTTCAAGGAGAACTACAAACCACTGCTCAATGAAATAAAAGAGGATACAAACAAATGGAAGAACATTCCATGCTCATGGTTTGGAAGAATCAGTATCGTGAAAATGGCCATACTTCCCAAGGTAATTTATAGATTCAATGCCATCCCCATCAAGCTACCAATGACTTTCTTCACAGAATTGGAAAAAACTACTTTAAAGTTAATCTGGAACCAAAACAGAGCCCGCATCGCCAAGTCAATCCTAAGCCAAAAGAACAAAGCTGGAGGCATCACGCTACCTGACTTCAAACTATACTACAAGGCTACAATAATTCTTAAAGACCGTAATCACTGGTGTCTTTCTGCCAGGTATATTCAGCAGTATATCTTCAGTTACTGCTACCTTCTGATCTCTGTTTAGGGGTGCAATAGCTATAAAAAGTCCTGCTGTTATTTTGATTGGTATTGCAGAGAATCTGTAGATCAGTTTGGAAAGAAATGACATCTTAACAGTATTGAGTCTTCTAACTTATGAACATAGTATCTCTACTATTTTTAAGGCTTTTTAAATTTATTTTGTCAATATTTTGTAGTTCTTGGCCTGTAGATCCTGCAGATATTTTGTTAGATTTGTATTTAATTATTTCTTTAGTGCTATTGAAGTAACACCTAATTTTTTAAAAAATCCAATTGTTTATTGTTAGTATATGTACTTAGGATCATATTCAACTCATATCCTGCAACTTTACTAAATTCATATATTAGTCTTGGGAGTTTTTTGTGTGAATTCCATGGTATTTTCTGTATAGACAATTGTCTGCAAATAGAGATAGTTTACTTTTTCCTGAAACATGTGAGACTTATTTATATTCTTGCCTTCTTGTACTGCCTAGGACCTCTAGTATTAGGTTGAATGGGAGTGTGTTGGGAGGAACAATCCCTATAAGCCCTGAATATCCCTGAACATTCTTGCTGGATATGCTGAGACTGCAAAGCCCTAACAGAACTACTCTTTACCCCATCCATTTCTCAGGAAGGGGTTGTAGCTAGCAACCTTGAGGAATGAAGTAATGACACCCTAGACAAATAGAATACAAGCAGACTTGCTTTTCTTTGTTATAAAAATGGCAACTTTCCCAAGCTCAGTGCTCTTCAGCTGTGAAAAAACCCATAGTATACAGAGCATCCACAGTCCCTTTGCCAGGGACTTGGAGGGCAAGGTGAATTTTCACTGATATCATGCTCATACTGCTTGCTGCATCATGGGTAATACAGTTCTTTGGTTTGGACCCAGTCATCTTACATCTTATGTTAGCATCCATGAAACAGTAACAGGCTGGCTTCACAGCTTATAAATAGGGTAGAATCCCAGACCCTAAACAGTTTTTGACATTTTTGGCTACAAGCATATGATGTTGACAGAGATATGGTTTCCTGTAAGAGAAATGACAGGCTCGTGTGGGCTGGTTTAGAGGATAGGAGACCAGTAGCAAATGCTCTTCTTTAAGTGGTGGGGTAGTAGTTCAGAGTAAGAGTCTCCTAACGACCTGCCTGTTAATGAATTTTTTGAGGCTAAGCAGTGAGGGGTGGAAATAAATGAAGCTGCTCAAATAGTGTCTTGGTTATTGCTCACTCTCTAGGCTGGAGAAGGAAAAACTATTATTATATCAACAAAACAGCAAGCCTCAGGGCCCTAAGGCAAAAGGCAGTATGGCTGTAGCTGCTGAATGAAGGGCTTCTGAGAGCTGACATAAAAGATGTCAGCAATGAGGATGTGGAGCTTTGGGTAGACTAAGTATATTATAAGTTCATTTGTGGAGTCTGAGTGGGCAGCCACTTGAAATTGAACGTAAATGCAGTCTTGCTGACTGGTACATAGCTGCTCTTTCACTTTGTGGACTCTCATTTTTCTCTCCCCCCTCTATTCTAACCTTAGCTGCTTAAGATAAAAGCCAAATATGGTAGGGAACCTCAGGGAGGGAGAGGAATTCAGACTTTTTTAGCTCTGTTGAATAGAGATGCTCAATTCGCCATCCTACGTGGTCCTGTGGGGAAAAAGCACAGTAGTTGTCAAGGTAGGCTGAAGGCACTGAGGACTGCAGGGTGGAGTTCTAGCAGCATGCACAGGGGCAAATTAGAGACCCCTAGGCCCAAGCACTTCCAGGAGCACAGCGTCACCCTGGAGTGAGAAACGAAAGCAGAAGAAAAGCCTTCCCACCACCACAGTCCTCTGCCGGATAGATTCCCCCGCTACCTTGTCTTCCCTATGCTCCTGGTTAGGAAATAATGTAGTCTCCTGGCAGCTGTGGCTGTAGTCTCTTTTGTGCATATGTTAAATTCCTTGGTCTGTGTTCCTACAGGGGGTAAAACACTCAAATTTTAAAAAGCTAAAATGTAGATGGAGCCTCTGGGCCTATTCAGTGTACTATTCTTTTGGGTTCCTCTGCTAAATGTATAATTGGTATTGATAATTTTATGTTCTTACACTATGAATACTTATAGATTCAGAGGAGATTCTCCTATTCATGGGCTGCTGCATGTAGAGAAGTGTTCCCCTGTCCCCTTTCCCCTCCCTGGGTGATTCAGCAAAAATAATGTATCATCCCAGGAGGGAAGAAAAGAAAATCACAACTTTGGTTAAAGGCTCCATGACTGCTGGAGAACTCAACCATTTCCCAGTACAGCAGTGCCACCTGCCTGACCCAGCTACCAAGTGCATCTCTTTTGAAAAGGCAGATGCAGCTGGCCTGGCCTTAGTATCATTTTGGCATTCCGTGAAGTAGAACCTACCCGTTTTGGGGAAAAGCTTATTTCTCACTTTGCCACCTGAAGCAAAGCAATTGACTCTTTACAGCCCTGGATTTAAGGAATTTCTTGTAAATGCCTGGGCCTGTTTCACTTACTGTTCAGCCCAATTAAAAGCTGATGCAGTTGTTCAGGGTCAGTGCTAGCTACAGAAAAGTGAGAGTGGGTTCTGTAACTCCATTCTTAAGCTTTGACCAATATGCCCCTTGATTAACCTTGTTATATTTTTACGGCTCCTGGCCTGTTGCCAATAGCCTAACCTTCAGGTCTGCTGTTAGAAGACTAACAGATTAAAAACAACTTTTCTTTGGGACTGCAAACTGTGAAAACAAGTTATAGTTGCCAGTCAGACAGTCTGGCTTACTCAAACCTGTACCTCCCAGATTGCCATCATTTCTACCTGGATTCGTTATTGTATCAGATATGGTAATAAATCCACCACAATAGTCTGGGCAATCATTGTGTCCTGGTTTTTGGGAATAGGGACTTCAATCAGTGTCCTACCCCTGCTTCCACCTGTAGGATGAATTCCTTTTCCTCCTTCATGGCTAAAGTTTTTTTTTTTTAGGCATTTTTCTTCTCCTAGTTCTAATGTGTTTTCAACAGTGCTCAAAGCATAATGGGGTTGTTGCCCTTCCCTCTGGGGTTTAAGGCTCCCCTCTGACCCCTTACCCCCCATATTAAAGATGGTAGAAAGGATCCAACCTGGACTTCATGCTTTCCCTCAGTGACTTCATGCTTCCCCCAAGCCTGCACCATGACAAATGCTTTCTCAGGCCTTTCACCATACACTCAGTCTTTTTGTGTATGCTTGTAAACATCTGGTGAGATCTTTGCAAAAGTCCGTGAATGGGTATGAATTCCCTTTGTGTCTGTAGATTCCCTGGCTTCTGTATTTTCTTGCGAACACACACACACCCTTTAGCAATTCATTAACAGTTTTGACTGAATTATTCTTACTGGTGTCTAGTATTGTCTTCCCTAGGTACTCAAGTGCTCATGTCCCATGTGTCCTGCCTTTCATTAGAATTTGGATTGGTTGGTTTCTCAGTAACCTCAGCACTCTGATGAGTTCAAGAAGTTTCTGTTTGTAGATTATTTGTTTTTCCCTTGTTCTTTTTTGTAGTTACAGTGTGAGCTATGTTCTGTCTAGCTTCGTGCATCTCATATGGAAGCTGGGATTTTAATTGATACCACAATGAACCTGTCTGTCTGTTAGGGAACATTCACACCTTTGTATTCAGTCCTCTGATCTTTAAACATGGTATATTTCTCCACTTATTTAGGTTGTCTTTAATTTCTCTCAGTAATATTTTGTAATTTTCAGTGTAGAGGTCTCACACATTTTGTCAAGTTGGGTAGTGCTGGACTCATAACATTTTTGATACTATTATAAACAATTTTAAAATTTTGATTTTGTTTATATAAAGAAATACTGTTGAATTTTGAATATTGAACTTAAACCATATGATTTTGCCAAACTCATTTATTTATTCTTTTCTTGATTCCTTACAATTTCCTTCTTACAGAATTATATTTGAATAAACAAAGATTTATGTCATCCTTTTCAATCTTAAATCTGTTTTGGTCTTGCCTTATTGTTGTAGCCAAGACCACAAGTAATATTGAGTAGAAATGGTGAAAGCAGACATAATTGCTTTTTTCCATGTCTTCAGGGGGAAAGTATTCAATCTTTCATTATTAGGTTTGATGCTAGGTATAGGGTTTTTATGGATATCATTTTTCAGGTTGATAAAGTTTCCTTCTTAGTTTGTTGAGAATTTTTATCAGGAATGCATATTACATTATTTAAGATTTTTTCCATTTAATGAGAGTTCATATGGTTTTTCTCATTTAATCTAGTAACATGATAGATTACATGGATTTATTTTTTTTAATGTTAAGCCAACCTTGCATTTTTGACATAAACCTATTTTGATAGTACTACCTTTTTAGATATTGCATGATTGTATCGACAATTATTTTTTCAAAATCTTTTGCCCATGTAGTTATAAGGCCTATTGGTCTGTCATTTTCTTTGATTGTAATATTTTGATCTGGTTTTGGAATTGGGGCAATGCTGGACTCCAATGAGTTGAAAGATGTTCTTTTTCTCTAATTTTGAAAATGTTTTTGTAAAATCAGAGTTAGTCCTTTCTTAAATGTTTAATAAAATTCACTAGAGAAGACATTTGAGCCGAGAGGTTTTATGTTGTTCAAAGTTTTAAATTATAAATTCAAATTATTTAATAGATAATAGATTCATATTTTCTATTCTGTGTTTTGATGATATGTATCTTTTGAATAATCAGTTTACATTTAAAAGTTGCTAAATTTATTAACATCAACTTGTTTTTAATATTTCCTTATTGTATTTTAATTATCTATAGGATCTGTACAGATATCTTCCCTTTCGTTACTGATATTTGACAATTTGTATCATCTTTTTTTTCTTTTTGAGTTTGCCTACAAGTTTACCAATTTTCTCAATCTTCAGAAATAATTAGTTTTTGATTTCTTTGTTCTTAATGAACAATGTTTTATGTTCTTTTTCTGTTTTATTGATTTCTACTCTTTAATATTTCCTTTCTTCTCTACTTTGGTGAAAGTTTCTTTCATCAATTTTAATTTTTTTTTAATACGTGGTTCAGTATTGTTTTACCAGCATTCCACAACTTTGGATGTTTTATTTTATGTCGCTTAGTTCAGTATGCTTTCTAATTTTCCTGAAGTATCTCTTTGCTGTTACATGGGTTATTTCAAAGTATGTTGTGTTTTTTTTTCTTTTTGAGGCAGAGTTTTGCTCTCTCACCCAGGGTGATACGATTACTGCTCACTGTAGCCTTGACCTCCTGGGCTCAAGAGATTCTCCCACCTCACCCTTCCAAGGAGGTGGCACTACAGACACGTGCCACCAGGCCCAGGTAATTTTTGTATTTTTTGTAGAGACAGGGTCTCACTGTGTTGCCTGGACTGGTCTTGAACTCCTTGACTCAAGCAATCCTCCCACCTCAGCCTCCAAAAGTGTAGGGATTACAGGCATGAGCCACCGTGCTTGGCCAAGTGTATTTTCTAATTTTTAAATACTTGGTGATTTTTCAAAGTTTTTTGTTATTGGTTTCTAATTTAATTTCATTATGGTCAGAGAACATGATTTGTATGATTTCTGTTCTTTTAAATTTGTTTAAGTTAGTTTAATGGCTCAGTGTATAATCTATCTTGGTGATTGTGCTGTGTACTCTTGAAAATAATGTGCTTTCTCTCATTGTTAGGAGTAGTGTTCTATAAATGTCAAACAGGTCAAGTTAATAATAGTACTGTAAAATCTTCTCTAGCCTTAGCGATATTGTTTTTACTGTTCTATTAACTTTTTTTTTTCCCCTGAGCCAGAGTCTTGCTGCATCACCCAGGCAGGAGTACAGTGGTGCTGTCACAGCTCACTGCAGCCTCAACCTCCTGGGCTCAGGCAATCCTCCTGCCTCAGCCTCCCAGGTAGCTGGGACCATAGGTGTGTACCACCATACCTGGCTTTTTTTTCCCAGTAGATATGGGGTCTCCTTGTGTTGCCCAGGCTGGTCTTAAACTGCTGGGCTCAAGGATCCTCCTGCCCTGGCCTCTAAAAGTGCTGGAATTATAGTCACGAGCCACCACAACTGGCCCTGTTCTATTAACATTTAAAATAAGGATAATTTTTTTTTTTTTTTTTTTTTACTGAAAAAAGGAGTTGTGAAATCCTCACCTATAATTGCGGATTTGTCAGTTTTAGTTTTTTGACTTCATCTGGTTTTTGTTGCATGTGTTTTTATCAGGCGCATACACATTTAGGATTGCTATGAAATACATGTCTTTGTGCTCAATGATAATCCTTTTCTCCTATCAGTATAGCTATTCCAGGTTCATTCTATATAGTTTGCATCATATATATAGGTTATTTTTTAACCTTCACTTTTAACCTAACTTGTGTATTTTTGAGGTGTATTTTCTGTTGCTAGTAATGGTTTGTTTTTGCTTTTTAAATCCAATTTGATTTTTGTCTTTTAATTAGAGTGCAGAGTATTTGCATTTAATCTAATTTTCATATGGTTAGGGTTACATCTTCTGCCTCTCATTTGTTCTGTTTGTTCCATGTATTCCTTGTTCATTTTTTCTCTTTCCTACCCTTTTTTGGAGTGAGTAATTTTTATAATTCCATTTTACCTTCTCTGCTGACTTATTAGCTGTATATATATAATAATATAAATGTGTGTGTATATATGTACATATATTATGTATATATGTGTACATATATTATGTATATATATGTACATATATTTTATATATTATATATATGTACATATATATTATGTACATGAAGTACCTGAATTCTCACTCTGTTGCCTAGGCTGGAATGCAGTGGAACGATCTTGGCTCACTGCAACTTTGACTTCCCGGGCTCAAGTGATCTTCCTGCCTCAGCCTCCTGAGTAGCTGGAACTACAAGCACTTACCACCACACCTGGCTAATTTTTGTGTATTTTTGTAGAGATGGAATCTTGCTATGTTGCCTAAGGCTGGGGTCTTCAACTCCTGGCCTCATGTGATCCTTCTGTGTTGGCCTCCCAATGTGTTGGGATTACAGATGTGAGCCACTGCACCTGGCTTAGCTACATTTTTTAGTTTTCTTGTTTTAATGGTTGTTTTAGGTTTTTCGATATACATGCTTAACTTATCACAGTCTAGTTTCAAGCAATAGCACATCATGTATAATGTTAGAACCTTACTATTAATACAATATAATTTCTATTGGCCCCTTCCATCTTTTCTGCTGTTTTTTACTTCATAATACAGTGTCACTATTTTTGTTTTACATAGCCAGTTATCTTTCAGTTTTTTAAAAAGTTTATGTTTATCCACATATTTACAATGGCATTGTTCATTTCTTTTTGTACATCAGAGATACCTTCTGGTATATTTTCCATCAGCCTAAAGAACTTGCTGTGACAGCTTTTGTAGTGCAGGGTTGTTTGCAACAAATTCTGTTTTTCTTGTCAACGTGTGTTCTTTTTGTCTTCATTTTTGACTTTCACTCAATAATAGCTCTATACACTTTATTCTTCCATCATTAAAAAAATATTTTGTTGTTTTATGGCATGCTTGGTTTCTGATGTGAAGTCTGTGATCATTCTTATCTTTGTTCCTCAGTTCTGTGATGTATCTTCTTTCCTCTGGCTTCTTTTAAGAGTTCCTCTTTATTTCATTGTTTTTATAATTTTCATTGTGATGTACCTTGGTGTAATTTTTAGTGTGTACTCTCCTTCCTTGCTTGGGGTTCACTGATATTCATGGATCAGTGTTTTTGTTGTGGTTGTTGCTGCTATTGTTATTTGTTGTTTTTGTTTTTTCATCAAATTTGAAAAAATTATTTCATTATTTCTTCAAATACTTTTTTTCCTTAGAACATTATTCTCTTTCTTAGACTTCAAAAACTCCTATTTTAGGCCAGGCACAGTGGCTCAGGCCTGTAATCCCAGCACTTTGGGAGGCTGAGGCGGGGGGGCGGATCATGACGTCAGGAGATCGAGACCATCCTGGCTAACACGGTGAAACCCCATCTCTACCAAAAATACAAAAAATTAGCTGGGCGTGGTGGCGGGCACCTGTAGTCCCAGCTACTTGGGAGGCTGAGCCAGGAGAATGGCGTGAACCTGGGAGGCGGTGCTTGCAGTCAGCTGAGATTGCGCCACTTGCACTCCAGCCTGGGCGACAGAGTGAGACTCTGTCTCAAAAAAACAAAGAAACAAACAAAAACTTATATTTTAGACTTGGTATTTTTCCACATGTCATTGATGCTTTTTTTTTTTCCTCATAGTTTTAATTTGGGTAGTTTTGGTTGCTCTGGTTCCTGTTTCATCACTCTTTTTAATCTTTTATAGTGTCTGATTTGTTGTTAAGCCCCTCTGAGGAACTTTTCAGTTCAAATATCATGTTTTTCAGCTCTGGAAAGTTTTATTTGATTAATTTCTATAGTTGTAATTTCTATTGTGTTCACGTGTTTCTTTAAATCTGTGAATGTACTTTTAATAGATATTTTAATATCTTTGTCTTGTAATTTTGTCATCTTTTTTGCATCCTAGTATTTCTAATAATTTGTTATTGGGTGCTGGTTGTGTTATTTGAATACTATGAATGGATTTTGTTATCCATTAGTGAATGTTGTACTTTGTTCTATAAGGCAATTAAGTTACTTGTGGATCAGCTTGATCCTTTCACGCTTATTTTTAAGCTATATTAGGGCAGCTTTAGAGGAACATTTATTCTAAGGCTAGTTTAGCCCTACTGTTAAGGCATACTCCTTCATAGAGCCATATTGAATGCTCCTGTTATTTAATGGTATCTCCCTTTTTAGCATTCCAAGCTAGAATATTTTGCAGTATCCTGTGAGTTTGAGAGTTGATCAGTTTTGCACATTTTCTGGTAGTGGTTCTTTGCCTGGCCTTTTTGAGTCTCACTGTGTAAATTTATAACTTAGTATTTCTTTGAAGATTCAAGAGTCCCTATATAGAATTTTCTGGTACTGTTTCTCTGCTTAGCTTACCTTTTTTCTGTTATTCTGACCTGAGAATTCCAGCTTTCTCAGCCTTCCTTAACTCAAATTTGTCCCTTCAACTAATTGAGTTCATTGTGTTTACTGAGGTTTTCCCCTTACATTATAGGGGAAAGTATATTTAGCCGAAAGCTAAAGTATATTTAGCCGAAAGCTATTTTTTTAGGGATCACAGTCCTGCATTGCCTGCTGTCTAATATCTGAAAAGAGTAGTTTTGTAAATTCTGTCCCATTTTCTAGTTGCTAGGCTAAATCCTATACCAATTATTCTGTTAGGATGGAAGTAGAAGTTTTAAATCTGTTTTTAAAACTTAATTGTCATGGCACTTCTTTTAGCAATTATGAACTACCTTGAGGCATTTGTTTTACTGGTATGTTAAAGTTTTGTCTTAAAGTTATTGAAAATCTTTGGTGGTTGTTTTACTTTTTACTCCTTGTTTCTTATGTTAGAGCCAGTAGGTTAGTAATATTCTGAATCATGCAAGTCTGATTCTTGATGTTTAAAATATCTGCTCTGGCCCAGGCACAGTGGCTCATGCCTGTAATCTCAGCACTTTGGGAGGCCGAGGCGGGCCGATCACTTGAGGTCAGGAGTTCGAGACCAGCCTGGCCAACATGGGGAAACCCTTTCTCTACTAAAAATAAAAAAAAATTAGCCAGGTGTGGTGGTGTGTGTCTGTAGTACCAGCTGCTTGGGAGGCTGAGGCACAAGAATTGCTTGAATGCAGGAGGCAGAGGTTGCAGTGAGCAGAGATAGCACCAGTGCACTCCAGCCTAGGTGATGGAGTGAGACTGTCTCAAAAACAAAACAAACAACAGATCTGCTCTGGACAGTTTTCTTTCATAAATGCTTCCATAATTTTTTTGTTGTTGGAGGAAAAGATTATGTGCTGGAGAAAAAAATCATAAACTATACAAATTTATGCCTTGTGATCTCGTCATTTCTCTCTCTCTCTCTCTCTCTCTCTCTCTCTCTCTCAGGTGTTATTATATATACCATCAATTAGCAAACTTTTTTTCTGCAAAAGGCCAGGTAATAAATATTTTAGGCTTTGTGGGCTGTAAATAGTCTGTGTCACATATTCTTTGTTTTCTTTTTTGACCTTTTAAAAATGTAAAAACATTCTCAGCTTGAGGGCTGAGACCACCACCACTTTGTTCACATAACCTTCCCCTTTCATTTTTACCAGAAGACCTTACCTCTTACTTTATTGCAAAAAACAAATAAATTTTATCAACTTTTTGCTTCCTGTGCATCTCATCTAAAAGTGTATCTAGACCTTCAATTATTTGTCCATATTTTATTCTTGTGTTGAGGGAAGATAGATGCATGTCCTTTCGTTTAAGCCTAAACCCACTTTGTGGATTCCCCTTCCAAATTCATTCACACATTGTTCTAGTTTGCACTCCTATGTATTATCTTCCCTGACTCTTCCAGCTATACTCTGTTAACATGCTCTGTTCTCACTTTATTCCTGCTACTTTAAATTTTGTATTCATGCCATCTACCACGACAGCTTATCTTATTATGTACTTTTAGTTGAGTTTAAATTGCAAATGGAAAAAATAATGGTCTTTAAACTGTAATAAAGTACTTAGGTATAAGGTGTTTTACATACTCATTTCTGAGTCAATCTTGGCCACATTTTCTTTGTTTCATAAATTAACAGCTTTTTTTCCTCCAGTGACAACATATTAAGACATATTAGAACATCTCAAGCAAAAATCTTCTGTGATGGGGAAGGAAATACTCTCTAAAAGGCAAAATATCAAGTACAGATTTTTTTTTCTTTTTAATTTTAGGAATCAGACTAGATCTAGGCACATTGTGTTGCAGGCGTCACCTCACAAATCTGCCAACGCATGTCTTTTCTGAGCTTCAACACAGCTGCTGTCCTAACCAGCAGCTCTCCTTTCCTCTCCTTGATAGTGGTTTGCATTGGTGTTTTGGTTTATGTTGGGGAAGGAAAAATACAAAAGAATCTCTTTTTCATTTTTCTTATGATACTATGGGTTTAAAAAAACTATAATGTGAGTTAAGTAGCAGTGGCTTCTTCAGGATCATCCTTATACTAAGAAACACAAAGGGCATTAGGTGTTTTAAATATAGATAAGTCCATTTATATAAAAAATACTTTAAAGAATAAGATTACTTGTCAAGAATAAAGACACATTAAAAAACTACATGTTCTTACAACAATTTGTTCTATTCTTTTTTCCCTGTAATACAGTTATTCCTCCCCCGCTCCCCACACAACAGATTTGTAATGTAAGAATAGAATCATGGTGCAGCCTGCAACTCCCAGAGGTAAAACACACAGTACTAGACTTCCATCTGTAGATTTTACTTTTCAGATTTCATATCATTTTCTCAGAGTTAAATTCAAATTTAAAATCATTTTAAGCTTTCAAGGATTGTATTCATGTTGTTCTTTTAAGTGGTTTCATCATACTAGATTCTATGTTTAGATATTAAGCATAATTTTATTATTTTTCAATTATATACACTAGGCAACTGCTTGTGTCTTAAATTTTAATTGCTTGCTTTTGTCATATTGAATTAGTTTTGAAATAGTCTTTTACTGTTGAATATTTCCCTTTTTGATGAACTTAAAATAGTATCATCAATGAATTTTTTTATCTATTTGAGTAAATTTCTTATTTGTTTTGATTTGGATATTTCACATATACAAGCATAACTCAGAATTATTCAAAATTGAAGAAATGTGGTATGAATCATCTGAAGGATCAGTAGTACAATAATTTAATATTTTTAAATTCATATTTGACATTGCACTTGGATTTGAAAACATTTAGCCTAGAATAAAGACAGTTTATTGGTATTATAATAGCTGTGTTAAGTATTTGAATCTTTTGAATCACAGATGAACTCTTATACTAGTAGAATCAAAATCTGTGCCATATTGTGCTCTCTTTTTGAACATGTGATGTAATGAAGATATTTCAGATAAGTTAAAAATACCATTGTTTTACTAGCTTTAGAAAGGAGACCAGCAAAAGTGTTATTTCACTGATGTAATCTGGAGGAAATTGCTCTGTGAAAACATTAGGTGATTTTGCGTTTGAGATTTTGATTGTTCCTTCCTCGTTATAGAAGATTCTTAATTTATAGTAACTTGTTTATTTGCTGAGACAAGAGTATAAAATACATTTGATTTTGCTGATGTTCAGGAAGAGAGTCATTTAGCTAATGTATGAGCTTAGCTTTGCTTACGTTACCAATTTCATCCTTGTTAGTTATCTATATATTCCTCAGATTCTCATTATTAATACCATATGCAGCAACTCTCAAGACTCACATTTAAAAACTGGGAAAATCTTGAAATTCTATTGTTTATATCTATTGAATGTACTATATTAATATGAGAGATTTAACTCCTGTACTTTCAGTTGTAATGCTTACTCACTTTTATTTTGTAGACATATGACTATTGTTCAGATTATTTTGAAAATCACCATAGGAAGGTCTGATTGCTTGGTTAAACATTTAACAAATATTCATTACATTCTGTGTGTCCAATACGGTATAAGGTGCTAAGGGAACAATGACAATGCATTTGTAGTTTAGTAAAAGATGCAGATGAATACACTATGATAGTATACAGTAAGTGCAGTACTAAAGATTAAGTATAAGGTGCTATGCAATCACATAAGACAGACACTAGTCTGCAGGGAAATGATCATGGAAAGCTCTCCAGAGGAAGTGGATAAACTAGATATCAAGAATACTCAAGTATTTGCCAGATCAGGGGTATGGGTGCTTGTTCAGATTGGTGAAGGTGTATCATACAAAGAGACAGCCTTTCCTAGAAGAAATTAAAGATGGGGAATGCAAGAAAAGAAGGACAGTCTATTAGTCCGTTTTCACACTGTCCATAAAGGCATACCCGAGACTGGGAAGAAAAAACGGTTTAATGGACTTACAGTCCCACATGGCTGGGGAGGCCTCACAATCATGGAGAAAGGCAAGGAAGAGAAAGTCCTGTCTTACATGGATGATAGGGGGCAAAGAGAGTGCTTGTGCAAGGAAACTCCCATTTTTAAAACCATTAGAAACTCCCATTTTCAAAACCATCAGATCTTGTGAGACTTATTCACTATCAAGAGAACAGCATGGGAAAGACCCACTGCCACGGTTCAATTACCTCCCATCGGGTTCCTTTCATGACAGGTGGGAATTGTGGGAGTTACAATTCAAGGTGATATTTGGGTGGGGATGCAGCCAAACCATATCAGACAGGGAAGCGTTGAGAGATAGGGCCAAATATTATATGGCCATCCAAGCCATATTAGGGAATTTCAACTTTCACAGGAGAGCATTGATGACTCCAAGGGAGTAATGTAATCAAACTTGCATTTTAGAAAGATCACTCTGGCAACAATGTCAAATGGATTGGAATATTGGGAGCATAATTAGAGATAGGGAAGTCCAGCATGCCAGGCAAGAGTTCATGGTGATAAGAATTAAGGTAGTAGCATTGAGGATGGAACAAAATAGTGGGATCTGTTTTAAGGAGATATAGAAGCAGTGAGTTGTGGTTGAAGTAGGGCTCACTTGGAAAATTAAATGGATAGTAGGTCTACTCACTGAATCATTCTTAGGAGGAATGGTTCTGTGAGGGATAATTATATGTACATAGTTAACCCTTAAACAATGTGGGGGCTAGGGATGCTGACTCCCATACAGTCAAAAATCCATCTATAACTTTTGACTCCCCAGAAACTTAACTGCTAATAGCCAATTGTTGACTGGAAGCCTTACCAATAACATAAATAGTTGATTAACACATATGTTGTATGTTATTTGTATTATATACTGCATTCTTACAGTAAAATAAGCTAGAGAAAAGAAAATGTTATTAAGAAAATCATAAGAAAGAGAAAGTATATTTAATGTTCATTAATTGGAAGTGGATCATCAAAGATTTTCATTCACATCGTCTTCATGTTGAGTTGGCTGAGGAGTAGGAGGAAGAAGAAGATTCGGTTTTGTCTTAGGGTCACAGAGGCAGAAGAGATGGAGGAGGTAGAAGAGTAGGCAGGAAAGGCAGGCACACTCAGTGTAACTTGACAGAAATACATGGCAATTTCTGTCTGACTTTTTTGCTTTTTCGTTTCCCTAAAAATGTTTCTGTATGGTACCAATCCTTTCACCATTTACTTTAGTTTCAGCACCTGTAACGTAGAAGGGTCCATGTTATAAAAGAAGTCAAAAGTAGTCTTGAATAATTGGAACCATTCTGCTAGATTGTCTAATGTCAATTTTTTTTCTGCCACTGCTTCTTGTGTATCTTCTTCCTCATCTTCTGGCACTGCTTTGGAAACACTCCTGAAACCCTTCACCACTGCCACTTTTTTCTCTTATCTATGATCTCTTTCATGGTTTCTTTGATTGGCTCTGCTGTAAATCCTGTGAAGTCATGCACAGCATCTGGATCCAGTTTTCTCCAGCAGTAATTTATTGATTCAGGCTTGATGTTTTCATGGCTTTTTCTATAACAGCGATGGCATGTTCAATGGTGTAATCCTTCCAGACTTAAATTGTGTTCTCTCTGTTGGAGTTCTCTTCCATAGCATTGACAGCCCTTTTCATAGAGTACCATGTGTAATGAGCCTTAAAGGTCCTTATCACACCAGATCTAGATGTTGAATTAGAGTTGTTGTGGTTGGGAGCAAGTAGTCTACTTGATGCCCTGGATGTTGAACCTCATGGGGTTCTGGGTGACCAGGGGCATTGTCTGATATCAAAATAACGTTAAGGCAAGGTACTGACTTCAGGGACAAACCAACAATGGAAGCAATCAAGAAAAGGTGTTCTCGTTGTCCAGGCCTTCTTGTTGAACAACCAAAAGACTGGCAGTAGTGTTTATCTTTTTCCTTTAAATCTTGGGGTTAGTATCTTTAATAGATAAGGACAATCCTCCTGATCATAAACCCAACTGCATTTGCACAATACAGTGGTGCTAGCCCATCTCTTACTGCCTTAAATCCCAGTGCTTGCTTTTCTTCCTTACTAATAAATGACCTTTATGACATGTTTTTCCAGAATAGGGTACTTTTGTCCACATTAAAAACCTGTTCAGGCAGATATCCTTTCTCCTCAATGATTTTCTTAATAGCACCTGGGAACTCATCTGCTTCCTGTTGAGCAGCAGAAGCTGCTTCTCCTGTTACCTTAAATTTTTTGTTCTTGTTACATAAATTAACCCTTTATTCCAGGCTAGTGATGTCTCAAATGATAGAGCTTCTACTGGCCTTTCAATTTCTTCAGTCTTCTGATGGCCAACTTTGCCATTTTGGTGAAAGTGGCATTGTAGATCCAGGTACCATCAGCTACTGTTTTCATGTAGGAACCACAGTGTAAGATCCCTACTGCTTGTTTCTTCATCTTGGTTTAGCCACAGAAGGAGCAAGTGTACTTGGCAGGATGGCTGATTGCAGTTTTCTTCAGTGTTTTCCAGAGGGAGGCACCATAGCAATCCCATATTTACCAATGATTTCAACCTACTTGGTGAGTTTTAGCTATGTAGCTGTGAACTAGGCATAAGCCCAGAGAGGACTATCTTGATATTTTTAAAGCCACACCCCTTTCTAAAATCATTAAACCATCCTTTGCTGGGATTAAATTCTCCAGCTTTAGATCCTTTACCTTCTTTTTGCTTTAAGTTGTCAGATGACCTCACTATTTCTTGAATCATATAGGTGTGCCTTTTTTATAGCAATCATGCACCTACATAAAAGCTACATTTTCAATACGAGATAAAAAGATATTTTGCAAAAAGATGGCTTCACAATTTTTCTTTTCTTTTCTTTTTTTACAGTGGTCCTTATGCCGGATTCATTTATCTTGAGATGGTGGGCAACCATAGCTGCAGGTCTCAAAATTCAGCACATACCAAGCAATTCAACTTTTTCTTGTAATGTCCTGTCTTTTCTCTGCTTCTTGGAAACACTTCCAACAACATCACCAAGGGCACTTCATATGGGTCCCATGAAGTTATTCAAGGTTTATGGTATTGCATTAAAAACTATGAAAAATAAGTGAGAACTGCAAGAGATCACTTTCTATTGTGATAACACAGTTTACTGGAGAGAGACAAACTGCTCAAGTGAAGATGTTAGCATCACTTAACGTTTAAGGGGATAATTGTAACACTTGAGATCACAGCAATAGCAAAAGGATGTGGCTACCAAATTATTACAGTAGTACAGTATGTATTACAGTTAATTTCTTTTTCTTTTTTCTTTCACTTTAAGTTCTTGGATACGTGTGCAGAATGTGCAGGTTTGGATACATGCGCAGAACGTGCAGGTATACATGTGCCATGGTGGTTTGCTGCATCTATCAACCCATCATCTAGGTTTTAAGTCCCGCGTGTGTTAGGTATTTGTCGTAATTCTCTCCCTCCCCTCACCCCCCACCCTCTGACAGGCCCCGGTGTGTGATGTTCTCCTCCCTGTGTCCATGTGTTCTCATTGTTCAACTCCCGCTTATGAGTGAGAACATGTGGTGTTTGATTTTCATACTACAGTTAATTTTGTGCAGTTGTGATTTAATACCACATCTTTATGTTTGTTTACATTTTTCTCAACTGTGAATGGTGCCATGTATGGTCTGCAACTGTTTTCGTAAGTTTTGATAAATTTTAATTTTTATAATATATTTGTGTATATTTTATGGTAGTGGTAAAATAGACTGGTATCCACATGTATTTTATATATTCATGACATATCTTTTTCTTAATTTTTTTGATATTTCTAGGCTGTGTGGTTCATCTGCAAGTTTTTTCAAATTGTTGCATCAAATCTCCAAAAAAATTTCCAATGTATTTATTGGGAAAAAAATCTGTGTATATGTGGACCTGCACATTTCAAACCTATTCAAGAATCAACTGTACTCTGGGACATGTTGAATTTGAGGTGCTTATTAGACATCCAAGTGTAGACAGCTAATAAGAAACTGTATATGTGGATTTGAAGTCCTGGAGAAAGAAAGGGGCAGAAGACACAGATTTGAGAGTTGCCACAAAACGGGGGAAATAGGATAGATATCCTGAGGAATTCTAATACGTAAGGGGTGAGCGTAGGAAGAGAAGACCAAAAGGAGACTTAACAGGCATTAGCTAGAGAGGTGGGATGGTATGAAATGATGGAAGCTAAGAAAGCATGGTGTTTTAAGGATGAAATATCAACATTGTAGATGAGAGTTGAAGAGTAGCCTTAGGATTTAGCCAAAAAACAGAAAGAAAGAAAAAACATGGTGACCTCCACAAGACAGCATCAGGAATATGGTAATCACACAAGTATTGAGATCAAGGTGAACATTAGTGTAAACTCATTTTTCATGTGCCTCTTTCAATGAAGAAGAAATTTCAGCTGTTCAGCAATATAACATTCCATGTTTTGGGCGAGGAGAGTGTCAGTAAGAATATTACTATTATTTTTGAGACAGAGTCTCACTCTGTCATACAGGCTGGAGTGCAGTGGCATGCTCTTGGTTCACTGCAACCTCCACCTCCCGAGTTCAAGTGATTCTCCTGCCTCAGCCTCCCGCGTAGCTGGGATTACAATTGTGTGCCACCACGCCCAACTAATTTTTGTATTTTTAGTAGAGATGGGGTTTCACCATATTGGCCAGGCTGGTCTCGAACTCCTGAACTCAGATGATCCACCCACCTCAGCCTCCCAAAGTGCTGGGATTACAGGCGTGAGCCACTGTGCCCGACTGTCAGTAAGAATAAAATTAATTTGTGGAAAGTTATTTTTGAAGACTTTATAATCCGAATAAAAGCCTGATTTATGAAATGCTGTAACCTGAAACTTTAGATTGTAAAAGAAAGAGAGAAATAGATGTCATAATATAGCTTGAATTTGAAATAGCTGGGATTTAATCTAAACTACCAATGACTTGGAGTTTCATCTTATAGATAATATATGGTTATTGACAGAGTATTATGAGATACTATATGAAAAATGCTATAATGCCTATAGCCTCTAACATAATACCTGTCAAGTATGTGTGTTTGTATGTAAATATGTGATATACCGAACACCTTATATATAACTATATATACTGGTTAATAACTTCAGGACACTTTCCTCTTCTTATGTGTATTATCGTGTGACAAAGTGAAAGTTTAAAACAACAAACATTTATGAAATTATGTCATTTCTGAAGAATAATAGCCCCCTAAAGATGTCCATGTCCTATTTCCCAAAACCCACAAATATGTTATATTATGTGGTGAAAGAGACGTTGAAAATATGGTTACAATTATGGACCTAGATATGGGCTAAGTCTAATACATGAGACCTTAGAAGTGGAGAACTTTTCCCAGCTGATGTTGGAAGAGATGAGTCAGAGAGGTGAGGCAGAAGGGTGTTCAGAGAGATTCAAAGCGTGAGATGGAAGTAGGGAGCTATGAGCCAAGGAATGTGGGTGGCCTCTAGAAGCTGAGAATATCCCCCAGCTGACAGGCAGCAAGGAAACCAAAAAGTCAGTCCTGCAACTACAAGGAACTGAACTTTGTCAAAAACCTGGCTGAATCTGGAAGCAGTTCTTTCCCAGAGCCTCCATTAAGTAACACAGACAGCCAATACATTGATTTCAGGTTTGCTACACTCAGAGCAGAAAAAGCCAATTGAGCCCACTGGACTTCTAACCTACAGAACTGAGATAGTAAATTGTATTGTGTAGAGCCACTAAGTTTGTTGTAATTTGTCATGGCAGCAATAGTTAACTAATGCAAAGGGGTAGGAATCCAGAAGTGGCTTAGCTGGGTGATTCTGGCTTAGGACCTCTCATGAGGTTGTAGCGAAGTTGTCAGCCAGGGCATGACTGGGGTGGAAGGATATACTTTCAAGCTGACTTACATGGTTGTTGGTAGCCTCCATTCCTCACCATGCGGGCCTCTTTCTAGGGCTGTGCATGATGTGGCAGCTGACTTCCCAGTGTGAGTGGGGAGAGAGACAGTGAGAGCATGTGGGTACACAGTATAGAAGCCGTAATGTTTTTTATAGTCAAATCTCTAATATGATGTATCATTATGTTTGCTATATTCTGTTGTTCACACAGACTAACCCTGGGATAATAATCAATTACATTGCAGAGGAATGTGATTACCAGGACGCAGGGATCGTTGGGGGGTCATGTTGAAGGCTGGTTACCGCAAGTATGTGTGCCTAAGATGACAAACTGTCAGTTCCGTATTACCTAATTAGCCATATATAATCCCAGGTCTGCAGTGTAATTTTAAGCAAGTTATTTAGCCTCTCTAAAACTCCAGTTATTCATTCAAAATTGAAATTAGTTGAAATTAGTTTTATATGTCAACTTAGCTAGTTTAAGCAAATAAGATGTTTCTTAAAGGTCTCAGGACTTACTATTTTTGAATATGCGATTTGAAGATTAAGGATGTTGAGATATTTTTGATAAGCTAAAGGAATAGTTGAAGATAGAAGACTATCACTGATTTACCTTGTCTCAGATTATTCTTGAACTGGTCAAGTTTGTCATATCATATGAACATGACTGCTCCCTCTGTAATGATATGGATTGTTCCTAGAGCTGCTGAGTGGTGCCTTTATTGCAAGGGGCATTATTCTCAATGAGGTCTTTATGAGTAGCACTTGTCAAGTTGTGCAGTGGGCAGTCTGTGTATCCGTACACAGTGGCCCTGTATTTATGTACTTTTGACAATTTTAGGACTTACGTCCATAGGTATAAGTGTCTTTTTCGTCTGTTGGCGTGTCTTGTAGCATAGTGCCTAGCGTATGATTACTCAATAAATATTTGTTAAAAGAACAGATGAGTGCATGAGTGAATGGTTGATGGGGCAATATCACTATTCAACTACTTAAAGTAGTTAAGTAGTTTTAGTCATCACAATATTTTTTATGTAACTTTATATTGTGATACCAAGAAGATTCTATTCACACTAAAGAATGAAATAGAACAATTTGTAAGATAGTGGAATAAATGAAGGGATAAGTACTTGCTAGCTAGTTTCTGATAGATTAAGGCAATTTTCCAGTTCATCTTTCATTACATAAGTCCAAAATGGATTAACAGTAAACCTGTTTGTAAGTAGCAGTATCTTATGTGCTGAAGAATTGCTTTCAGTTTGTGTATGCTCATCATAAGTATAGAAACGTTTAATAATCTTAAGTGTTTTATGGGTGGTATACAAGATATTTTAGTTGAGGAATCTTTTCAGGAATATTTTAGTTGAGGATATTGTATCTTGAGGAATTATGCTATTCTCTCTTACTTAAACCTTTAGAAATGTGTATGGTTTTAAGCAAAAATTTAACAAAGATCTAGGAAGAGTGTGTTTTTGTAACTCCATAATATTTATTAGCTACATTTCTACAACATTTTTTTTTGAGACAGGGTCTTGCTGTGTTGCCCACGCTGGAGTGCAGTGGCCTAATCACGGCTCACTGCAGCTTCGACCTCCTGGGCTCAGGAACTCCTGGGCTCCTGGAAGCTCCTGAGATTCTCCTACCTCGGTTTTCCGAGTTGCTGGGACTACCAGTGCCCGTCACCACTGGTATTTTTTGTAGAGACAGAGTTTTGCTATGTTGCCCAGGCTGGTCTCAAACTCCTGGGTTCAAACAGTTCCCCCGCCTCGGCCTCCCAAAGTGCTAGGATTACAGGCATGAGCCACTACGCTTGCCCTACATTTCTACTTATTAGTTTCAGTTATAAGAAATTATGAGGGTATGTGTGTCACAATCCAAAAAGAAGTACTCTTTAAGACTGGTGCTTTTTTAACTTGTATTTTTGGCCATCCAAAAGAGTTGTGTTACTCAACTTCATTCAATTTTGATGTGTTTCTTATGTGAAAATCGCTATTCTTTTATTACAGGAGAGGCATAGTCCTTGCTCTTTAGAGTTTATGATATAGTATTTGATGATTTGGGATGTGTAAAACTAAGAGAAGTATAAAAATAACTTTAATATGATCAGTATTCAAAAAGATATTAACAATGTGCTGTGAAGGTTCAAAAGAAACCATATTGTTTGAAGAATTAGAACAAGTTTCGTTAAAGTAGGGGGTGAAAGAACAGGTATAATTCTGAAAAGCAGGGTTGGAGTGGCGAAAACAGTGTAAGAAAACTGCAGGTATCTTTCAGCTTATAAAATCCTGAACCATTTGGCCTGTGCTACTTTTCATGGCTAACTTTTTGCTTTTAATTATTGCTCTGAGCGATGATAAGATGGACTTGAATAATTTAAACTCTATAAAAATAATACTGAATAATTTAGACTCTATTTTAAAAATAAATTATATGATTAATTTGCTGCTCTATCCTGCAACCAGCCAGTTTACTGAGGATAGGAGAATTGTGGTAGTTTTAGCTAGACTAGAGGGTGATACAGAATATAGAGACTTATAGAACTGAGAGGGATGTAGAGAGACCAGTTAATTCATCATCCCCATTTTGAAGATTAAGAAACAACAGCGAGAGAAGTGCCCAGTTTTCTACACATATTTACTCTGGTGGAACTGTTCCTGTGTAAGTCTGTGTCTTGCAACAGTCAGTCCATTAGGACTATTTGAGGTAGGCGTCTAATTCATTTTTGTTAAGGTAACTGAATCTGAAATATTTAATTTGTGCAGAATCTGTAGATTTCTACAAACAAATCAGTCCAGTGCTTTCCCTGCTTTCTGTGCCTCTTACTAGAGATCTCATTTATAGCTCACCTAGAAGATGGTAGAGAATATATGAAATATATAATATCATTTTGGCTGTAGGAGAGACTGTGAGTGGGATGGGTAGGAACATAAGTATGCCAGTTGGCATAAGTTCTTCATGGCACACAAACATGAGGAAAAATTCTAAACTATGCCGATAGAGGAAGAGATTGAGCCCACCACAAATTAAGACTAGGATTTTAACAAAAAAAATATTTCTGGGCTGTCAGCAAAGTCATTTACATTTTTAGTGTTTATTAGCAGCATAATTTAAAGTCTGTCCCCTATCATAACACTTCATTACATTAGAGATATTATTTTGGCCTGAGGTATTTTTTAACAGCTTTATTAAGATATAATTAACATATCATGTAATTCACCCATTATAACTTGTGCAATTCAATGGCTTTTAATGTATCCAGAGAGTTGTGCAATTGTAGCCATAAACTAATTTTAGTAGGTTTTTATTATTCTCCGAAACCACTTCATACCTATTAACAGTCACTCTCCTTTCCTCCCCAAACCATGCAGTCCTAGGCAACTAATATTCTAGAACCAATATTCTGTTTCATAGGTTTGACTATTGTGGATATTTCATATAAATGGAATAATATAATATATGATCTTTGATGCCTGGCTCTTTCACTTAGTATATATTTTCAGGGTTCTTTCACATTGTAGCATGTGTCAGTACTTCATTCTTTGTAATTGCCAGATAATATACCATGTATGGATAGACCACGTTTTGTTTTTCTTTTCATCAGCTGACAGACATTTGGGTTCTGCAAATATTTTCTCTTTTTCTGTGAATTGTCTTTTCTGAAGTAATTTTATTTTAGTTTAAAGGTAATACAATTTGAGAGATCTAGCATCCTATTTTCATGGACCTGCAGCAAGGGAAAACCCTTAATGTTGCATCTTTTAAAGATTATTATAGACTCCTCTCAAGCTTGGAAAGAGATTAGGGTGTATAAGTTAAGGAAATGGAGAGTTATACTGCAAGATCAGCTATTTTATTACAGTGGATTCCAGACTGTATCTCTAAATTCTGTTCTTTCTTACTGGTGTTTCTTTTTCCAGCTTTTAAAATCTTATATTTGTATTCTCTCAAACACATCTATTATAGCATATTATTGGGTCTGCCATCTACCCAAAGAGTCTGCAACCCTAAATTATCTCTCTCGGTGACAAATTACATGCTACAAGTTTCTCTTTTCTTATAGACTTTTTTTTTTTTAGGCGAAATTGATTTAAACCTCAGATGAGACTGTATTTCTAGAAGGTAACATGTAGCCAGAGGCATATATGTGAAAGTAGGGAGGGAACATGGTTGACATACTGTTGGGCTGATGTTTACCTTTAGTGCGTTAAGTATTTAAAAAAAAAAAAAAACCTGCGGGTTACTCCTGAACAGCCATATCAAGCTTTCTCTTTTGTCAAGGCCGGATGTATTAGCCTTGACATTACTATTAATACAAAGAACTCCCTGAGAATGAGTAATTGATAAAGAGATTTAATTAGCTCGTGGTTCTGCAGGCTGTACATTCTTCTGCTTCTAGGGAAGCCTCAGGAGACTTATAATCGTGGCGGAAGGCAAAGGGGAAGCAAGCATGTCTTACATGGCTGGCAAAAGGAAGAGAGCAAGCCCAAGGGGAAAGTGCTGCACACTTTTAAACAGCCAGATCTCTTGAGAACTCACTCACTATCACGAGAATGGGGAGGAAAGTCTGCCAGCATGATCCAGCCACCTCCCACCAGGCCCCTCCTCCAACATTGAAGATGACAATTCGATATGAGATTTGGGTGGGGCCACAGAGCCAAACCACATCACCAGACGCCTGGTTCTTGAAATTGTCTAAGATTTCTTTCCTTCCCTTTTAGATAACATGTTTGCTTAGTTCATGGATCATAGTTTGGGCTAGAAGGAAAAGAGCATTGCTAAACTAATGCATACCAATAGGTTTATTATTTTGAAGAATATTTCTATTTTAAAATGTGACTTATTAAATAAATCCCTGATTGATAGAATTTAAACTCTTTCAGTGAAGTGAATAACTTTGAGCAGTGGAGGAGATTTTTGAGCATTAGTCATTAAAATTTAGCACATATGGTCTAAGTAAATGCCAGAAGAGATACAAGTAATGTGCTGTGAAAATTCAGAAGATGGATAAGTTATTTACAATTTGGAAGGTTAGAAAATATGTTATTTGGAGCTGGCACTTGAACTGAGTTTTGAAAGATAAGATTTTATTGGGCTATTTGGAGATTGGGAAGGTGCATACACTTGGAGTCAGGGGAATGATCTTCTAGTTTGACTAAAATGTAAGCTCTGGATTACAGGTCAAACATTGGATTGAATGCACACCTTTATTTCTGCTCTCTCCTTTATGTTCACTAAAATGACAGTGAAGGGCTAAGAAGGCATAAACGACAAGAACAAAGAATGGAGACAAGTTAAGGACTCAGTCCCCTAAGATTGTTCCCACTTCAGATGCCAGTTATAAGTCCCAGGTTATCAGTAGTATTTCTCATCTACCTGCTGTAGATTAAGGGGTTTCCCACAACTCCCTCCTCAGGATTGGTAATTTTTTTTTTTTTTTTAGACGGAGTCTCACTCTGTTGCCCAGGTTGGAGTGCAGTGGCACGATCTCGGCTCACTGCAACCTTCGCCCCCCGGGTTCAAGCCATTCTCCTGCCTCAGCCTCCTGAGTAGCTGGGATTACAGGCTCCTGCCACCACACCCAGCTAATTTTTTTTGTATTTTTAGTAGAGACAGGGTTTCACTGTGTTAGACAGGATGGTCTCGATCTCCTGACCTCATGATCCACCCGCCTCGGCCTCCCAAAGTGCTGGGATTACAGGCGTGAGGCACCGCGCCCGGCCTGGGATTGGTAATTCTTTAGAACAATTCACAGAGCTCAGAAAAGTGCTTAACATATTATTACTGTTTGTTGTTGTTGTTGTTGTTGTTTTAAAAATAAAGGATACAACTCAGGAACAGCCAAACAGAAAAGATACATAGAGCGTAGTATGGGGGAAGGGGCACAAAACTTCTCTTCCCTCTCCCATGGGTTGACCTCTCAGCACCTTGATGTATTCATCAACTCAGAATTTCTCTGAACCCTGTGGTTAGGGGTTTTTATGGAGGTTCCATTACGTAACCATGATTGATTAAATCATTAGCCATTGGTGATTGACTCAGTTTTCAGCCTCTCTTCCCTCCCCAGAAGTTGGTGTGGGGTGGGATTGAAAATTCCAATCCTCTAATCATGCATTGATCTTTCTGGTGACCAGCCTTCATCCTGAAGCTATCTAGTGGCAACCATCATTGTATTAGCATGCAAAAGACAGTGTTATTAGTCCAGAGATTCCAAGGGTTATAGGAGCTGTGCCAGGAACGTGGTACAATATTTGGGACAAAGATGAAATATTTATTTTTTATTATATTACAACATCCCTCTCAGCTTTTTTTTTTTAACCAAGAAAAACAACCAAAACCAAACTATCCTATAGCTGCTGAAAGTTGTAGTTATTTTACTGATTTCTTCTGAAGAGTTGAGAATTAAGACCAGAATAATCTTCTGGTAATTAATTCATTAAAACAAGTACATATTGAAGTCCTCCTATGTCCTAGATATTACTCTAAGCACTAGCGATACAGCAGCCAAATTTCTGCTGTCAAGGAGATTAGAAGAATGTTTTAGGGACAGTTAGACAAGTAGATTCATACACAGTACCCTTTACTGATGTGGAGAATACTGAGTGAGGAGCCATTTTATGGGAGAAATAACAGTTCATTTTGGAAGTATTAAATTTGGCCTACCTTTCCACTACCCAATGATATGTTAGTCAAGAAATTCATGGAGGATGTTGGGGCCGAGGATATAAATTCAGGGTAGACTTAGACAGTGTGTTGATTACAATGATTCAAGAAGCTCAGCTCCTTCTCAGCAGAATCATAGGCCTGCCTCTCCTCCGTGCAAGTTCACCTTACCAAACTTAGACTCCTTCCCTCCTTCTCCTTCACTACCTCCTGTTTTCTAATGTATCCCATTTTTGAAATATCATTTTGGCACAAAACTTCTACTTCCTTTTGCCCAGTCTCTTAGACCCTGCAGAGGTACAAAATTGTCTTTATTTGCAGATGACATGATAGTCTACTTAGAAAACTCAAAAGGATCTATTACGTTAAATTATAATCTATTAATTATAATTATATTTTACATAATAATTGTTACACATATATCGTTAATATGGTTATATTAAATATATTTAAGAAATATAATTAATACAATTTAGCCAAATTTATGGAAATAAGATCAATTTATATAAATTATTTTCCTATATACTACATATAAAGTTAGAAATGTAATTTTCTAAGTAAAAGATACATTAAATTAGCAGCAGAAAAGTAATGTATTTAGAAAAGAGCAGGTTTGGTGGTGGTAGGAACAAAAGCCTATTTGTAATGGGCTCGAGAAAATGGGGAGAGCAAATCTAGATAGAATACAGACAACTTTCCTGAGGAATTTTCCTGTAAAGTGTAGCAGAGAAACTAGTAGTAACTGGAAAAGGATGTAAATTTCTTTTTTTTTTTTTTTTTTTTAGGAAGGAAGGAAGGAAGGAAAGAAGGGGGGGGGGAAGGGAAGGGGGGGGGGGGGAAGGGGAGGGAGGGAAGGAAGGGAAGGAAGAAAGGGAGGGAGGGAAGGAAGGAAGGAAGGAAGAGAGGGAGGGGGGGAAGAAAGAGAAGGAAGGAGGGAGGGAGGGGGGGAGGGAGGGAGAGTGGGAGGGAGGAAGAAAGGATTGCCTCTTTTTATTATGTCTCTAGTGTACATTAGCTGCTTTTACAACACAACAACCATTCCGTCATGTTCAATAACAGCACCCCAATATTCCCCTCCTTTTTTTTTTCAGACTTATTTTATTTTATTTATTTATTTTTATTTATTTATTTATTTTTTTTATTATACTTTAGGTTTTAGGGTACATGTGCACAATGTACCTAATGCTAAATGACGAGCTAATGGGTGCAGGAAATCAACATGGCACATGGATACATATGTAAGGATGTAAATTTCAAAGATTTTTTTTTTCTTTTATAAGCTGTAGGAATTGCATCATAGTTATGTCTGATGGGAATGATTCCACAGAGAAGGGAAAAATTGATGATGTAGGAGAGTGAGGGGAGCATTCCTGGAAGAATGTCCTTGATGAGGCAGGAGGGCATAGAACCTAGTGTACATAATGGAGGGGTGGGCCTTACAGTAATGATCATGGGATTGGGTAGCAGAAATTGGGTTGAACACAGAATCATTAGAAGAGGTCAGGAAGTGGTGATGAATGGCATAGTTTGGTGATATGAGATTCAAAGCTGGAGTTTTGAAGAGGATGGAGGGAGAAGAGCCTGGAAATGTCAGTAAGAAGCAAAGTGGGCAACACCTAACCTCCAGACCATGTGGTAGAAGTGGTAAAGGAGAAAACATTGCCTACTTGAAAGACTGTAGAAGGAGAGCCAAGTTTCTGTTAGAACAAGAAGGTATGAATTTATTTTCTTCATAAAGCCTGTTTCTCTCTGATTTAAATTATATTCCTTCTCATGGTCTTTTCAAGCACTTAAATTGCCTCTAGTTTATAATTACTTATTTGTAAGTACCATTGTTTGGTTGTAAATAGTATAAAGTCTCCCTTACAGTAGCTTAACAGTAACAGATGCATCTTTCTCATATGATAGTCCAGGGGTATTGTAGGGCAGGAAATATAACTTCTCAGTCCTCCTTAGTTTGTAGTTGGGAGAGGGTCCTATAACAAAAGACAGAGTAAGAAGAGAAAAACAAGCAAGTTTGCTAATGTGTGCAGTGCACATCACTCAGGAGAAACTTCAACGAAAGATAAAGCAGTGGCTTAAAACTCTGGCTTATATAACGTTTTTAACAAAGAACAATACATTTTAGAGAAGTGACAAGACAAAGAAAAGCAGTTTTAGGCTTCCAGAGGCGGGAAGCCGTGGGAAGGTAAATTTATGGGAATCAACTAATGGAGTAAGATTTGTTTGCAGATTTCTCTGGTGCTGCCTCTGAGTTGATAAAACTTGTCTCCAGTAAAGGAGAATTTATATCCTGTCTTGGTAGAAAAGAGTGGAGGATAGAAAGAGCCCTTACTCCATTTACTGCTTCTTAATTGCCTTTAGCTCAAAAATATTTATGTCAAAGAGTCATATTTTGGGGTGATAGAAACTAAGTTTCTTCTCTTTTTCTGGTCCATCATGCTTATTTTCATCCATAGGGCCTCAGTAAGATTGCTTTATCTTCAGGCATTGAATCTAGTTTCCAGGTAGGAAAAGAAGGAAGAGGTATTGACTACCTGAGAAAGTAAAACTTTCCCATAAGTCTTTAACAGATTGGGACATATATCTAATTGGCCATTTCTTGCATGTTAACTGTTTCTCATGGACATATTTTGCTAGAAAAGGAGATTTATTTAGCCAGGCACCTTATTACCACGAACAAAATTATAGTTTGGTTAGTTATGATTAAGGGGGAAATGGATATTGGTTTAGAAACTTGCAGGTACTGTAATGAAAAAATACTTAGTATACCACTGTTGTAGGAAAGCAAGAATTTCAGTTTCTATGAGGAATGTCTGATTTTATTATGGTTTAAAAATGCGTGTTAAGATGCACATTAATATGTGTATCTAAATATATATAAATAAATTAAAAATAGGCATGTAAAATGTATGTTAAAATCATATACTTCCTTTCTGAAGCATCTAAGAGAGCAACTGTCACAGAGTAGCTATTCAACAATAGTTGTCCAGTGGAAGGACTCTCGGTATCGAAAGAGCACCTGTCACACAGTGGCTGTTCGATAGCAGTCGTCCAGTAAAAGGCAAGACATATTCACTTTCTTCCAGGCACCGGCATTCTATATTTTTAGCAGAAACAAGAAAGAAGTTACTATGGTTCTTAACCTAAGATGCCTAAACCTCAGGTTTTGGCTTATTGTTTTAAAATGATGCTAAAGGGCTGTGCTATCTACTAACATAATAGATTAATACCAAGCAGAATGCACTGGGGCTAGATATTCACCATTTTTGGGTAGAGTAGGCAGAGGAAAGGGCACTTGGTGATGCAGTCAGAAATCATGTGACAATGTGTTATAATGCCTACACTGATGTAAAAATTCATGGTTTTTAAATGATTTGGTAAATATCTCATTTGAAACTCATACTAATTCAGAGAGGAGATCCCAATTTAATGAATGAATAAACTGAGGCTTATTAAATTCCTTATCTAGGTTTGCATGGCCTGTAAATGGTGGTTGAAATTAGATCTCTGATTTTTGACTTGGTCAATACATGCTGTTTGACCACAAATAGTGTCATTGAAATGTCTTCCTTAATTCAGGTGTTACTGTAAATGGACATTGACTTCTTTGAAAAGACATATCAGGGTTATATTTGCTTTATAAATACATCATACTATTTGCAATTATTATTAAATACTACACTTTTTGTTTAAACAAGGCACACTGCGTCTTGATGACATTTGCTGAGCACTCATGATCCAACTCTGCTTTAATTCTCCATTGCTTTAGAATTTTTATTATATTCCTTTATTCTCGTTTTAAGTCAATTTTAGTTTTCTTTCCCTCAGTTGAAAGCAAAAATTAACATTTCATGAATTTTTATTTACAATAAAAGTTTAAAATGAATGCTACATATAAAATAGAACTTTTTTGTCATAAAATATGCATAACAAAATTTGCTATTTTAACCAATTTTAAGTATGTAGTTTTATGGCATTTAATACATTCACATAGTTGTGCAACCATCACCACCACCTGTCTCCGGAACTTTTTTATCTGTACCAACCTGAAACTCTGTACTGATTAAACGCTAACTGCCCATTCTCCTCCACCCTCAGCCACTGGCAACCACCATTGTTTTTGTGTCTATGATTTTAACTACTCGAGGTACCTCACATCAGAGGGATTATAAATTTGTTTGTTGACTAGCTTATTTCATTTAGCATAATGTCTTCAAGTTTCATTTATGTTGTATATAGCATGCGTCAAATTTTCCTTCCTTTTAAAGGCTGAATAATTCGTTGTATGCATATACCACATTTTGCTTATTCATCTGTCCATGGACATTTAAGTTGCTTCAGTGTCTTGGCTACTGTGAATAACCAACCTGTCTTCATCCTTCCCTTTCCCCATCCTTCCCAACTTCTATCTGGTTATCACCATTCTATTCTCTACCTCTATGAGATCCACTTAATTAGCTCCCACATATGAGTGAGAACACGTGGTGTTTCTCTTTCTGTGCATATTTCACTTAATATCATATCCTCCCAGTTCATCCATGTTGCCACGAATGATGTGATTTCATTCTTTTTTATGGCAGAATAGTATTCCATTGTGTATATATACCACATTTTCTTTATCCTTCATTCATCGATGTACATTTGAATCGCTTCCACCTCATGGCTATTGTGAATATTGCTGCTATGAATATGGGCTTACAAATACCTATTCAAATCCCTGTTAAATATCTTTTGGTATATATAGAAGTAAAATTGGTGGACCATATGGTAATTCTATGTTTAGTCTTTTGAGAAACAGCCATACCACTTTCCACAGAAACTGCATCATTTTGCATGTCTGCCAGTGTTATATGAGGATTTCAGTTTTTCTTTTTTCTTTTTTTTTTTTTCCTGGGACAAAGTGTCTGTCGCCCAGGCTGGAGTACAGTGGCACAATCTTGGCTCACTGCAACCCCTGCCTCCTGGGTTCAAGCAATTCTCGTGCCTCAGCCTCCCGAGCAGCTAGGATTGCAGGTGCCTGCCACCACACCCAGCTAATTTTTGTATTTTTAGTAGAAATGAGGTTTCACCATGTTGGTCAGGCTGGTCTCAAATTCCTGACCTCAAGTGATCCACCTACCTCAGCCTCCCAAAGTGCTGGGATTACAGGTGTGAGCCACCATGCCTGGCCAGATTTCAGTTTTTCTATATCCTCCTCAACAATTGTTATTTTCTGTTTTTCTTTTTTAATTGTGGCAAAAAACAAATACCATGTAATTTCCCATCTTAGTCATTTTTAACTGCACAGTTTAGTACTATGTTTCTATTGTTGTAAAACAGATTCCCAGAATTTTTTCCCATTGTAAAATGGAAATTCTATACCTATTGAACAGCTCTTAATTTTCCTCTCCCCCACCTGCTGGCAACCACCATTCTACTTTCTGTTTCTATGAGTTTGACTACTTTAGATACCCCATAAAAGTAGAATCAGAGAGTGTTTGTCTATTTGTGACTGACTTATTTCATTTTCATAATGTCCTCATAATCTGTGTTGCAATATGTGACAGGATTTTGTTCTTTTTTTTTTTTCTTTTTTTTTTTTGAGACGGAGTCTCGCTCTGTCATCCAGGCTGGAGTGCAGTGGCATGATCTCGGCTCACTGCAGCCTCCACCTCCCAGGTTCGAGCGATTCTCCTCCCTCAGCCCCCTGAGTAGCTGGGACTACAAGCACATGCCACCACATCCAACTAATTTTTTGTATTTTTAGTAGAGATGGGGTTTCACTGTGTTAGCCAGGATGGTCTCGATCTCCTGACCTAGTGATCCACCCGCCTTGGCCTCCCAAAGTGCTGGGATTACAGGTGTGAGCCACCGCACCCAGCCAGTTTTGTTCATTTTTAAGGGTAATATCCTACTGGGTTTATAATGCCACATTTTCTTTTTCTTTTTATCTTTTTAAAAAATTTTATCTCTTAATTTATTTTTTATTTCAATAGGTTTTTGGGAGCAGGTGATGTTTGGTTATACAAATAAGTTCTTCAGTGGTGATTTCTGAGATTTTGGTGCACTCATCGCCCAAGCAGTGTACACACTGTACCCAGCGTATAGACCACATTTTCTTTATGCATTTATCTCTGCCAGTGGACTTTTGCGTTGCTTTTGCCTCTTGGCTATTTTGAATAATAGCTGCAGTGAACATGGATATGCAGATATTCCTTTAAGATCTTGTTTTCCATTTTTTTGGATGTATGCCCCAAAATGGGATTATTGTATCATATGGTGATTCTAATTTTAAGTTTTTTCAGGAAAGTCTATATGGTTTTCCGTAACAGCTGCACCGTTTTGCATTTCTAGACACAATGCACAAAGGTTCCAATTTTTCCACATCCTTGCCAACAGTCGTTATTTTCCGTTTTGTGTATTTTTTTAATAGTGGGCATTCTAACTGGTGTGAGGTGATAACTCATTGTGATTTTGATTTGCATTTCTCCAATGATTAGTGATGTTGAACATCTTTTCATGTGCTTGTTGGCCACCTGTCTCTCATCTTCAGAGAAACGTCTATTTATATCCATTGCCCATTTAAAAATCAGGTTATTTGCTTTTTTGTTTCTTAATTGTAGGATTTCTTTATATATTCTAACCCTTTATTAGAAATATTATTTGCAAATATTTTCTCCCATTCTGTAGGTTGCCTTTTCACTCTGTGAATTGTGGTATTTACACGGAAATTTTACGTTTTGATGTAGTCCAGTTTATTTTTACTATTTTGCCTGTGATTTGGTGTCAATATGCGAGAAATTGCCAGATTCAATGCCATGAAATTTTTCCTTTATGCTTCTTCTAAGAGTTTTGTAGCTTTAGCTCTTATGTTTAGGTCTTTGATCCATTTTGAGTTAAATTTTGTGTATAGCTAAGGTAATGGTACCATTTTATTGTTTTGCATATGGATATCGTTTTCCCACCACTATTTGTTGAAAAGACTGTCCTTTTCCTGTTGAATTGTGTTGGCACCGTTGTCAAAAATCATTTGACCTTACATGTAAAGGTTTATATCTGGGCCCTCTATTCCACTGATCTGTATGTCTGTCTTTATGCCAGTACCAGACAATTTTTATTATTGTAGCTTTGTAATATGTTTTGAAGCCAGCAGGTGTGAAACTTCCATCTTTTGTTTTGGCTGTTTGGGGTCCCTTGAGATTCCGTATGAATTTTAGGATGCCTTTTTCTATTTCTGCGTGCACACAAAAAAATGCCATTGGGATTTCAATAGGGATTGCATTAAATCTGTAGATCAATTTGGATAGTATTGACATCTTAACAATATTAAGCCTTTCAATTCAAAATCATGGGATATCTTCCATTTATTTGTGCTGTCTTTAATTTCTTTCAGCCATACTTTGTAGTGTTCAGAATGCAGGTCTTTTGCCTCTTTGTTTTCTCTAAGTTTATTCTTAAGTGTCTTACTCTTTTTGATGCTAAAATTGTAAATGGGATTTTTTTTAATTTCCTTTTTGGATTGTTCATTGTTAGTGTACTGAAATGCAACTGATTGTGGTGTGTAGATTTTGTATCCTACAACTTTGCTAAATTCATTTATTTTTTACAGTTTTTTTTGGTGTGGAATCTATAAGGTTTGTTATATCTAAGATTATGTCATCTGTGAACAGAGATAATTTTACTTCTTCCTTTCCAATTTGGATGCCTTTTATTTCTTTTCTTGCCTAATTGTTCTGGCTAGGACTTCCAGTACTATGATGAATAGAAAAAAATAGAAAATTTTTTGTAGAATTTTTTTTGCGAAAATGGATGCATCCCTGGACTTTTTATAGCACATGGTAGAATATATGTACTATAAATAGAATATGACTTCAGAAATCCCCATTTTTCTTCCTAGTTTGAATTTTTTAAGTAGAAAAGACTTTATTTTCATGTAGAGGCAGCTTTTCTTACAAGGCCAGTTTGATATTGATGGTAATTTTTGGTTAAGTGATATTCTTACACTGAAATGATTGCGTTTGAGTTTTTAAGCATTATCGTATTTTCCTCTGGTCTGTACTTATGTCATGTTCTTATTTCAGTATCCCAGGTTCATGTCCTCAGAGGATTAGGTGGTACTATCTTGTTAACTTCCACTCTCTCTCTTTTGTATATCAATTACTCTTGAATTGCCAAAATATTTTGCAGCCTGGCATATTTTATCAGTTTGAATTTTATTTTAACCCAGCAATGTTTTGTCTGACCTCTCTGTGTTTAATTTTTCAACTTTAGTTTACTATAGAGCAGTTATTTTTATAGAACATTATGGTCTTTTCACTTGACATAGTCTTTTTGATTATTCTTTTTGTACTTAAGATTTAATGCTTGTGCCAGAGCGTTCAAACACGAGATAGGATATGGTCAAAATAAGAATGGCAAAATGATGGTAATTGTTGAAACTCAGTAATGGGTACAAAGGATCATTCTCTCTTCTTTCATGATATTTTTACAATAAAATGTTCACACACACACACACACACACACACACACACACACACACACTTCCTGTTTAAAATAGCAGTTCTTTAGGCTCTGTATTTGCAGGCTGACCTTTATTTAAAAGTCATTGTTGATTGGGCAGGTTGGTACCTTTAATCTTATTAGCACTTTGGGAGGCTGAGGGCAGGCAGATTGTTTGAACTCAGGAGTTCTAGACCAGCCTAGGCAACAAAGTGAGACCTTGTCTCTACAAAAAATAAAAAAACTAGCTAGGTGTGGTGGTGCATGCCTGTGGTCCCAGCTATATTGGAGGCTGAAGTGAGAGGAAGTTGAGCCTCAGTATCCTGAGGCTTGAGCTTGGGAAGTTGAGACCACAGTGAGCTATGTTTGTGCCATTGCATTCCAGCCTGGGTGACAGAATGAGACCCTGTCTAAAAAAAAAAAAAGAAAACCAATGTGGCAAATAGGATTTTTCTAGTAAATAATAAAATCTAATAGTAAGATGATAGAGTTTGATGATGCCCCAGTTAAAAAATAGATTATCTTTCATATATTCTCTATACTTCAGTGATTTTTCTCCATCTTTTTATTTTAAAAAGTTTTAAATTAGAGAAAAGTTGAAAGAATAGTAAAATAAACACCCCTTACCCATAACCTAGATTTGCCAGTTGTAAAACTTTTGCCATGTTTGTGTTATCTCCCTCTATAGATACCTTTACTAATTTTTTGTCTACCTGTTTTATCAATTATTTATAAAAGGATATAAAACTATTTGACATAATTGTAGATTTTCAAATTTCATTCATTTTTATTTTTGCTACATTTATATCAAACTCTGTTATGTGTAGACACACTTAGGATGTATTGGGTGTATTAGTTTATTAGGGATGCTGTAACAAATTACCACAAATTTGGTGGCTTAAAACAACACAGATTTATTCTTTTACAAATCTGGAGATTAGAAGTGTGAAATGAGTTTTAAGGGACTAAAATCAAAATGTCAGCAGAGCTGGTTACTTCTGAAGGCTCTAAGTTAGTTTTCTGTTTGTTTGTTTGTTTGTTTGTTTGTTTGTTTTCTTTTTGGAGGTTGTCCACTTTCCTTGGTTCGTGGCCCTGCATCATACCACCTTTTCTCCTCCTGCTTCCATTCTCACAGTGCCTTCTTCTGTAATCAAATCTCCCACTGCCTCTATTTTATAAAATCACTTGTGATTTTATTAGGGCCTATCCAGGATAACCTCCCCATCTCAAGACCCATGGCATATCTGCACTGTTCCCTTTAGCCTGTAAGGTAGCATTTCACAAATTCTGGGGATTAGGTTGTTGGATATCCTTAGAGTACATTAATCTGCCTAGCACAGATGGCAGCATTTCCCAAATTGTTCTATAGATTCAGTGCAGTCCTTATCAGAATCCAAATTGGTGTTTGCTGCAGATGTTGTAAAATGATCCTAAAATTCATACTGGAATGCAAGCAACCCAGAATAGCTAAAACAAATTCTAAAAAGAATAGCCAAAATCAACTTGAGGAAGAACACAGCTGGTGGACTTACACATACTGATTTTAAAACTTAGTACAGAGCTACAATAATTCATACAGTCTGGTAATGGCATAAAGATAGATATGTAGATCAGTGGAATAGAATTGAGAGTCCAGAAATAAACTCTGACATTTATAGTTAATTATTTTTTAACAACAATGTGAAGACAATGTAATTGGTAATGAATAGTCTTTTCAAAAAATTGTCCTGGGACAACTGGTATCTACATGCAAAAGAATGAATATATGTCACTTCCTCATACCATGCAAAAAAGGAACTAAAAATGTATCATATACCTAAAGATCTAAAACCATACACTCTATTAGAAGAAAACATGAGTATATTATTGTGACCTTGGTTTCTGAGATACAACACCAAAAGCACAAGTGACAAAAGGAAATGAGATAAATTACACTTTATCAAAATTTAAAACTTTTGCACATTAAAGGACATTATCAAGAAAGTGAAAAGACAATCCACAGAATCAGAAAAGATGTTTTTAAATCATATATCTGACACAGGCTACTTGTATACAAAATATATAAAGAACCCTTACAACTCCAAAAAGATGAATAACCCAACTGTATTAGTCTGTTTTCATGCTACTGATAAAGACATACCCAAGAGTGAGCAATTTACAAAAGAAAGAGGTTTAATGGACTCACAGTTCAATGTGGCTAGGGAGGCCTTATAATCATGGTGGAAGGTGAAAGGCATGTCTCACATGGCAGCAGATGAGAGAAGAGAACTTGTGCAGGGAAACTCTCCTTCATAAAACCATCAGATCTCATGAGACTTATTCGTTCTCACAGGAAAGACCCGTTGCCATAATTCAATTACCTCCCACCAGGTCCCTCTCACAACATGTGGGAATTTTGGGAGCTACAGTTCAAGATAAGATTTGGATAGGGACACAGCCAAACCATATCACTAACTAAAAAATGAGCAAAAGCCAGACACAGTCCTGTAGTCCCTGCTACTCTGGAGGTTGAAACAGTAGGATTGCTTGAGATCTAGGAGTTTGAGATCAGCCTGGGCAACATAGCAAGACCCCATCTCTTAAAAAAAAAAAAGCTGGGCAAAGACTTGAATAGGCATTTCTCCAGAGATGATGTGCAAATGGCCAATGAGCACATGAAAAGGTTGGTCAGTATCATTAGTCATTAGGAAAATGCAAATCAAACCACAATGATATACCACTTTACACCCCCAAGAATGACTAAAATTAAAAAGACATATGGTAACATTCTACTCCCTCTGAGCTGTCAGATCCATATTATGCTACTCTTCCAAGATGATATTTTATTTAGTTCCTTTGGAGGATTAAGTAAAATATGGTTGTTCCATAAAGATTCCCTATAGTAAGGGACAGCTAAAATATTTTAGATAAAATTTTAAGTAGTACTCTTAGTAATATTCTGTTACTTAGTATCTTTCATTGTACAATAGGTTTGTCACACACTCATTCTTGGCTTTTTTTAAACAGCAGACAAGAAATGCTCATGGTGGAATTGACATGGTGACCTCCATTTTATTTAGCAAAATACCTGATGCCTGTGTTTCAAGCCAATATAGTTTTTGTTCTACCTTCATAACTCCTCTTTATAAGCATATTCATTCATTATGAAAATTGTATTTAGTAGCTCAAGAGCTCTTAAGCTAAGAAAATATGAGAACTTGCTGGTAATATGCCAGTGAATGTTGTGTAGAAGATTAAACAGCTTATCCTGCAACTGCTCTGCATGTGGAACCTTCATTGACTTCAATTCTCAGTTAACTCATTTGGTCTATAGCTTCAGGCCTAAATTGGGGGTTGATTGAAGATACAAAAAAATGAATATAACAGAGAGAAGATGTTTTAGTTTCCTAGGGCTACTGCAGCACATTACTACAAACTGAGTGCCTTAAAACAACAGAATTATTCTTACACAGTTCTGGAGGCTAGAAGTTTGAAGTAAAGGTGTTAACAGAGCCGTACTCTCTCTGAAGGCTCTAGGGGAGGAATCCTTCTTTGCCTCCTGTAGCTTTTGGTGATTGTGGCCATTCTTGTTGTTGCTTGACTTATAAATGTGTCATTCCAATCTCTGCCTCTATCTTCACATGGCTTTCTCCTAAGTTTCTGTGTCTTTATGTGGCATTCTCCTCTCTGTAGCTGGGTCCAAATGTTCCTTAAAAGGTGTCTTACATGGGCACCAGTCATTGGATTAGGGGCTACCCTAATCCAGTTTAACTTTATTTTAACTAGGATAGTAGCAGGAGGCATACAAATCCTAAGCAGACAGGGGCAGGTCCCTAGTGAAACCCCACCTTCAAATCAAAGACAATTTAAAGCGTGAAGGCCAAGCTACAAGTCTTGGATAAATCCACATACCGGATTGAGAACCTCTCTTCCTGTTTGGCACACTTTCCTCTGATTGATCCTCACCTTTCACCTGTTTTACATATACCTACCCTTTCCTAATTGGTTTTTTAAACTGTCGAGCCCACCTTTGAGTGGTGCCTTTGTTGTAGTCTTTTTTGCATACTCACAAACCAGTCAGCATGCACTTCCCATTCTGAGCCCATAAAAGCTTCAGACCCAGCCACACTGAAGGAGAGACACCCGACTTTGAGTGGGGGACCACCCTCACATCCCCTCTGTGCTGAGAGCTGTCCTGTTGCTTAATAACACTCTTCTCTGCCCGTCTCAACCCTTGATGGTCAGTGTAATCTCATTTTTCTTGGATGCAGGACAAGAACTTGGGAACTGCTGAACGTGGGTATGAGCTGTAACATGGGTGGGCTGGGGCAATCCCAGCCCAGCCATAGGCTGAGCTGGTGCACAAGCAAGGCACAGCCCAGTGGGCCGAGTGGGCAGAGTGTCTCCTGTGGCAGGCCTGGGGCCAAGCGAGGCTTCGGTGGAGGCATCACCAGCTGGAGGTGGTCCAGCTGGCAAAAGTCACCAAGAAAAATCCAGTGTCAACTGTATTACACCTGGGAAAACCCTGCTTCCAAGTAAAGTCACATTTACAGGCACTGAGGGTTAAGACTTCAGTATGTCTTTTTTTTGCATAATACAATTCAATCCATAACAGAAGAGTATATATTTTTGTCCTAAAATGTATTTAATTCTCAAGTTGTGAAATAATTTGTGTGTGCAGTGTTTTCACAGGGAGTTAACATGAAGGGAGTTTAGTGAAGAACAGTGAATAAGAGAAGAAATTATCAAGTTTGGGCCATGTAAATTTTGATGTATAGGAAAAGCCAAATCTCAGTTGCTGATCTCTGGTCACCTCTCTTGAAGTCTGTGGTAGTTTGGAACCCTCCATTATTTTCCTTACCTCATGACCTCCACTCTTCAGCTGGACTCCAGTGTGGTCTATTATAGCCTTACTTTTGGAGAGAGGTCAGTAAAGTGTTTATGATCAGATAGATGAACAAGACCAGAGGAATTGATTTTTGTGGCCAGGTTTGTCAGATTGGCCCTTCACTGCTGTCGTGCAAACCTCGAAACCCATACATCGAATAGTAGTCACAGATTACTAGGATATTTTTCTGGGGCTGCAACCACTGTCAGTTTAAGTACTTCATCTTTCTCTAGAACTCCAGTTCCTTACTGAAGTTAGGGTTCCTAGTTGAGATCAACTGAATCTACTATACCTAATTTAAGTAGAAAGGATTTATTATAAGTTTTTAGAATGTATAAAGAGAACAAAGTTTTACAGGTCCAGGGAATCAAACTTTGATCTGAATGCCCCAGACAGTTGAAACACACAGCTACACTATGGGGCCACTCTAGCAACAACAGTGCAATGGACAGAATGTTTATGTCTCCCCCAAATTCATATGTTGAAATTCTAACCTTCTAATGTGATGATATTAGGGGGAAGAGCTTTTGAGAAGTTATTAGGTCATCATGATGGAGCCCTTATGCATGCTATCCTTTGAAAAAGGGATCCCAGAGAGCCCTCTTGCCCTCTTCTGCCATATGAGGATACAAGCCTACAGCCCAGAAGTGAGCCCTTACCAGAAGCTGACCACGTTGGCACCCTGATCTTGAACTTCCAGCTTCCAGAATTGTAAGAAGTAAGTTTCAGTTGTTTATAAGCCACCCAGTTTATGGTACCTTGTTATAGCAGCCTGAACTAAGACAAACACCATTTGCGTCACTTTCCAAATGCTGCCTTAGTAATTATGAACTTGGGCAAGTTAATTAACTGCTGTGTGCCTCAGTTTGATCATCTTTAAAGTGGAGCAGATAAATGTATTAAATGAGTTGTTGTATTAAATGAGTAATATACAGGTTCTTATAACAGTGTCTGGAGACACAGGGTCTGTAGTGCTCGAGCTGCTATAACAAAGTACCACAAACTGGGTGGCTTAAATAACAGAAATGTGTTGTCTTACAATTCTGGAGGCTAGAAGTCCAAAATCAAGATGTCAGTAAGTTTGCTTCCTTGTGTGGTCCATAAGGGAGAAGCTGTTCCATGCCTTTTCCCTAGCTTCTGGTTTGCTGGCAGTCTTGGGAGTTCTTTGGCTCGTGGAAACTTTACCCCCATCTCTGTCCTTGTCTTCACATAGCATTCTCCATGTGTGGGTATTGTTGTCCAAGTTTCCTCTTTTTATAATATAAGGACACTAGTCATATTGAATTAGGGGCAACAACCGTATGTTTAAATAAGGTCACATTTTGAGGTACTGGGAATTAGGACTTCAACATGAACTTTAGGGAGACACAATTCAACTCATAACACATAGTAAGCATTATATGAATGTTCATTATTATTGTTATTTCTGATGACTTACTGTATTATCACCCCAGGTAGTTCTTCTAACCTTTTACATCAGTGTATTGCATCTGTAATGTGTAGATTAGAGAGTAGATACTCTGAGTTAACTTTAAGCCCTTAAAATTTACAAACCTTAGTAATTACCATCAATAATCTTCATGTTATTTCTTCATAGTAAGGACTCTTCTGACTGTGGATATGTGACTCTCATAATACCTATATAATATTTCTTGTGTTTTTTTTTTAGTAAAATTCAGATACAGAATAAAAATTAATGTGACTAGAAGTTGTTATGGTATCATGTATATGAAGATTCTGTGGTCATTAATGTTTATATGATGGAGACTCTTCATAGGAGAGTAGGATATAAATAGATGTGTATCTTCCTCATCTTTTTTTTTTTTTTTTTTTTTTTGGAGATGGAGTCTCACCCCTGTAGTATTGCTTGTAAGTGCTTTATACTATATTAATAAGACCCTTTATTGACCTGATTTTTAAAGGAGTAAACAAAGGGCTTCTATCAGTGGATTTATATGGATTTTGTTTCTTTTAGTATTGCATCTAAACCAGTATGAAGTAGTCACTGTGTTTTTCTAAGTGTGTTCCATGGGTTTTAGTCTTACTGGATCTTTTGAAAAATCTGAAGGGAAAAAAGTGGGTGATGGATGGTATCCTGTGGATAAATAGATGTGGGAAATGTTATATATTATATTCTTCTTTTGGATGTTCATTGTGCACAGTAATGATTTTGAGGAGTATTGTGGTAAAGTACCTACTTAATTTTGTGTTTACCCTAGGATTCCTTTAAGTTATAACACCTATTAATACATTGCAAAGTCAGTGTCCACTAAGCTTTTAACTTTCTGGAGTGCTTGGACCTGAGTGAAGCAGACCCTCTGGTATCCATAATTAAGAATTATGTGATCATTTTTAGCTCTTTGGGAACAAAACACTTTATATAAGAGTATCATTCAGGATTTTGGATAGGGGACAGCCTGGTTTATAATTCTGTTTTCTAGTCTGTCAAAAAAAAGATATAATGTAAATGTAGAATTGATATCTGTTTCCATCTTTATACAGTGCTAAGCATATAGGCATTTAATGGCTGTTTGAAATAGAAAATCCTTCTTGATGTCTTTCATAAGAATAGTGAAGAGGGAAAATGCTATTTTCAGGGGTTGAATAAACCCCATAGCTCTGTTTGATATATTTCTTTTGCAGTTTTTCTTTTTTTCAAAAAAAAAAAAGTTTTATTGAGGTATAATTGGTATCAATAACCTGCACTTGTTTAAAGTATATAACTTTATACATTTTTATATATTTATAGGCCTGAGAAAGCATAAACATAATCAAGATAATAAACATATTTATCACTCCCAAAAGTCTCCATGTGAAACCTCCCTTCCACCCTTCTCTGAAAACCCCTCCAGGCCCCAGGGAACCACTAACCTACATTTTTTGTTTATTTATTTTTTATTTGGAGACAGACTCTCGCTCTGTTGCCCAGGCTGGAGTACAGTGGCACGACTGCAACTCACTGCAACCTCTGTCTCCTGGGTTCAAGTGATTCTTGCGCCTCATCCTCCCGAGTAGCTGGTACTACAGGCACGCACCACCATGCCCGGCTAATTTTTTGTGTTTAAATAGAGACGGGGTTTCATGATGTTGCCCAGGCCGGTCTCAAACTCGTGAGCTCAGGCAGTCCACCAGCCTCAGCCTCCAAAAGTGTCAGGATTATGGGCGTGAGCCACGGCGCTCAGTCTCACTAACCTACATTCTACCTTGCGTTTTCTAGAAATACTTTGCAATCTGTGTCATCTCTTCATTGTTTTTCTGCATTCTTTTCATTATTTTTAAATTTTACTTCATTTGTTGACTTATTAGCTATAAACTCTTAGTTTGTTGTTATAGGGTTCATAGTAAACATCTCTAAATTATCAGTGTGTATCTTCCTTGCATTCCCAGAAGAAATTCCTCATGGTCATGGCATATTATTCTTTTCATATGTTGCAAGATTCTATTTGCTAATATTTTCTTGATATTTTTGCATCTCTGCTCTTGAGGGAGACTATTTTGTAGGTTTTTTTTTTTTTGTAATGTCTTTGGTTTTTTATATTAAGGTAATCACATTTGCTAGTGTTTTGAAGACTTTTGTGTATATCTCTTGAGGGATAATGTTCTGTAGCATTCTTTTTTTCCCTAGTTTTGGGAAGTGTTCCCTCTCTCATTGTATAGAATTGATTTCTTTTTTCAGTGATAATGAAAATATCTGGGCCTGTTGATTTCTTATTCAGAATGTTTTAAACTACAAATTCAGTTCCCTTAATGTTCTAGATCGACTCAGATAATCTTGTATGAGCTCTGGTCATTTTGCTAAGTTGTTTAGTTATTCATAGTTTTCCACTATGATATGCCTGTGAGGTCTATAGTTATATCCTCTTTTTAATTCCTGTTACTGATACACTTAATTCTTCATCACATCCCTGCCTGTTTAAGAAATTCAGACTAAAGTCTGTCTTTTACAAAAGCAAATATCAAAATATAAAACTGTGGTTTATAGAGGGTTATCTAGAAGACTGATGAACAGTAATCCGGAGAGGAAAGATGCCTTTTTTGATCCGTTCAACAAATTTCGTATCTTTGAAATTAAAATAAATTGTATTGCAAAGATTAAGGCTTATCACAACAACCACATTTGAACTCTTTCTGAAGCATCAATCTTCTTGGTTACAATCATATCAGATATTCTACAAAGAACACAGCTACTAGAGAATACTGAGATAAATAACAAATTTAAATTAAGACAAAACAAAACAAACAACCATTAAATAACACCAAACAACATGAATGTTGTAGGGTTATAATATTGACAGAACTAATTTATCCAATCACAAATGAGATTTGGGCTTTCCACATACTGAATAATGTTCCAGAAGTCAAAGAGAATAATGTTCCAGAAGTCACTTAAATCTAAGGTAGTCCAGTTTTTTAAAAATTGCTTTAAAGATACTTCCACACACAGACACATAAACATACACAGAGTCAGGGCTTTTTTTTTCCAAGTTTCATTAAAGCAACCTTACAGAACACTGAAGTTAGAGAAAAAGTCATCCAAAACTCCAAGGACAACTACATATACATTTGATTTTCAGTTCATTATTCTAGGTGCAAATAGTGTTTTATTTTTATTTATTTGTATATTTAGTTTAGTTTTGTTTTGTCTGAAATGGAGTCTTGCTCTGTCACCCCAGGCTGGAGTACAGTGGCACAATCACAGCTCACTGCAACCTCTGCCTCCGGGGTTCAAGCGATTCTGCTGCCTCAGCCTCCCAAGTAGCTGGGATTACAGGGGCATGCCACCATGTCCGGCTAATTTTTGTATTTTTAGTAGTAGAGACAGGGTTTCACAATGTTGGCCTCAAGAAATAATATGTAAACAAAAACTTAAAAATCAACAGACTGGGAAAATACTCATAGCAAATATGATAGGCAAACAGTGAATATTATTATATAATTAGTAATTTGTTTTCCTACTTTTCCTCTTCGTTGGTATTACTAGGAGATTACAAATTTTATTGATGTTTTCAAAGAGTCAACTTTTGGTTTGACTGATTTTTCCCTATTTTCCTGTTTTCAGTTTCATGGATTTCATCTTCTTTATTAGTTCTGTTCTAATTTTGGATTTATTTTACCTTTTTTCTAGCTTCTTGAGGCAGGAGTTTGTATTATTGATTTGAGACCTTTTTCTAATAACAAAGTTTTTCTTCTAAAAACACACTTAATGTTATTAAATTCCTTCTTAACTGCTGTGTTGGTTGCATCTCACAGATTCTGATTTTGTATTTTCATTTTCACTCAATTCAAAATCAAAGAGAATTTTCTCAGAGATCCTTTGTGACCCCTTGATTATTTAAAAATGTAGTAATTTTCAAAGGTTTAGAAAATTCCCTAATTTGATTCCATTATGATCAAAGAACAATTTTTTTTTTCTTTTGAGACGGAGTCTCCTTCTGTCTCCCAGGCTGGAGTGCAGTGGCGCAATCTCAGCTCACTGCAACCTCCCCATTCCCCGCCCCCAGGTCCAAGCTTCCTGCTTCACCCGCCACCACGTGAGGCTAATTCTTGTATTTTGGTAGAGACGGGGTTTCACCATGTTGGCCAGTCTGGTCTTGAACTCCTGACCTCAGGTGATCGGCCTGCCTCAGCCTCCCAAAGTACTGGAATTACAGGCATGAGCCACTGTGCCCGGCCAAAGAACATACTTTGTATTATTTCAATTCTTTTACATTTATAAGGTTTGTTTTGTGACCCAGAACATGGTCTATATTGGATAATGTTCCATGTGTAGTTGAACAGAATTTGTATGGTTTTTGCTTGGTGGAGTGCTCTGTAGATGTCAATTAGATCCTTAGTTTATGGTAGTGGTCATTGTTTATATATTCCTGCTGATTTTACCAAGGGCATCTAAGGAGAGATATTGACAGTTATTTCTAGCTAGGTACTGATTGGAAGGTAGGCATTAAATTAAGGACCTGAAATATCTTTCTGCTGATGATGGAGGGACGAGGTTTTGTTTAAATTCATGTTTTTAAAGTATAATGTCATATCAGTAGTATCACAGTTAAAAAGTCAGGAAAAAAGGAAAGATGGTGCCCAGAGGAACAGATAGACAATGTATTTTCTTTCCATTGGCTCTGAGCAATTTTTTGTGGTAGCCAAAGCAGACACAGAGTGAGACTTAGGAAAGGAAAACTAATTGTCATTTTTAATAGTCAGGTATTTTCCTTCCCCCTTTAGTGAGAGACACAAAAAAGAAGTAAGACTTTTGATTCTAAATTTCCATGAAGCTTTGAAGAACAAGAAAGATGAACATGTCCTGAGAAGTGCTTTAGACTTGACATATAAAGATTCAGCTAAAGGAGTTTACTTAAGCCTGAGGCTATTCTATGCATAGTTTATGTGATGGTATCAATTAAGAACTAGTCAGAAAAATACAAATTTTAGGCTGGGCGCGGTGGCTCACGCCTGTAATCCCAGCACTTTGGGATGCTGAGGCGGGTGGATCACACGTCAGGAGATTGAGACCATCCTGGTTAACATGGTGAAACCCCATCTCTACTAAAAATACAGAAAAATTAGCCAGGCATGGTTGCACATGCCTGTAGTCCCAGCTACTCAGGAGGCTGAGGCAGGAGAATCACTTGAACCTGGAAGGTGGAGGTTGCAGTGAGCCGAGATCGCACCACTGCACTCTAGCCTGAGCGACAGAGCAAGACTCCGTCTCAAAACAAATTTTAACCTGTGTTTGTTGTCTGTAATACCTGAACTCCTTAAGATTATCTCTACATGTTCTTCCAGGTCCTTCTTCTCCCCATCCCGATCAAAATAATACTACTCTATTATGAAAATAATAACTAATAACTTGCATGTAGTTGTTTATGGTCTACAAAACGTACTTCATGCATATTGTCTTACTTGCTCCATACAACCCTACTTGGTTAGCAACATAGGTTTTTTAATCTTCACTGTTGGAGTCTCAGAAAAGTTTACTGATTTTTCTCAGGTCATAGAATTGAGCATAATTAAAGCACAGGTGTTCTCATTTCTAGTTCTGTATTCTTTCTATCATATAATATTTGGCCTCTGAAAAGATGTACCTGCTTTCTCTAAAATTTTTGTAAGAAATAACTTTTAATTAAAAAATATTTTTACATATTTTAAAGATGTTTCAGTGAATATTTACCATTTCATTTTACGTAAAGATTAATTTCAAAGATTACTAAAAAGGTTTAATAGGTTTTCAAATAAAGACTTAAGGTTATTCAGTTATATGAATGTATTATTTAATAGTCTTTGATTATCTTCCCATTTAAAACTATAAACTCTTGGCCAGGCAAAGTGGCTCACGCCTGTAATCCCAGCACTTTGGGGGGCTGAGGCGGGCAGATCACCTGAGGTCAGGAGTTCGAGACTAGTCTGGCCAAAATGGTGAAACCCCGTCTCTACAAAAAATACAAAAATTAGCTGGGCATGGTGGTAGATGCCTGTAATCCCAGCTACTCAGGAGGCTGAGACAGGAGAATCGCTTGAACCCGGGAGGCAGAGGTTGCAGTGAGCCATGATTGTGCCATTGCACTCCAGCCTGGGCGACAAGAGTGAAACTCCGTCTCAAAAAAAAAAAAAAAAAAATCTATAAATTCTTTATGTGTTTTGATGATAATGCCTTTCTCTATTTCATTTGATAAACATACCTCCTCCATTCTCTTTTTCTTTTTATACTATTAGAAAAAAACAGATAATTAGTGGTAAAATATTTTTTGTAATTCATTCATTCTTTAAAGGTTAAGAAATTATTTTTAGTTGGAATAAGCATTGTATTCATTAAATTTTTTTCAATTATTGGTTTTATATATTGTGAGAAGCTTTATTTATAATTTTTCTATTTGTTTAATTATATTTAGGCTATCACATATTAAAATCTTAAAATTTTAAGCCCACATTACTATGCTCTCTGTTCTCTATAAGCCATTTGTGTTTCTGTGCAAATACCACGACTTTAAAATTTTTGCCTTATAATTTTATTTTACTGTTTTCAATTATATTACACCTTATTAGCAATACTCTGCAATTGTATGTGAAAAACTGTCTTTAAAATATTTTTCTTCAAAGACATGTTTCATCATCAGATTTAAGATCTCTACTTAAATATGATTAAAGTATTCCAAACATAGGCAGGCAGATCACCTGAGTTCAGGAGTTCAAGACCAACCTGGCCAACATGGTGAAACCCGGTCTCTACTAAAAATAAAAAAATGAGCTGGACATGGTGGCATGTCCCTGTAATCCCAGCTACTTGGGAGGCTGAGGCAGCAGAATCGCTTGAACCCCGGAGGCAGAGGTTGCAGTGAGCTGTGATTGTGCCACTGTACTCCAGCCTGGGGTGACAGAGCAAGACTCCATTTCAGACAAAACAAAACTAAACTAAATATACAAATAAATAAAAATAAAACACTATTTGCACCTAGAATAATGAACTGAAAATCAAATGTATATGTAGTTGTCCTTGGAGTTTTGGATGACTTTTTCTCTAACTTCAGTGTTCTGTAAGGTTGCTTTAATGAAACTTGGGAAAAAAAAGCCATGACTCTGTGTATGTTTATGTGTCTGTGTGTGGAAGTATCTTTAAAGCAATTTTTAAAAAACTGGACTACCTTAGATTTAAGTGACTTCTGGAACATTATTCTCTTTGACTTCTGGAACATTATTCAGTATGTGGAAAGCCCAAATCTCATTTGTGATTGGATAAATTAGTTCTGTCAATATTATAACCCTACAACATTCATGTTGTTTGGTGTTATTTAATGGTTGTTTGTTTTGTTTTGTCTTAATTTAAATTTGTTATTTATCTCAGTATTCTCTAGTAGCTGTGTTCTTTGTAAAATATCTGATATGATTGTAACCAAGAAGATTGATGCTTCAGAAAGAGTTCAAATGTGGTTGTTGTGATAAGCCTTAATCTTTGCAATACAATTTATTTTAATTTCAAAGATACGAAATTTGTCGAATGGATCAAAAAATAGCGTCTTTCCTCTCCGGATTACTGTTCATCAGTCTTCTAGATAACCCTCTATAAACCACAGTTTTATATTTTGATATTTGCTTTTGTAAAAGACAGACTTTAGTCTGAATTTCTTAAACAGGCAGAGATGTGATGAAGAATCAAGTGTGTGGAGCTTTTTAGGTAATTTTATGATGGTGTTCTGAGAATGGCCTCAAGAAATAATATGTAAACAAATAACTTAAAAATCAATAGACTGAGAAAATACAAAATAATGGGAAAATAGCAAATATAATAGGCAAATAGTGAATATTATTATATAATTAATACAAAGGGATTTAAGACAAAAAGGGAGCAAAAATTATGTAGAAATTCTCAAGAGGAAATGTAGTTAGTAAACAGTATTCAGCTTCATAAATCAGATTAGACTATCAATAAGAACATATTTCTTATAGAAGCATATATAATATTCAAAAACAGTGGTAATATCCAGTGCTATCTGTGGTTAAATTACTCCCATAGATTATTGGAAAAAGCATATAAAGTAGTATAGCCATTTTGAAAAGTAGTTTGATAATTTGTATCAAGAAGCTAAAGTGTTACTTTGATCCAATAATTCTGTCTTTGATTCTCTCCCAAGAAAATAATTCTGGATATTGAAAATCTTTATAAAGATGTTTAAAGTAGCCACTTATGATAACAAATACTCCATCTTAAACTGAAGGTTAAGTAAATTTTGGTCATTAATTTGATGAAATATTGGGAGCTGTCAAAAATTGATATTTTTATAAGGACTGTCTTAGGGTAGGTAAATGTATGTAACATTAAGTTAATAAAGAAGACATTGTAAATAAGTATAATTACAAATAAGAGCAAAACAATCATGGGTAAAATTTTGAAAGGATAGATTTAAAAAGAATATAGTAGACATTTACTTTTAAGCTCAATCAAGGTTTTAAGTATTTTAGAAACATCTGAAGGTTGCTTCTGAGACATAGATTTGTATGGTGCTCTTTATAAAGTTGGTGTGTAGGAGGGAGCCACTTTTGTTGGTGACTGTAGCCAGCTGCCCAGACCCTGTACCTCAGATTTTCCTTTCTCTGCACTTTCTCACATAAATATCCAGGAGGAGGATATATGCTGTTTTTCTGTTACTTGAGAACTTGGAGATTCATTAATTTCTGAGATATTGCTGTGCAAATTGCAATGCTCCACTGGCCAGTGGTTGCCTCTGTTTTATGGGGTTATATAATTTCCCCTCTTTTTAATATTTCTCTGACTTCTAAAATATCTTTAATGAATACGGTATTATCTTAAAAGCTTTTATCCAGTTACCAGTTAATAATCTTTGCGTTAAACTCTTCTCCCTGAGGTAATATATTCTGCTTTTCCTATAATGTCCCATCTGCTGTTAATCTCATCTAGACATTATACATTTTAACTGATTTGTCTTACTTTATTATCCATGTCTATTTGACATGGTCAGTCTTTTTCGATGGGGGAACATATGAAATACAGTTATAGTGACTGTTGTGAAGTCCTTGTCTAAAAATGCTATACTCTGTGCCATTGGTTCATACGTAGTATTTAATGGGAAAATATAAAAATGCAAAAACACATTTTTAATATATGTAAGTTATAATACTGCCCACTAAATTTAAGAATTAGTGTATTAGAATAAGGTTGTATCTGCTATCTCTGCTAATTTTTCCAAATGTTGTTAATGTTTCCGTGTATCCCAAATAATACATCATTTAGTCTTATATTTCTCAGTATGAATTACCTGTTGCTGTGTGTGTTTTCTAAAACGTGTTCTTGTTCCTTAACATTATGTTATTGAGATTCATTGTTACTGATAATTATACCATATGTATATACCTGTCATTTGTCTATTTTTACTCTTCTATAGTAGTACTTGGAATAAATATATTACAAATTTTTTTTCTTTTATTGATGGTTATTTGGATTTTCAGCTTTGTTTTTAACAGTGCTACTATGAACATTCTTGTACATGTCTTCTGATACACATATATAAAAACATTTCTGGGGTATGTGCCTAGGAATGGAATATTTTAGTCATGGGGGATACACATATGAAACCTTATCAGATAGTCCCATATTGTTTTCCAAACTGGTTTTTACTAACTTACAATGTTGCTATTTGTATATACACACATATATACATACATACGTGTATATATATACATACACATACACATATATATTTATGCACACATACATATATCCCTATGTATGTATGTTACTGTTGCAATTAACACTGTAATAAATGCGTTCATGCTCAAACATATTCACCTTTTTCTTCTTTTTTAAAATTATTATTTATTCCCAGAAGCAGAATTATTGATTTAGAGGATGTGATTTTTTTTCTAGAAGGCTAGCCACCTTATTTTAATTTTTGGTATTATTTTTCTTGACTTCTATTTACTTTTTAGAATATAGTTTTATTTATTATGGAAGTTATACATGTGTAATAAACTCAAATAGCTCTTGTTTTTTTAAAATGGCAATGCTCTGCCTTCTTCCTGGCGTCATTTACTCTTTCTCAGAGGCAAACTTTTCAGTCTTTTTCAGCTAATTATTTTAGTATTTGCCTCCATATCTGTAAATAATCTGCTTATATTTCCACTTTTTAGTTTTTAACTTCTTTGACTCCCCATCATGGAGCATGAAGATTTACCCTCCACGTTCCTTTCAACTTCCAGCACCAATCCAGTTTCATACATGCATTCCTCATTCATCTAGTTTCTTCTAAATAAATAATTTAGTGCTAACATTATTGTGAAACATAAGTGCATAGCTGATTTCTTTAGCAAACTGTAGTTGTACTTCTTTTTGTTTTCGTTTAAACAAAGGAGGAGGCTAGTAAAAGAAGGGACAGTGGGCCGGGCGTGGTGGCTCATGCCTGTAATCCCAGCATTTTGGCAGGCCAAGGTGGGTGGATCACAAGGTTAGGAGATCAAGACCATCCTGGCCAAAATGGTGAAACCCCGTCTCTACTAAAATACAAAAAATTAGCCAGGCGTGGTGACGTGCACTTGTAGTCCCATCTACCCGGGAGGCCGAGGCAGGGGAATCACTTTGAACCCAGCAGGTGGAGGTTGCAGTGAGCCGAGATCGCGCCACTGTACTCCAGCCTGGCAACAGAGCAAGACTGAGTCTCAAAAAAAAAAAAAAAAAGGGACAGTGAGGATTTTGGAATCAATAAAGACATTTTCTGTTGCAAAATAGGAGAACATGTTAGTCAGTGTGAAGCCAGAGGTTCATGAATGGAAGGGCAATAATAATATAATATATATATAATATATATAATATAATAATATAAATATATATAATATATATAAATTAATATATATTAAATATAAATAACATATATATTTATAATATAATAATATAAATATAATAAACTAGAATAAACCAGAATGTTTATTCTGGTAGCCATGTGTACTATTGACTAGAATATTGAAAACCTAGTAAAAATGACTGATGTGCTTGAATTCCCTTTTATCTAATCTAGTAGATTAAATTTTTCTCAAGTAAACCAAGAGATGATTAATATCATTTCTTTTCCACTAAAAGCACTAGTCTCATAGTTTTCTCCTAAGGAGATGATAAATACATTAAATTCAAATAGATCAATTTCATTTCCTGCTACATCGTTGTGGTATATGAAGGGATCCAAGAAATATATGTATTAAGTGGCTAGGAAGTTAGTTCTGGCTGTGCATTCCATATTTATTAAGGTTTAATTGTCATGATGTGAGTAATGCTGCCATATTTCCAAATTTGGCATTATATATATTTTTAAACATTTACATATTTTTAAAAGTTACACTAGTTATTTAATACTTTCATTGTTCTAACCTGGGCAAATTTTATGAACAGTTATGTCTGTTATGATTTTTACAACTTTACCCTTTCAATGTGCAAATTGGAAGAATATCGGAGGAATACTATCTCTTTGAATATAAGCTCTATTCTTTCGAGGCCTGGGATTATCTACTGAAAAGACTGTGGTCAGAAAGACCAGGATTTAAATTCTGTTTTACTGGTTACTAGCCAAGTGAATTTGTTCAAATTACTTAGATTCTTCAGATTTTAGTGTCTCCATCTAGATATGATGAGATTTCTAGCAAGATTGTTTAGAAAATTACAAATAACAGATGCATTAAAGTAATATATATCTTGCGTCTAGCTTAATGTATTATACATGCTACATCTTCAAAAATGTTAGTCATTATTATTAGAATCATCATCATCATCATTTTGTTCTTGGCTCCAGTCTCTAGATGTGCTTGACAAAGAGCAGATGTATAAAGACTTGTAACACTGATAGTGATTGTATGCATCAGATAAATGGGAGGGGAAAATTTAGTATCATAATCCCTCTATTCTTCTGTGGTGAAGGGCAGACGCTGGGGATTGTTACTACATTTTTTTCCTGTTTTTCTTTTGTTGTTGTTTTGTTCCCTCTGTTGCTACATGTCTCTTACTGAAAAGCAGGTTTGTGGAATAATTAGTAACTAAAATAATATAGACCTTTCTCCCTCCCAGCTCTTAGAGCCCTTTGTACTGCACATCTAGCATGTTGTTTGGTTACTTCTTAAGGTGAGTGATCGTGAATATGGTTTGGATAACTGGGGAGGTGGAAGCTGGCGGTGGTTATATACTGTCATGAAGGCCACTTTTTTGCTTTTAAAAATACTGGGGCCCAGCTGCTCAGGAGGTCAAGATGGGAGGATCACTTGAGGCCAGGAGTTTGAGACCAGCCTGAACAACATAGTGAGACCCTGTCTCTTAAAAAAAAAGAAAATAGTTGGGCGTGATTTCAGGTACTGATAGTAGCAGCTACTTGGGAGGCTGAGGTGGGAGGACTGCTTGAGCCCAGGAGTTCGAGACTATAGTGAACTATAATCACATGTGTGACAAGCCACTACACTCCAGCCTGGGCAGTGTATTGAGACGCCCCTATCTCTTAAAAAAAAAAAAAAAAAAAAAAAATCAGCAAAAAAACTATACTTGTATCTGGAGAATTTTTTGAAAATGTGAGAATATTTATTTACTTTAAAATACTAAATTTGACACTTTTAAATGTGATCTCTTGACATTTCCTTAAACTTGTAATAATCATCATTTCTATTCTTGCCTTACCAAATCTGTCTTATTTGGAGCATTTAACTCCAGCATAAATTACTTATTAAATAGAAAATATTTGGGAAACTATATTTTTTAAAATATGGATTTTGAACGGCAACCCTGTTTAATAGCCTTTTTTGTTTTTTTTGAGAAGTTATACGTATTTTGATACCTTGATATTTATTCAGTATTGAAATATTTGAATGTGTATGTTTTTGTTTTAAACAGATTATCTTTCTCAAGGAATAGATCTTTCTGGAATAGAAGTGATAGAAAATGATCTACTTTTTATTGCAAGAGCCCGACTTGAAGTGGAAAATCAAGCTAAGCGCCTACTAGAGCAGGGTTTGGAGACTCAGGTAATAAAAATAAGACTGTTTTTTAATATGAAAAATGTGTCATAATACAGGTGAACATTTGACTTTGAGTTCAAAAAAGTAATATATGCCTTATAGTAATATATCACTGAGAAAGTATGTCTACAATTTAAATCAGAGAATAGGTCATCATTAAGGGAAATTTTAATATATTTTTTTATATTTTATATTTTATAAAATATATTTTAATTTAAAAATAGACCTATATTTTATATTTTATAAAATATATTTTAATTTAAAAATAGACCTAATGTTTCTAATGTATAATGTATATAACATGAAATGTATTTTTTATGATGTGCATATATAGATAGATAACTAGCTGACCATGCCTGCTTTGTCTAAAGCACGGTTCCTCATTTAAGCCTTTCAACAACCGAGTAAGATTGGTATTATTGTTAATTTTATTTTGCAGTTGAAGAAACAGAACTTAAGTTGTTGAAAATCACATAGCTAGTAAATTATTTAGTTTGGATTCAAATTTTAATCACTCTAGTCCCAGAACTTTGCACTCTTAATCATTATGTCATGATTTAAAAAATTTTTGACTTGACATTTCTCCTAAGGTATCTTTTTCCTGATGCTTAATTTTCTGAATTGGAAGAAATTCAAAGGTATTGATGTATTAGATTCAACAACTTAGAATTAGATCTTAGATCTACCCTTGTATTATACCGAGATATTTTCTCCATTTGTATTGGGCCCCAATATAATTATTAATAATTAGAGTTTTTCATATCCTCTAAATCAGCAATTTCATTTTGTGCATTTATATTGGACAGAAACAGTGTTATTAATGTGCTGTTCTTTAGCCTCTAAATCAGGAAGGTACTTATTTGACTTTTGATTCCTAAATAGTTGTAATTTTAAAAAATATAACTGAATCAGGCACTTTTTCTTTTAAAATTGAATATCATATACAAAATGAAAAGTGGAGAAATCATAAACTTTCATATAGAATGAATACCACAGTGTGAACATACCTGTGAAATCAAAACCCAGTTCAGAAATAGGACATTACCAGTACTCCTAGAGTTTCCTTTCCCTCTCTCACAATTTTTACTCTCTTCTGGCTTCCCCAAAGATAATTATTATTCTAACTTCTAACATTAGAGATTACTTTTAGTTGTTTGGTCAATTATGTTTTAACTCTAGGTCTCCTTAAAAGGATGAAACTGTTACACTGTTTAAAAAAAATAGAGTATTTCTCTACATTAAATAAGAGAAGATACCGTTTTTTAGATCCTCAAAAGAGAAGGAACGATAACTCTATTAATCAAACATTTTGCCCTGAATTTCAAAACAAGAAAGGGCAGTTGCCTTCCTAAGAAGTGGCCACTGGGTTTGACTCTGTAGCCCTCCATCCTGTATGAATTATGCCTTCTTTGGGATTTTATGCAGGGAATTTATTTTCTATAACATATTGTCCTCTTCCTCATATGGTTGTTTTCATCTCCTAATCCTTTTGTGTCTACCATCTAGGACTTCAGCGGTACTGTTTTCTCTCCATTCTAAATCCCATCATCCTGTATGTTACCAATACCTATGGAGATGGTTATTCTCATACGTTGGGCTCACAGTAGTTTGACATCTACCAGCCCAAACTTGAGTCTAGTGCCCTTCCCTTCCATCCTATTTCAATATCTTTCCCTCCTTATCAACGTTGAATATTGTCATTAGTATCATTTGGTCTAAGTCTCCAGTGTCTCTTCCTTTGACTGTAGATTCCTGTTTTTTCTGCCCTCCCGCTCCCTTGTTCCTGTTATAACTCATAATTCTTTTATTAACCTAAAACATCAATCTCTTGGCCGGGCACGGTGGCTTACGCCTGTAAACCCAGCACTTTGGGAGGCCAAGGCAGGCAGATCACCTAAGGTTGGGAGTTCGAGACCAGCCTAACCAACATACAGAAACCCCCTCTCTACTAAAAATACAAAATTAGCCAGGCGTTGTGGCACACTCCTATAATCCCAGTGACTCAGGAAGTTGAGGCAGGAGAATTGCTTAAACCCGGGAGCCGGAGGTTGCGGTGAGCCAAGATCTTGCCATCACACTGCAGCCTGGGCAACAAGAGCAAAACTCCATCTCAAAAACAAAACAAAACAAACCCATCAGTCTGTTAACTCATCTACAGCAGAAATGCCTTTACTACTCGATGGTTTTCTACTCGTCAACCTCATGTCTGTCCCCTTCTCTGGCTCTACTTATTTTTTTATATTAAATTGATCAAAGATGTGTCTCTTCGACTATTCACCTAACTAATGATTCTCAAACTTCACCATGCATCAGAATTGATGGGAGGACTGGTTAAAACACAGAAGACAGCTGAGCCCAACACCCAGAATTTCTGATTCAGTAGATCTGGTACCAAGAACCATTCCCCTTGATGATACCCTCAAATTACTTCACCCTTGCCTTTCTACTACTCCTGCACAGCAAAGTGCCATCTGTGGACCATGCAACATTTATCCCTATTTCACTTCTATGCCTAGTGTTTTCATTGCTCTTAAAAAACAAAAACAAAACAAACAAAACAAAACAGACAACTGTAAGATTGATATAACTAAAATTTATGATTCTGAGATGCAGCTGGGCTTCAATTAGTTTTTTATTATTTATTATTATGTCCAGTTTCCTCTTCCATTTCACAGATGGTTGGTTCAGATTTTCTTTATTCACTGTAATCCTCCAGTCTCTTCTCTCTCATTGTCATGAGATGATCTTGTCACACTCCTTACAAGGAAAATCAAGGTCACAAGGCATGCATGTTTTTGACTTCATGCGAAGTTCATTCTTAAGGACACAACTCCATCAGATCTCTAACCTTCCTATTTAAGGCTAATTCCACACCATCCTTTCTGCGCTGCTTCTTTACTTTGCTTTTTGGCTTACCTGAATCTTCAACCTTTTCCTTTTTATTAGCAGCAAACAAAGATACTAGAATTTCTCTCACTTAAAAGGAAAACGGATTCTTCAATTTTAACCATTTACTTAGTTATATCTTATTATGTAACTATTTCCTAGTCTGTTTACTTCATAGTCAAACTATTTGGAAGAATAAGCTGCTTTTACTGTCTCCTTTTCTTGACTTCTCATATAGTCCTCAGTCTGCACTATTGTGGCTTCTAACATGACATCTTCTGAAAGTAGATTTATTGACTACTGGATGACCTCCCAGTTTCCCAAAGGACTTTTTTTTTCTTTTCTCAAATTTTTTACATTGGTAACCATTTCAACTTCTTGACAACCTTTCTTCTCTTCATTTCTTTATCTCAGTGTCTCCTGTTTTCTTTGTTTTTTTTTCCTTGACATTGCTTTTTGGTTTCTTCATAATTGTAACAATTTCTGCTTACTTCCTTAATCTTTGTGTTCTCTCTGTGTGACCACTTTTTATTCTAAATGCTTTTCCTTGATGATCTCGTATATTCCCATAACTTTAAAATCTCAATCTGCTTCCAAGATCTCTTTTGTAAACACCAAATCTTTATAGTTTCCTGCCCTGCCTGCAGGGTGCTTGTATTGGTTAAAATTTGCTTATAGAGAACAGAACTTACTTTAGCAAGTTTTAGTAGATAGCGGTTTATTATAGGATATGGTTGGGAGGGCTCAAGAAAAAGACCATAATCTGAGCCTTTCAGAACTACTGAACTGTGCAGAATTGGGCAAGTTGGGCAGGTATTGCTTCCTCCATGTCAGGAAACTGCCCGCTGGTGTTTTATATAACCTTCATTGCATTTGATAGCTTCAGAGCCATATTTCCTCTGACAAGACCTAGATCAGCAAAATGAATGTCCCGTGTTCTGCCTTTTGGCACTCATAATGCTAGGGACTATACATCAGGCCCCATTAGAGCTGATAGAAGAAATCCAAACACCTCTATGACCAAGCTTGGCAGGGAAAACAACAGAAGTAGGAAAAGTACAGCCTCTGCCATCTAAATGTCAAACAAGTTCTTATAGTTAACGGAACATTATCATATCTGGACCCTTTTACAGCAAACACATACTAAAAGGAAGCCAGAATGTATATTGAGCAAACTCATTCTTGGTATCATCCACATTGTTCCATGAGACCATCATAAAGACTCTCTAACTCAGAATATTAAAAAACAGAGTTGTCAAATATATCTTCTCCTGTGTTTGTTAGCTGCTGTGGAGCACCACTATTCAACTGGGAAACTTGGAAAACAGCTCATTTAAGGACCAGCACACTTTTTGCGAAGAGACTGATAGTAAATAGCTTAGATTTTATAGGCCATTTAGTTTCAGTTATAACTACTGAACTCTGCTTTTGAGGCAGGAAAACAGCCACAGACAATATGTAAATGAATGAGCGTGGTTGTGTTCCATTAACACTTTATTAGCAAAAACAAGCAATGAACCGGATTTGTCCCACGAGCATAGTTTGTTGACTCCTGTTCTACTCTGATTGTTTCTGTATTCTTGTTTCGTACCTTAGCTTTCTCATCCTGATTACTATATTAGTCTTCTATTAGTGTCTGATTTCCATTTAATATTCATACTCCTTCCACAGTGATCTTAATATAAGGCATATCTAGTCATGTCTGTTTACTACTTAAAATTCTTCAACAACTTTACTCTTTATAACTCTCAAACTGTAACCCCATTTGCTTTTTACCATCTTGCTACATCCCCAAATGACACTTAACGGCTGTCCCTTGTTTCCCTGAAAATAACAGGTTTGTTCAGCCTCTGTGGTTTGCATTTAATGTTAAATATTCTTTGAACACAGTTACTGGTCGAATTTACCTGGCTATTTGTTTTGTATTCATTCTTTACCCAACTTTGTCCTCCTTAACTTCCCCAAATAGCCTTTCCTGATTCTTGTGGGTGGTTTTAGAACCTCTATTTAGGGTTATAATAGCACCTTTGAAAAAAAAAAATAAGATGCTTAATAATGTTACTTATTATATTTGAGCATTTTATTTATCACACTTGTTATAATATATATATATATGTTTTGATGTACTCACTGGATTGACGTTCATTAAGACCTAGTACTATATCTTTTATCTCTGTTTTTCCATTCTTTGAATTGCTCAGTAAGTATTTGTTAAGTATTAAATAATTGGATAAGACACTAGATGATGATGATGGTCTTAATGTTTCTTTCTCTTTTTTTGAGACGGAGTTTTGCGCTTGTTGCCCAGGTTGGAGTGCAATGGCACGATCTCGGCTCACTGAAACCTCCGACTCCCGGGTTCAAGTGATTCTCCCACCTCAGCCTCCCGAGTAGCTGGGATTACAGGCACGTGCCACCACACCCAGCTAATTTTTGTATTTTTAGTAGAGACGGGGTTTCACCATGTTGGCCAGACTGGTCTCAAACTCCTGACCTCAGATGATCCACCCGCCTCTGCCTCCCAAAGTGCTGGGATTACAGGCGTGAGCCACCGTGCCCGGCCCTAATGTTTCTTTTGAAGGATGATTGCTCAAATTATCAAATTCTTTGATAATTACTTCTCAAAGAAATACTTAAGGAACTCCAAGTCAACCTTGAATAAAGATGAATATTTCTACAGAAAATTGATATTAGCATAGTTTGTTTAGTTGTGAGAAACATGGCAATTTATATTTCAGAGAGTGTAATGTCACAAGCACACACGTGTGACAATTTTTTATTAATCTAATGGGAAACCTTATGTATATATACTACCTAAAATTTTGTATCTATGAAATGTTTTTGATGTACACATTTGTATATATCTTTATGCAGTTCTTAAAATTTTACTGTATTTTAGAGTCATGGGACTCAAACCAAGTAATTCTAGAAAGGAAACAGTACCAATGTTTTTAAAACCAAAATAATTATCTTCAATAGGGATGGATAAATTTAACATGTCAAAAAGGAATGGTTACTTTTAAAGGCTTTTTGTTTTTTAATTTAATTCTCTTATATTTAAAGTAAGAAAGTGTTTTCTAGCCTAGTAGTTTCTAAATAAATATATATTAGATATTTTATTGTCTTGTGCACATTTTTACCAGTTGTCAAGTTTGACTTTTCTTTGGTTTTTAAATTCATATTAAAAATTAAGAGACTGACAGACTTTTAGGAAGTTAGTATTCCTTAAATATTGATAGTTTTGTTATCTGTTCAGACAATATAAATTTATGCAAAAGATTTATCAAAGACATTATCCCTTAATATTATCCAATTCATTTGTCTTATTTAGATGTATAAAGTAACCTTCTGAGTATAATTTGGCTCCTCTGTTAGTCCATTTGGGCTGCTGTAACAAAACACCATAAACTGGGTGGCTTATAAACAGAAATTTATTTTTCACAGTTCTGGAGGCTGGGGAAGTCTGAAGGCTGGAGGTGTCAGCAGATAGGGTATCTACTGAGGGCCAACATTCTGATTCACAAATGATATCCTCCCGATGTGTCCTCATGTGGTAGAAGGAGCAAAGGCACTCTCAAGCTTCTTTTATAAGGGCATGAATCCCATTCATGGGTGCCCTGCCCTCATGACGTAGTCACCTCCCAAAGGCCACACCTTCCAATACTGTCACCTTGGCAGTTAGGATTTCAACATATGAATTGAGGAGGAAAGACACAAATATTCAGACTGTTGCAGCTTGCTGTATAATTTTCCTAAAGGGAGAAAATTTATTAACTGCCGATATTAACATTCTGGTTCAGTTCGTGAAATTTACTGTATTTCTTATGTATAAATTGATATTTGTGTTTGTAACATCTTTCTGAGTTTAATTGTGTGTGTCTGTCTTCCTCAGACCTGGCTTTCTCACAAAGTAAAGTTTCGGATTTTGTGGAGCTGAGAGGATTAAGCTCTTAATAATCACGTCACTGAGATAAGGCTTCTTGGGAAGCAGGCTCTGGTAGTATAAAGAGCCTGTGTTTGGGAGCTAGTGCCTTTTCTTCTCAGAGAGCAACAAGACAGAGGTGTCATCCAGCTGTGTCAGCAGGCAATTTAGGAATTAAGAATGAAACGAACCATTGTTCAGTCTCTGTTCTTTGTCAGGCTCTGTGTTAGTCACTTTACATTTGTTATCTCAATTGCAATAACAGATCTGTAAAGAAGATGTAATTATCCACTTTCTGTATGGTTAAGGAAACAAAGAGATGGAAAGGTTAGGAAATTAACTGAAGATTACATAGCTGGCAAGTAATAGAATCATGATCTGGAGCTCCTGCTTCCCCCCTTCTTTAGTAAGACCATGCAGTTTATTCTAACTTTATTAAATAATTATATTGAAAATTATTTGACAATTTGTGAAGCAATTTATATTGAAAAGGGAATTTTTATAGCATTAAAATTTTTTTAGGAAGTCTCCATTTGATGACTAATCTAAACTGGTCCTTCAGTGTTCCTCAGAATTTTTGTTTTCTGGCCAACTGTTTTTTTTTCCATCTTCTGAAATTACTCTTTTACACTCTCTTTACTTACCATCAACCATCTTCTCTTGCCATACCCCCATTTTACTCTGAGCAGATGTCCTTAATTCCTGCTTGACTGAGAGTCCTCTCACACCACCTCTGCTCTAGATCCTATTTTCTATTTTCTTAGAACCTTATCTTGTTGACATTTCCATCCCTCATTTCCCTTATACTGTCTCCTTCTCATCAGTATGTAAATGTGCACATTTTATGCTACTCTCCTCATGTGTTCTCTGCTTTTCAGACTCACAAGCTTCCTATTAGTTGTTCACATCCCATTTTCCTTTCTTCTTTAGGGCCTTGGTACTCTTTTTATGCCTGGAATATGCTTCACGCTCCCTGTTAGAACAGATGCTACAGCTTATATGTATTTTATCCTCAAATTATATTCTCGCATGTATCAGAGATTAAAATAAATGTATAATGTTTATTATAAATATAGACTAAAAGATAGAATTATAGTATTTTAACTTAGAAGTGCTATTGCATTCATGAATGATTACGCACTTAGTTTATAGGCTCTTAGCCTGAATAGATGTTCAGTAAACGAGGAACTTTTGAAAAATTACATCATTTTATCAGTTACATTTAATAATTAATTTCTGACATTAATTTGATTCCTCAAAAATGTTGATGATCCTCTCTTTTTGAGTATGTAGTTGATGCCCATCATTTTCAATATCATTTCATTGTAAAACTTAAAATAGCATGAGTCGTTAGTGCTATCTTTACCAGTTGTGAAATTAGTAGTATTTAATAACACTAAAAATTCTCCATCTTCATTGTGTTCAGTGATTTTTAGATTTTTGGTTATTGACTGATAATTCAATGAGATCTTTTGTTAAAAACTAAATTGTTACTTTCTATTGAATCATGTTAAAGAAATGGATGATGTTTCTATTACTTCATTGAATTCTGCCCTTACTAAAATCATAAAAATAGTAATAATAATAATAATAATAGAGTCACCTAACTGTAATTTGCAGATAAATTGTCACTTCATTTTTATGGCTGCTATGTTCCGAATGCATCCTCCTCAAATTCTCCTTATGTTGAAATCCTAACCACCAAAATTATGTTATTTGGAGGTCGGCCTTTGGGAGGTAAACAGGTCACGAAGGTGGGACTCTCATGAATGGGATTAGTGCCCCTATAAAAGACTTCTTGCACTTAGTATCTACCTTCCCCTCTCCTTCTACCCCTCATTTTACTCAGAGCCTGAGAGAGCTGCTTATTCTTTTGCCATGTGGGATCCCATTAAAAAGGTGTTCTTGTCAGGGAAGGGAACATCACACACAGGGGCCTGTCAGGGTTGCGGGGCTAGGGGAGGGATACCATTAGGAGAAATATGTAATGTAGATCACGGGTTGATGGGTGCGGCAAACCACCATGGCACATGTATACCTATATAACAAACCTGCACATTCTACACATGTATCCCAGAACTTAAAGTATAATTTAAAAAAAAAAAAAAAAGAGTGTCTTTGTGTGAACTAGGAACATGAGCCCTTATCAGATACCCAAACTGGTGGCACCTTGAACTTGGACTTCCCAGTCTCCAGAACTGCAAGAAATAAATTTCTCTTGTTTATAAGCCCAGTCTATGGTATTTTGTTACAGCAGCCAGAACAGACTAATATAATAGCTATTCCTTTGTTACCTGAAGCAACTATTTATTAGAAGAAAGTTAGTGCAATTTCTTTTTTTAGCATTCCTTTCCAAGCCAAAATTATTTTAGTAAATGGAAATAACCTCCTTCATCACTACTGTTTTTTCCTAGTTAATTGCCTAAGTGTTTTGTATTTATTTGTATGTTTTAAATAGCTTTGTAGTATTATAAAATACTATCATATTGCAAAATGTCTATTTTCGGATTTATAAACTAAATGACTCTTTAGATATGGAGGAGCTATTGTTTTTTCTACACGAAAAATACATAAATAAACTTCTGACCTTACGAAAGCCTTATTATTTCTGTATGGGAAAGATTTATAGTGATATCACTACCACTTTCTTTGGAAAAATTTGGAAGGACTGGTGATTTAGAGCACATCTTCTGGGGATCCACAGGATATGATCATATTAGAAAAAACATTTTTCAACTCTATAGGCAGTCTGTTACAGCATGCGACTAGATATACCATCCATCTGCAGCTCTTCCTGATTCCCATTTCTTTTCTACTCACCATACAATCTTTCACTGACAGAAGTCACACAAAGAAAGGAAGAGGACCTTATTTATTTATTTATTTTTTCAGGATTACAACAGACTCCATTACGTCAGGCTTTAACTAGCTTTCAAAAATAGGTGGTAGAAATTGTGATCTGGATCAGTTCCTGCATCACCATAGATACCAGTCCCCCACAGTAAAATGATGACATTTTAATTAGGAAGATGACTTTACCTTATGAATTAGAAGCTTTCCCAGTAAACAAGTATGAGATTTCCTGGAGGTTCAAGGTGGAGGAAGATAATGTGTTTACTTGTCTTTAGAGGTCATCAGGAAAGAGGATTTCTGTGTTCACTTCTTTCAGAGCTTAGCACCTGGCTATAATCTCGACCCTGTGGTAATTGTTGCTAGTGATAGTAACTAAGTATTCGTGAGCTTGCCTTTTCCCTAAAGCAGAAGACCTTCTTGGTCAAGCCTAGGGTCCTGGTGCTTATCAACTGTCAGCCAAAAGTACCATGACAACCTTAAGAGAAGCCAGCTCTAGAGAACCTAGACCTAGACCTAGCTTCTCTAAGAAAATAATGTAGAATTGAAGTTCAGTAGATAAATATCTATATAGTATACAGTAAGAAATTATGATATTATGAGCTCTTTTCACTTTTGCAGTTAAAAATTCTGAATTATTTCTGGTATGGCAAGGATACCAGTTCAAATGCGTTGTGTTCAGTGGGCTCTATGGAAGTTAAGCATTATCTTAAGCTTCAAAAAGAAGGTCCTCCTAAAGTTGAACACAGTGATTCCTTTTGTAGTTAACGATAGTAGTTCTGCAGGCAGCAAGCAATTGTTCTGGGATGTTTTCCTTCCCTTATGACCCAACAAACACCATTTGCCTAGCTTTAAAAGGTACAGCTTTTATATATTTAGCTGTTTTTCTGACTTGTCTCATGGATTATACAACAGAGCTCATCATTTGGGCCTGTGTAAACTCCTTTGTATATTTGGTCCCAGTATTGTTTTTACCACTGACTAGAGTTTCAGTAATTTTTCCCCTCTTGTTCAAAACTTGTTCCTTGGCACACAGCAAACAACTTGAAAGAATGATTGTAGTAAGAGCGCTCGTATTTCCTTTATGACCTTTGAGTGATAATTTGCTGTTGTTTCCCCAAATATTTATCTGTTTGTTCCCATCAGTATAGCTTTCATTAGATTTAATGGAGACCTGATGTGGAGTACATTGGTATTCAATTAAATAAACTTTATGACATGTGTAAATAATAATTTTAAAAGTTACTCTTCAACAATTTCTTTTTAAAGATAACATTATATATTGTTATTAATAATAGTTACCTAATATGTACCGTCATAGCGTTTTATAATTTAAAAGGATATTTTAAAACTAATCATTTAAATTTTTTTCTCTAAAGCTTAATATTAGTTGTGTAACATGTCCTTTTTATTTTATCCTTAAATTTGAATGGAAATTGATTTGAACTCTTACATAACACCCAAAATCATGGGTTGGTAAACTACAGCCCGAGGCCTGTTTTTTATATTGCCCCAGTGCTAAGAATTATTTTTATATTTTTAAATGGTTGGAAAAAAACAAAAACAACATATGTAGTGTGCAAAGCCTAAACTATTTGCTGTACTGCACTTTAAAGAAAAAATATGCTGATCCCTGCTTTAAATAATTGATTTTCTTGGCAGATACTTTCATCTTTTCTTTTCTCCTACTCTTTTTCTGTCTACCCTTTCCTCTTTTATGATGTATCAATTACCATACGGTATTTCTGTACGCTTTTGTTTCACACCAAATGTAAAGTATTACTTTTATTCTAGTTTCTATATGCAGTCATGTTATTTTCATATTCTTTGACAAATTCTCTTGTTACGAACAATCCACAATAACATTGGCTACTTTATTATTTTATTTTATTGCCATCTTGCATTGTGGACTTACATCTAATTAACTGTCTGCTTTTAGTCTTAGGGTATTTTGGTGTTATTACTTCCCATAGTTTTCCAGTTTACTGAATGCATTTCATTTCGGTTATTCATGTGAATAATTTTTCAATAATGGACTAAATTTTTATTGTATTTCATATAGAATTCTGTTACTGCTGTTTGATTAAAATTTGGTAGTCACTCTAGTCTATATGTAATTCTTTCTGCTTCTCAAAAATTTCTCAAAACTGTGTTTGTACTTGTATAAATCTATATGATTTTACTTAATTTAAACAATCTTGTGCTGGAGTGTTACTATAGTAGTAAAACTAGAATTTTATTTTGTAATTCAGAAAAATTACAGGCAGCAACTTTTTGTCATTATAGATTAATTGGCATTTCCATGGTTTTATATAATTGGAGTTATACAGTGTGCTCTTCCTCATATCTGGCTTTATACATTCAACATAATTATTTTGAGATTCTTGCATGTTATGTGCATTGATAATTTGTTCCTCTTTTATTATGTCATTACTTATGGAAGTATCTTTATACATTCACCTATTGATGAGCATTTAGGTTATTTCTACTTTAAGACTATTGTAAATAAAGCTGCATGAACACTCAAGTACAAGTCTTAGTGTCAGCTTATATTTTCATTTCTCTTAGGTTAATACCTAAGGCAAAAAAAAAGGTTAGATTTTTGCAAAGACTATTATGTTTACTTTTTAAAGAGAATACCAGTTTTCTGAAGTGGTTCTATTAGTTTACATTTCCACATCAGTAGTTTAGGGTTCTGGTTCCTCCAGATTGTTGCCAGCATTTGATGTTAGCAGTCTTTTTAATTTTAGCCATTTTAGTGGGTGTGTAGGAGGTTGTTATTGTACTTTTTATGTGCATTTTCTTAATAACTACTGATGTGACAAACTTTTTAACTGCTTAATAGTGAAGGTTTTTGTTCAATTTTTAAAGGGTTTGTTGTCTTCTCATTATTGAGTTGTAAGAATTTTTGTTACATTCTGGATGTAAGTCTTTTATCAAATTTTGTATTGTAAATTGTATTAGTCGGTTTTCACACTGCTATAAAGACATACCCATGACTGGGTAATTTATAAAGAAAAGAGGCCGGGCGCGGTGGCTCACGCTTGTAATCCCAGCACTTTGGGAGGCCGAGGCGGGCGGATCATGAGGTCAGGAGATCGAGACCACGGTGAAACCCCGTCTCTACTAAAAAATACAAAAAATTAGCCAGGCGTGGTGGCGGGCGCCTGTAGTCCCAGCTACTCGGAGAGGCTGAGGCAGGAGAATGGCGTGAACCCGGGAGGCGGAGCTTGCAGTGAGCCGAGATTGCGCCACCGCACTCCAGCCTGGGTGACAGAGCAAGACTCCGTCTCAAAAAAAAAAAAAAAAAAAAGAAAAGAGGTTTAATTGACTCACATTTCCGCAGAACTGGGGAGGCCTCAGGAAATGTGTAATTACGGCAGAAGGGGATGAGGAATGTCTTACATGGTGGCAGGCAAGAGAGAGGAGTGTGTGTGGAGCTAAGGGGAAAGAACCCATTATAAAACCATCAAGTCCTGTGAGAACTCACTCACTATCATGAGAACAGCAAGTGGGAAAACCACCCCCATGATCCAATCACCTCCCACCAGGTTCCTCCCTCTACATATGGGGAGTATGAGGATTACAATTCAAGATGAGATTTGGGTGGGGACACTGCCAAACCACATCATAAATATTTTCTTCTATGTCTTTCCTTTTTTTCTTTATCATGCACTTTTAGTGTATAGTTTGATGAGTTTTAGTAAACTTATTTATTTTAATTTTTCTTTTTTTCAGACAGAGTCTCACTCTGTCACCCAGGTTGGAGTGCAGTGGTGCGATCTCGACTCACTGCAACCTCCATCTCCTGGAATCAAGCAATTTTCCTGCCTCAGCCCTCCCGAGTAGCTGGGGCTACAGGCACATGCCACCACACCTAGCTAATTTTTATATTTTTAGTAGAGACGTGGTTTTACTATGTTGGCAAGGTTGGTCTTGAACTCCTGACCTTAGGTGATCTGCCTGCCTCGGCCTCCCAAAGTGCTGGGATTACAGGTGTGAGCCACCTCGCCCAGCCAAGCTTTAGTAAATTTATACAGATGTGCAACCATCTCATAACCAGTTTTGGAATATTGCCATCATCATACAAAAGTTCCTTCATGCTTGTTTGTAGTCAGTTCCTCCTCCTACCCCCAAACCCAGGCAGTTACTAATCTTGATAGATTATAATTTGTCTTCATAGTTTTTTTCTGAAAATTTTATATAAATACAGTCATATGACAGGTAATCTTGTGTATCTAGCTTCTTCACTTAGTACAATGTTTATTTAGAATGATCCATTTTGTTGTATGCAGTGATCCCCAACCTTTTTGACACCAGGGACTGGTTTCATGGAAGACAGTTTTTCCACACATGCGGGGGCAGAGGTGGTGGTTTTGGGATGAACTGTTCCGCCCCAGATCATCAGCATTAGATTCTCATAAGGAGCACACAACCTATGTCCCTTGCATGTGCAGTTAGCAATAGGTTTCGCACTCCTATGAGAATCGAATGCTGCTGCTGATCTGACAGGAGGCAGAGCGCAGGTTATAATGCTCACTCCCCTGCCGCTCACCTCCTGCTGTGTGGCCCAGTTCCTAACAGGCCACCGACTCTTACTGGTTGGCAGCCCAGGGGCCTTGGGAACTCCTGGTTGTATGTATAAATAGTCCATTGTTTTTCATTGATGAATAATATTCAGTTCTATGGATATATACATTTTGCTTGTGTCTTGATAAGTTGGTAGATTGCTTTTGTTTATTATGAATAATGCTCTTTTCCTCCCTTGATACTGGCTTTTTGAAAAGCAAAATTTTTTTAGTTTTGATAAAGTCTAGTTTATCCATGTTTTCTTTTGTATATTATGAAAGAAATTTTTGCCTACCCTAAGGTTACAAAGTTTTTGTCTTATGTTTTCTTTTAGAGGTTTTAGAATTTTACATTTTAATTTTTATGTACAGTGCAAAATTAATTTTTTTCTATAGAGAAAGTTTTTTGAGCACCTTTTGTTGAAAAAGACTTTTTTTCTTTCATTTAATCCTTCATTGTAATTTGTGGATACCTTTGCGTTTTGAGGTTATTTAATTTCCTGTCAGTCTTTCCAGTAATGGTTTTAATATCTATTAACGATTTCTGCCTAAGTCTTTTTCTTAAATTACTTAGGGATTATGAAAGGGTGATTTTCTATTTTTGTTATTCCTTGTGTTTACTAGCTGCGATTATTTTGTAAAGAACTTTAACTCATCAACTATGCATATTTGGTTACCCTGAATTGCAGTTTCTTTTGAAAATTATATATAAATACTTAGAAATTTCACTGTCATTACCACTTTATAGAGTAATGAGTTGATACAGTAGTCACCACCAAAGGTAGCAAATGAGATGTGATTTTATTCTTTTATTTTTCATCTGTTAAAAAATCATTGTTATGGGCCCATGTATTTTTTTATATATTGTCTTTCAATCAATTTGGTGCTGGATGAGGCTGTATGAACTGTTAACAGCAAGCTAGATTAATAGTGGCTTAAACCAACAGATTCGACTGGGTGTAGGTGGTGCTAACATTGTTTCAACTATTCAACAAGGATTCAGGCCTTTTTTCCATTCCATCATCCTTAGTGTGCTTTTGCTTGTCCTATCATGGTCACAAGATAGCTGTCCTGCCACTAGCCATTATGTCTGTGTTCAAGGTACAGAGGTGGGGCAGAGCCAGTTGTGAGTCAAAAGGTGTTGTTGTAATATCCTTCCCCCAAACTGCCTAAGCCAACATGTCCTTATGTCTCACTGGCCAGATTTGAGTCATGCCCAGCCTACCTATCAAGAAGACTGTGAAAACAAGTGTCTGGCAAAGAGGAACAGAATTGTCAACATTGGCTCAGGCTACTTATCAGCCATTGCCTGAGAAAATTAGGTTTTTATCAAGAAAAAAGAAGGAAGAAAGGAGTTTTGGGCAATAGCTAATACATAATGCTTGCCATAAATATCTTTGGTAAAGCACAGAATGACTTTACATTTTATTATATTTAAAAATAAGCTATGTTTTTATGGCTTGCCACATTAATTTGTCATTATTACTTCCATTTTCCTATAAAATTCATTTTATTGTTGAATAAGCATTTTCAATAGTTTCCTTTTAATATTAATTACTATTATCTAATATGACTTGGAATATATTATTCTGTGTATTGACATTATTTAAAAACTTTTATTTAATGCCAAAATGACTTGTTAGAATGTCTTCTTCAGATATTTTGTTAAAAATTGAGAAATTAAAATAGCTGCTCTTCTCCATATTGATCATTTTTATACTCTCTTCCTCATTTATTTAGGCACTCGGTGTATCACTTTCTGTAGAACTTTCCTCTTCTAATCCATGTTCATCTTCATTCTTTCTACCTTTTGTCTTTTTTCTCTCATTTCTCACCCCCCACTCCTCACCCCCCTGGCCTTTGTATATAATCCTTTTTCTTTTTCTGCCTCTCTTCAAAATAAAGGCTAGAATAAAGTTGATTTCTGGTGTATGAGATCATATTGTACTATTAAACTTCCTTTTTAGTATCTTAATTTTATTTGTATTATGTACTGTTGACTGTTGATTGTTAACAGGTTCTGAAATAATTATATTAGGTTAGCTGAGAAGTACACATCAAGCATTAATGGGTTGCATGTTACTGAATCAGCAAAGCTACTGCTAAGCTCTGAATCACAACCAAGGTAGCTAATGTAATTCTTGCTTTTAAATTATGGTATTTAATATGATTCTCTTTTCCTTTAATTCTTGTAATCTCCCATGGAGCTCCATTAAGTTTTCAGTCTTCTAGACATGTGTTATCTCCAGAAAAAGTGTTACGTGTGTGTAACATAATAGAGCATATGTGCACAGATATTATAAGCTGCCTTAAATATTTTGTCCTATTATATAGTTGTCACATGTATGGTGTTATGGATTTATTAAGTGTTCTTCATAAATATTAGGATTTTATAATTTCTCAATGATTGTACATGATTAAGGTACTGTTCTTTTTATTGTCTTAAATTTACCTGAAAATCAGCCTAATTTTATTAAATACATATTCTACCCAGGGAATGTGGTTTAAAGAATTATCTGCTTTGGCCGGGTGCAGTGGCTCACGCCTGTAATCTCAGCACTTTGGGAGGCCAAGGTGGGTGGATCACCTGAGGTTGGGAGTTCGAGACCAGCCTGACCAACATAGAAAAACCCTATCTCTACTAAAAATACAAAAATTAGCCAGGCGTGGTGGCACATGCCTGTAATCCCAGCTACTTGGGAGGCTGAGGCAGGAGAATTGCTTGAACCCAGGAGGCAGAGCTTGCGGTAAGCCAAGATCTTGCCCCTGCGCTCCAACCTGGGCAACAAGAGTAAAATTCGTTCTCAAAAAAAAAAAAGGATCTGCTTCATGGTAAAGACGATTTGATTTGTATCCTTTACACATTATGTATAAAAGCTGTATCGTTTTTTAGCAGTTAGGATTGTCTATACAGTGAAAGATAGCTACTTTGAATTTTTGCTTGAGTTGACTTTGCATCTTTCTGACTATAACCTCTGTCTTTGGGAAAACACAGTGAGTTGGGAACATGTTGATCATTTTTTTTTTTTTTTTTTTTTTTTGCCTCTCCGAGTAGTAGGATACAGGTCCCCACCACCGCGACTAATTTTTTTTTTTTTGTTTTTTAGTAGAGGGGGTTTCACCGCGTGATCCGCCCGCCTCGGCCTCCCAAAGTGCTGGGATTACAAGCGTGAGCCACCGGGGGCGCCCGGCACATGTTGATCATTTCTTTCTTTCTTTCTGCTTCCCACCACCCTTTACTTCTCCCTCCCTATCTTCATTCTCCCTTTCTCCCCACTTTTCTTTCCACCCCACCCTTTCCCTGTCTTCTTAATGTGATTCTGGGGTTTCTTATTTTTCATTTTGAGTGTGAAATGGTTCACTTATTAAACTTTGAAGAAATATTTTAGTTTTGAAACATCCATACTAATAAATTATTTTGGAAGTAAAATTTTTAAATCTCTGTGTGGTTTTCCAGTTAAAATCAGTTGGACTCAACTAAGACTTTATCAGTAAGTCAAAGTTTTGTGAACTGAGTCACTTTGCAGAATTTCATGACTAGAACAGCAGAGCAACATGAGCTAAATTTGTATTCTATATTTGTCCTTTTCCTTCCCTCAGTTTGTTGCCCTTCTTTTATAGACGAAACACTTAAAGAATTTAACTTCTAAAGAATATTTTATTAGAGGAAAAAGTAAAATGTGATTGTTAGTCTTCATGATACAAGGATTTCCTTTCAGAGTTTCAGTGTTAATGGTATTATCCACTGTGGGCCCCTGGACTTGCATATTTATGTCATTTTTGCATTTTATTTCTCATCAAATTCTGTCACTTTTTATTTCTAATTTCAATTATATAAAGTTTTAAAAATCCTGTCACACTTGATTTAATGCTGTATTTATGCTCACAAAGGTTATCTCATATTAGCCTATGGCTTTGTAAACTAAAATATTGCTGGCTATTTCGCGAAACAATCTTTATAGCAGTCTTGCAACATCTCTGTTCCATTAGCTATGCCAGCAGTTGCTTTGGTTACAGTGTTCCTGTTTTGGCAAGCTTGGGTATCTTAAACAATTATGCTTCTTTTCTGACTATTCTTGTGGAATTTTATTTTCCTCCCATGTAATGCTACAGAGAGGTTGAGAAAGAAAGAAAAAAATCACATCAAATTTATTTCTAAAGCAGGGGAAATATTTTGGTTTTGTAAAGAAAACGATTGTGCCATATTCTGAAATGCTTTTGAGGATGAGGAAGTCTGTGTTTTTCTTTTTAAGTATCTTTTTCACTTAAAAAAAATCTCTTCTGGCCAGGCACGGTGGCTCACGCCTGTAATCGCGGCATTTTGGGAGGCCGAGGCAGGTGGATCACGAGGTCAGGAGATCGACACCATGCTGGCTAACACAGTGAAACCCTGTCTCTACTAAAAATACAAAAAAATTTAGCTGGGCATGGTGGCGGGTGCCTATAGTCCCAGCTACTTGGGAGGCTGAGGCAGGAGAATGGCGTGAACCTGGGAGGTGGAGCTTGCAGTGAGCCGAGATTGTGCCACTGCACTCCAGCCTGGGCAACAGAGCGAGACTCCATCTCAAAAAAAAAATAATAATAATAATAATAATAAATATCTTTTCTACCCTGTTACATGGTCTTTTATCAAATTTTATATTATAATCTGTGAGGTTAGGAAATTTCATAGAAGATTGATTTGTTGAAACTTACAGTGACAATTCATAGAAAAGTTATTCTTAGAATATTGATTATCCAAAGAGAAGACATTGGCTGGAAGATGGCGCAACTTTTGCAGTATAATTTATCTTTTTCTAGCATAGTATTTTAAAAATGGTTTTGGTCTGTTTGTTTTGAGATCTCTTACAATTACCAGAGAACATATCTCACCTGCAAAATGGGTACATCTGGAGATCTTGTAAAGTCAAGGGTTGACAGGATGACCTGTTGGAGAGAGTACAGAATGGGAGTGAAAGACCCAAGACCTGAGCCTGGCCTGCCACCAAGCAGCTGTGGGCCCACCACCTTGGTAGCTTAGTTTCCTTAACTATAAAGTTAGCGTTATACTACTTATCATGCCTATCTTGTGATGACAAAATAAAATCAGTAGGTGTAAAGGCCTTTTTAATAGCTGGAAGCAATATTTACTCATAAGGTGTTATTGATCATGGGGAGAAAGTGTCTTCTTGGAGTATACTGTTTTCTACAGATCCTGATGGGGTATTGCAGTGAATGCGGACCACCCAGGGGCACAGAGTACCAAGAATGAGAGTGGCTTTGTAAAGAGGGAGTTTGGTAGGGATTGTAAGGAAACAGAGTAGAATTCCTAGAGCTGATCCTGGAACATTGAAAAGATAGGTATACAAAGCAGGCAGTTCCAAGATGAGCAGTGAATTGAAATACCCACATTGTATTTGTCAAGATTTCTTATGCAGTGAGAAAGAGGACTTCATTAGGGACAATTTATGATTTTATTGACCTAAACTGTAATAAAATTGTAATTTGTAGCAGAGTATGGGGAGTCTGGTATGCGAAGCAAGAAGTTGATTAACTGTTCTCTGCTTGCTTAAAACCATCAAGCTCCCCAGAGAGCACAGTGACCTAGAATACTAAGAAATAAGAATTTTTTCCATGGACAGTTTTTATGGAGACTTTAAAGTTGAGGAATACATGTGGTATGCAGTCGCCTTTTAGAAGGTTTGAGCTAACCTGTGTATTTATATAGAAAAATAACATAAGTAATGGTTTCCAAACAGTGACCTGCAGATTGGTGGCAATCATGCCAAGGTTTCATCAGTCCCCTCTACAATTAAAAAAAGGACATGGTAGTGACTTTTTCTAAAGCAATGTTAATGCTACATAAAAACAGCTCTGATTCTGATTTCTATCCTATTTTTTTTTTGGTATTTCATTATTCTTTCCCTCATGAATTAGTGATAGTAGATAGTTGTTTTTTAATATTCTTAGTGAAATAGAAAATTCATTGGTCATTCTACCTCCTTTTAAGCTTTATTTTACTAATTTTTCTAAAAAATAGGCCTTTCTTTAATTGGTATTAATGGTTATTTGCAAATAAGCATTGTTATTTGGAAAAAGCATCAACTTTAAAATCAGACTTGAAGCCCTACTCTGCCGTCTATTCCTTGTCTCTTAACTTCTCAACTTCTCTTTCCTAAAGACAGTTTCCCTGTCTTGTCTCTTAACTTCTCTTAACTTCTCTTTCCTAAAGACAGTTTCCCTGTCTTTAGGAAATGATAGCAACTATGTTGAACATTTTGGGGGCAGGAAAGTAGACATCATATATGTAAAACATCTAAAATAACGCCTGGTGCATAATAGGAGCTCACTAGATGATTGCAGCAGAGAAACTATTGTTATAAGACCATAATTTTCATCATTAGTAAATTGGGCTTTCTGTCCTTGGAATAAGGATCATACCCTTTTATGCTCTGTGCAAGGAACACCTGGGCGTTAGAGAACCAGGTAAACCTCTGGAGGAAAGTGTTCAACATGGTATTGCTGAGGAAAATAATGTTTTTTTAGGGGCGGGGACTGAGTCTTGCTGTGCCGCCCAGGCTGGAGTGCAGTGGCGCAATCTCAGCTCACTGCAACCTCCACCTCCCAGATTCAAGCATTTCTTCTGCCTCAGCCTCCCAAGTAGCTGGAACTACAGGTGCTCACCACCATGCCCAGCTAATTTTTGTATTTTTTGGTAGAGATGGGGTTTCACCATGTTGGCCAGGGTGGTCTCAAACTCCTGACCTTGTGATCTGCCCTCCTCGGCCTCCCAAAGTGCTGCGATTACAGGCGTGAGCCACACGCGCCCAACCAATAATGTTTATTAATTTGGTTTTCAGGGATGATGTAAATAGTGGTTCTCAAACTTTGGTGTGTATATGTCACTTGGGATGCTGCTTTGAAAAAATGCAGATTCCTCCCACATGCAAAGGAATGAAATTATACCCTTACCTTGCACCATATACAAATATTAACTCAAAATGGATTAAAGACCTAAAGGTAAGACTTGAAACTATACAACTTTTAGAAGAAAACATAGGGGGAAGTGTCATGACATTGGATTTGGCAGTGATTTCTTAGATATGACACCAAAAGCATAGGTAACAAAAGCAAAAATAGACAAATGGGACTACATCAAACTTGTAAATGTTTGCACAGCAAAGGAAATAATAGAGTGAAAAGGCAACCTATAGAACAGGCTGAAATATTTGCAAACCATGTTATCTGATAAGAGGTTAAGATCTAAAATACACGAAGGACGCTTAGAACTCTGCAGGGGTCCCTCCCGCAGACCCTGACCCAACGACAGATAAATAACATACACTGACACAGATATTATGCTTGTCAGTCTGCTGAGGGTCCAGACAGCTTACAGACTCCCAGGAGAGTGCCATAAACAGTTGCAACTAGGGTCCTACTCGCTGGCCTTCCGGGCATTTATTCAGCTCACATTAAATGACAAAAGTTTCAAGTAAACACCAAGAGAAGGTAATTACTGTTGCCGACCCTCGCCCCCTCCCCCCACCAAGTAGAGAGCAATCATGCATCCATGGATGGTCAAAGGTTAGTCTTAGGACCACATGAGTAAACAAGCTATTTAGATAGACTCCTCTACATTCCTATGTTAATTACCTTGCTATAGCTCAAAGAGGATTAGGGTGCCTTCAGCCATAACTCTATGGCTTTTGCAAAAACCTTCTGGCCTTCCAAGAAGGTTTATTTGACAATTTTTCCCACCATCCTGACTGAACCCCTACATCTCCCCCTTTTCTGTATCAAGCCTTATTGATTGGACAGCGCAGATATATGCAGGAACAGATTGTCAGGTGTGGCAGTCATTGCTCTTATTCTGGCTTTGCATCCTAGATAAGACAATTATGAGTATAATTAGCAACATTCTTTTTTAGTCAAAGAGTGACCCCCAGGAGCGGGGGTCTAACCAGGAGATGATCTTGCATACCCTTCCATATGGCTGTTTGTTGGCTGTGTAGATCTATAGTGTGAACGGATTCTAAAATTTTAGTTTTAAGTTGCTTTACATCTGCTGTTAAATTGTCTTGAAAGGTTCCCCAGAGGTGTTGTTTCACCTCATCCCAACTATGGATTGATTGATTCCATGGTAGAGAAGTGACACGGATTATGTTTATGCTACTAGTTTCAGTTTAATTGCTGTCAGAACGTTAGTGCATCTTGTCACTCCCCCACGTATTCCAAAGCAGCCTCAAGGGCTTACAGACGTGCAAGATTTTTTTGTCTATAACTTGCCGTAAGAGAGGTTCATTAGACACATTTTTGGCCAGATTACCTACAAAAGCAGCTGTTTGTACTGATTCAGTAATAGATGCCACAGCAAGGCAAGCAGTTGCCAGGATGATTATGGCTGAGACTATAGAAGCCGTAAGTGTAACTGTGAATCTTTTGTGTCTGACAGGCACATTCTAAGGTGGCAAGGGCAGAGGAATCTTGCCAATCACGTGTCAAATTGACTGGTAGGAATGCCTCAGATTGTCTCCTTAATACCATGACACTAGTAATATTTTGAACAGATATATTGTAATATATTGTAATTAGTGATACGTGAGGCGAACCAAGCTTGTTCTTGCCGGGTCACAAACGCGGAGTATTGGGGTGAAATAGAAATATTGGTTCCCTTAAGGAAAACATATGGATGGATAGTGCAAATTAGGCACTGATGAGTGTGATTGTGAATAAAGGTTATAGTATAGTCATTACTGGAATTATGATATGTCCCATGCCAGGTGTTAAGGGAGGTGCCAAGATGTCCCAGGTGCCATAAAGTGTCTTGGGGTGGCATGGACTTTACTTGGGGTCTGGGATATGCCATCCCCCCATCGGCCCAAATCATAGGGGAATGAGATGTGGCAATGAAGTGCTGATTGAGCCATGACAGATGAGGACATTAGTAAGGCTGCCCTGCAAATGGCCGTGGGGGCTCCAGTCTAAGATGTTATAATTGCCTCACTGGAGGCCACGGGCTTGTCCCCCGTGACAGACCTCCCAGCTAAAGTGAAATCCATTACTTTCCCGGCTTTGTCCTTTAGCACAGGAAGGAATGTTTGGGAAAGCGGCATTGATTGTATTACCTGGTTTGAGGCCACCTGCAGCTAAGGCTGTTAAGGCGTTTTCTTTGCCATGATTTAGCCATAATTGTGTTTGGGCAGAGATACACAGTAAGGGTTAAAACCTTTATAATTTACATACAGTGGGAGAATAGTGGAGTTATATGTAGTGTTATCTGACACCTTAGTCCAATGTGTGCCATTATTGAGGGACCCCACTGGGGCTAAATCTATCCCTCCTAGCCAAGCAGTCACGTTATTATAGGCTGGGAAGCAGGTGTCTGCCCAGGTGACAGGGCGAAAGAAAGGTGGATCTGAGATATGAGCCCAATAGAGTGTAGCAGGTACAGGTTGCAGACAAAGTGAGAGCATATAAAGGATCAATACCCTACGTGAGTTGCAATGTACAACAGAAAGCATAGTTAGGAACAAATTATTTGGAGTAAATGGTGTCTGTGTCTGGAGTAGAATTCATTCAGCCTTCTGAGTTATCCTCTTCAGCATCAGGTGACATTTGAGGCTTGTGTCGTCCGTGGAAGCCGCATTGTCCAGGGCTGCGGGTCCTGTAGGGTCAGTTTCTTTATCTCTGGTACCAGGTTGGGTCCTAGGCACGCCATGGTGTGGTTTGATGCGCCATGCTGGAACACAAAGAGGACCTAAGGGGGTGTGAACACAAGCATGTCCTCTTCCCCACGTTAGTAATTCACTTGGACCACACCATACATTACTGTTCACATCTTTCCATAAAACTGCAGGTTTTATACCTTGAGAGGTTTTAGCAACGTGCTTTTCTACAGCTGATTGAAATTTGTCATCTAAATTTAAAAACTTAAGGGTAAATAAGGCTTGTGCCAATAGTGTTGCAGGGTCTTTACCCATACTCTCCGTTTTCTGTCTTCTGAGCATATTTTTAAGGGTGGAGTGGGCACGTTTTACTATGGCATGTTCTTGGGGGTTATATGGGATGCCTGTGGAATGTTCGATGTTCCATGCGTGACAAATTGTTGAAATTGTGAGCTGGCATAAGCTGGACCGTTATCAGTTTTAATTTTTGTGGGCCGCCCCATAAACGCAAAATTAAAAGAAGATGTTTAATGACATATCGGGTTGATTCTCCAGGCAAAGCATGGTCACTAATTAAGTGAGAATCAGTATCAATGGATACATGTACATATCTAAGTTTTCCAAATCCAGGGTTGTGTGTAACATCTGTTTGCCATAACTGATTAGGTTCTAATCCTCTAGGGTTAACACGTGTGGAAGGAGGGGACTGCCTGTGAGCTGGCAATCTGGGCATTGTAGGATAATTTGTTTAGCCAGTTTCTGGGTAAGTTGAAATTGTTTAAATAAGTTTCTCCAATTTTGGTGGAAAAATTGATGTGATTGGGTGGCTTGGTCAAGGAGTGATGTCATAACCTGAAGGTCTGCTTGATTATTACCATAAGCCAATGGGCCAGGCAGAGAGCCATGGGCTGGAATGTGTGTGATAAAAATAGGTTGTGTATGTTGATCTAGCAATTGCTGAAGTCGAAGAAAAAGAGCACACGGGGTGGGCTCAAGAATGTACCTAATTAAGGCTGTTTCAAGGTTCTGCAATAAATAAACAGAGTAAGCTGAGTCGCTCACAATATTTATGGGCTGAGTGGAAAAAGTTTCCAAGGCCACTGTCAGAGCCCTGATCTCAGCCCTCTGAGTGCTAGTAAACCCAGATCGAGTGATAGAATTATGTGGTCTCCACCAGACTGCTGCTTTTCCATGTTTACCATCTAGCTTTTAACTGCTCCTTAACTAACTCATGGGCTGTTTGTTAATTTCCCTTCAGAGGTTACTGTTTACTTAAATTGGATTTGGAGAGAGTCACGTTAGGGGTAAGAGAGATAACAGTGGCCATCGTCAGAAATAGGTCTATCAAATTCTTAAATTTTACTTAAATTTTAGCAGCAAATTATAATCTGAGATGTTGCTTGTTACAAAGAACACACAAAATTTTGCCCTGGGCTACCTGCGGAGCTGGAGAGCTGAACAGGTGGGCCCCAGGGTGGCAGCTACTTTGCACTTGCTTAGGCGCTGCCGCTTTTCTGGGGCTGGCTGGGCGGGCCTTCCCGTTTGTGCCTCCTGCCCCTCCCCAGCAGGCCAGCTCTGGGTGCTGGGCCTGGCTTCCTGTTGCTGCCTCCAATGCTCAGGCTGAGTTCCCGGGAGCATTTGCTGGCTCCCGGTTTGCGAGCTTACCCGCCGCAGAGCCTTTCTTTTAATTTACCATCTGCTTGACCACGGGGCTCCGGCCTCTAATGCTTTATCTTTTTATAAGCGTTAAAAGAAATACCCGATTGCCTTGTCGATCTTGCATTACTGGGCAAGCTAAGAACTCCCCTTCTAATGCCGCTTGCTTAAGACAGGGTCTCGTAGCTGCAGCGTTATCTCTTATTTTTTTGCCTATTTATTGGAGGAGGGGGCTCAGGCAAAACCTCCATTTCCTCTTTGTTATTTTGGCCCGGTGATAGTGGGGCTGAGGGAAAAGGAGGCGGTAAGGCAGGTGACTTTCCTCCTCCTTCCCCTTTTTAGGCTCTTTGGTGTATAACGAAGCCAGGGCTGCCTTAATTAAAGCCCACAGCATTAAAGATGATGCTGGGACCTGTTGCCCTTGTGCATAATGTTGTTTCAGATTTCTCCCTACTTGTTCCCAGAGCTTTATGTCTAGCGTGCCTTTTTCCAGGAACCTTGGGCTTTGGGTTACAACAGTTTGCATCAGGTCCCTTAATTGAGCCTGCGAAACCGAGGTTCCACTAGCTTCAAGCAGCTGTTTAAATACTTTTATATACTGTTTCTGTTGAGCTGATAACTGTTGTCCCATCATGAACCCTCATCATGAACAATCCCCCGCGAACTTGGAGATCCCGAGTGGGCACCAATGACTTACTGATTACTCACTGACCGCGCGGTCCTTTTCACTTGTTTTCGGGGGTCCGTCGTGCTTCCTTAACAGCGTTCCTCACACGGGGCACCAGCTGCGGGGGTCTGTCCGGCAGACTCTGACCCAACGACAGATAAATAACGTACACTGACACAGATGTTATGCTTGTCAGTCCGGCTGAGGGTCTGGGTCGCTTACAGACTCTCAGGAGAGTGCCATAAACAGTTGCAACCCTGGCCCCAACTCCTTGACAACTACCCCCCACCCCCGCCCCCAGTAGAGAGCAATCATGTACCCGCGGATGGTCTAAGTTTAGTCTTTAAAGAAGCTATTTAGATAGACTCCTCTATATTCCTATGTTAATTACCCTTCTATAGCTCAAAGAGGATTAGACTGCCTTCAACCGTAACTCTATCCTGAGGCTTTTGCAAAAACCTTCTGGACTTCCAAGAAGGTTTATTTTACAGTTTTTCCCAGCATCCTGACTCAACCCTAACAGAACTCAAACACACACACACACACACACACACACACACACACACACACACACACAAAACCTGGTTTAAAACTGGGCAAAAGACTTAAATAGACATTTCTCCAAAGAAGATATACAGATGGCCAGCAATCATGTGAAAAGATGCTTACCATCATTAATCATAAGGGAAATGCAAATTAAAACCACAATGGGATATTACCTCCACCCATTAAGATGTCCATCAAAAAAAAAAAAAGAAGAAAATAACAAGTGTTGGCAAGGATGTTGAGAAATTGGAATCTTCCTGCACTGTTGTTAATAACTCTCTCTATATATATCTATTAAATAACTCCCCATTACCCTCTTCTCCTAACCTCTGGAAACCTCCATTTTACTTCGTGTCTTTATGAATCTGACCACTACAGGTTACCTCATGTTAAGTGGAATCATACATTATTTGTCTTTTTTTGACTGACTTATTTCACTTAGCAAAATGTCCTCAAGGTTTATCTGTGTTGTAATGTACATCAGAATTTCCTGCCTTTTAAAGGCTGAATAATATTTAATTGTATATATATGCTGTATTTTGTTCATTCATCCATCAATGGACACTTGATTTGCAAGCATATGTATTGTTTTCTGTTACCCTTATCTTATGCATTGGTTTCCTGGGGCTGTCATTAAAAATTTACACAAGGGTAAAAAATAATTTAAGAAGAAAAAATTGCCACAACTGGGGTGACTTAAAACAGTCGAAACGTATTTGCTCACAGTTCGGGAAGCTGTAAGTCAAATCAAGGTGTTTTTAGAACACCTTGAATTCTTGAAGAATTCTTAGCCTCTTGTGAGGTTCTGGTGGTTCCCATCAATCCTGGGTGTTCCTTGCTTAGTAATTGCATCATTCCAGTCTCTGCCTCTGTTGTCACATGGCCTTTTTCGCTGTGTGTCTCTGTGCTTTTCTTTTAAAAGGACATCAGTCATTGGCTTTAAGGCCCACTATAATTCAGTATGACTTTATCTAAACTAATTACATCTGCAAAGATGCTGTCTTCCAATAAGGTCACATTCTGAGGTTTGGTTGGACATGATTTTTGGAAGGACATTGTTCAACTCACTATGCCTTCTACAATTTAATTCATTTGTTAAGCATATAAAGATGTATATTAGCTCTGACTACCATAACAGAATACCGCAGACTGGATGGTTTAAACAGCAGAAATTTATTTCCTCACAGCTCTAGAGATTGGAAAGTCCAAGATAAAGATCCAGCAGGATTCAGTTTCTGGTGAGGGCTCTGCTTCTTGCTTACAGACAGCCACCTTCTTGCTGTGTCCTGCCATGGCAGACAGAGTGAGCAAGTTTTCTGGTATCTCTTCTTCTTAGGGCACTGATCCCATGAGACCAGCCCTCCCAACCCCTTGTCATGACATTGTTGCAGGACTTTTCCTTAGTTCAGCTAACAATGGGTCCTCGTTCGTCCCATGGCCACAACAATTTAGGCTTGCAGACCATTTGAAGGGTGAGTGAAGCACAGTTTTATTGGGTGAAAAGGGGAAAGGGGGGAAAACAGGGCCTCTCACAAAGCCAGAGTCCCTGGTACAGTGCTTCCTGCCCAGCAGTTCAAATCCCAGGTTCCACACAGGAAGAGGAAGGGCCAGGCTCCTCCCTGCTGCAAAGGTAGTGAACTTCCCAAGGCTCCACCTCAGTGGGCAGGCAGGTTGGAGTTTCTCCAGGGACCCCCTCCCACCTGGCTGTTTCATTCCCCCGCCCTCTAAAGAAGTACATCTAACTGCCATTAGATGAAGGGTAAGGATGAAGACTGATCTTAACTGCTTCCTGCTGACAGGGGGCGCTATTTTGGGGGAAATGGCAGTCAGAGCTTCCTAGAGGCCAATATAAGGGTTCCCAGCAGAAGGAGCCATGGTCAGAGGCTCCGGTTGTCTGACCATTTGGAGTCTGATGGCTTGAAGGCAAGAACAGACAAACCATCTCATTAGAAGACATGTATCAAAATGAAACAAGGGGAGGGGTAAGGACAGCTCAGAAATTCCGAGGCCTTCTACCAGTTTGCACAGGGAGAGGGAGGCCAAAAGCCTGACTGGCAAAAAAAACTATCCTTTTGGTGGTATGTTGGGCTTCTGGGATCTCTTCCCCTGAGCCTAACCCTAAGCCAGCGAGTTTGAGAAATTCTTTCCAGTTTGGAGGATGCATCTGAAGGGAGTGTCCCCTAGTACAGAGGCACAGTTACCAATCAGTGAAGAGAGGACAGATGAGAAGAAGGAAAAAATAAGAAAAAAGAAGCCATCTTTTAATGGCATCCCAGGGGTTCAGAATGCATTAGAAAGGGGTACAGACTGAAGATGAATGGCTGCCCATTTAGAAAGAGAGGAACAGGCATCCCTGGTTCCCTTCTCTTCTTACCAGATACCTGGGGTACGTGAGGGAGAGAGGGAAGAGTGTCCTCTTTCCCTCTTCTGTCCTTGCACCCCCAAGTTCCAGCAACCTTGGCAGGCACCGCAAAAGCAGCTTGCACCCTTGAGGTAGGGGGGCCTAGAGAATAGGAATTACCCACTCTTACCTATGTCTCTCTAGCACCTACTGTCAGTAATCTTGGAGTTCCCTAGACCTCATTTATGCCATGGATATTAACCTGGTCTTTATCCATGAAACAGGAAGGTTGGGATTGGCTTAATTGTCAGGAATGAGCCACGCTCACCTGCGCTGTGCCTTTTAACCTCTGTTGTCATTTGCTTCTGGATCCCTCAGATCCAGTTTTCTTTCCTAGGGCTTTGACCCAAAGCTTGGAATTGAGCCTGGGACAAAAATGTGTCTCGTTGCATGGACTCCTTATCATAAGCTAAATGCTAAGGTGAAACTGTGTAACTGAGTCCTCCTCCAACAAGGGAGAGAAAATGATGTCTTGTGACACACCCAGATAACTGGTAGCTATAGTCATGCTTGCCAGGATTTGGGTGTGTGGTGCTTGGCTTTGGTTAGCTCCCTTGGTCTTACTTTCCCAAAAGGAAACCTCTGAGTGATGTGCATCCTATTTATTCCCATCACCTGGCAGGATTTGCAGGATTTTAGCTCAGAAATAGAAAATTGATCCAGATTTTTACATTACCCATCCCTCTTGTTCTTTCTGAGTTGCAGCTGGAGATTGCTGTTTGATTTACAGGAACAAGTAAGGTTAGTCTAAAATGTAGGCAAAAATTTAAAAACAATTAGTGAATTTAGAATTTAATGACAAATGTATGATGAGTTTTGAAACATAATTTCTCTCTCTCCAGTCCTCATGTTTGTTAAAAAATCATCACAGGACTGAGTTCTTTGAAAAATAGACTTTAGGCTGGGTGCGATGGCTCATGCCTGTAATCTCAGCACTTTGGGAGGCTGAGGCGGGTGGATCACTTGAGGTCAGGAGTTCAAGACAAGCCTGGCCAACATGGTGAAACCCTGCCTTTACTAAAAATACAAAAAATTAGCTGGGCGTGGTGGTGGGCACCGATATTCCCAGTGACTCGGAAGGCTGAGGCAGAGGAGAATCGCTTGAACCCGGAAGGCAGAGATTGCAGTGAGTTGAGATCGTGCCAGTGCACTCCAGCCTAGGCAACAAGAGTGAAACTCCATCTCAAAAAAAGAAAGAAAAAAAGAAAAACAGACTTTAGTTTTATACTTGGCTGGATTATTTGCATAAAGTGCAGCAAGTATAATTATTTCTACATCGGCCTTTTGGATTGGCTTTGATGGAATTCTGTTCCACAAGGAATCTCGGATAAGACCCTTTAACGCCGAGCCCAACCATGGGTTTGTATCCTCAAATACCTGTGATTTGGGTGATCCTCTCCTGTTAAGGTCCCAAGATAAACTTGGAGCTCCTGGACCTGTTAGAAAGTGACATTCTTTACTGACCACAGGTCAGGAACCCTGTACAGGGACTGAGTAGATGAGGGTTTGAGGCCACTTTTCCCACTGGACTTTTATGGGCTCTGCAAGTCACGATTGACCCCTTAAAGAGAAGCATACCCTTCCAGTCAAAGCCTTAGTAAATTACCAGTTTTTTCAGTTGTGTCGTGTTGGAAAAGAAAAATGGATTCTTATTGCACTTATACAAACAACTATATTGCCATAAGAATACTCACAGATAGTTTCCAAATTTTAGAGGAACTGGACAGAGAGAAGCAAACATGCTCCAAGGGGGGTATACCTTACCCAATTAATAAAGGCCATAAATCTATAAAATAAGTTTCCTTGACTCTGAAAAACAAAACAAAGGTCAGCAATATTCCAACCAAAAGTCAAAAAGGTTGCTTCAGCTTTCTGAGTTCAGTTGATAATTAGTTAATTATTGTTTTGCTTGATATTTTTGAACATTTTAGCTCTTCGTGAGTCTTGTACATTTTCCTTTATTCCAATGTCACAATCTCCGAAGTTATGAGAAGCCTGTATTTGAGAGCACCTGTCAAAGTTCTGTAGATTATAAACCATCTTTTGAAAAGGATAAAAACAAGACAACAATTGTCTGTGAATTGCAAAATGTCCAGGGTAGTTACAGTTAGAAACACAATTGACGAAGTTTGGTTATCTCCATGGTTTCTAATAATTTAACCTTAATTATGATTAGTAGCATATACTTAGACATTACAATTTTAGAAATCCCATACAATTTGGAACATATGTTAGCAATATTTACAAAAATATAACCTAAAGAAGACTGAACATCATTTTGGCAATCCCACGTAGCTAAACATGTCAAATAATTCTGTTTACCTCTCTTTTCTAGACATTTCAGGGGCCCTCTGCACTATCTGAAAAGCCAGGTGTCAGGAAAGACAATTCTGAAACTGAAGTTTGATTTCGGGAAGCCTTTTTAATATTTTTAAAGCACTTGATTTTATGAAATAGAATTCCAGATTAACATAAACGATTTTGTCAAAATGACTCAGAAATTTTAAAGAAGCAAAAACCTTTTATAAACCTTTTGAATTTAATTAATATGTTCACACAGAGAACCTCTTCTGCAAGATTAATTCCCACAATTTTCCACCACTTGTTTGAACCTTCAGCTTTCTCTTACCTAATTTAAAACAATCCTTTAACCCTAGGTAAAAATGTGTATCTCCATGCCTTCTTATAACATTACAGAGAAAAACCACATTATACTGTTCTTACACCCCTTGCATGTAAATCTATTTCCAGTAGTCTCAATTACATGTTATAGTGGTAACTCCTAGTAATTTTTAACTTTAAGGTAAAACTTTAATTGTGTGCTAAGTGTCGCTAAGGTTTGACTTCAGCATAATTAAGGGCATGGTTAGTTCCATGTCCCCAGGCCTTACAAATTGTGAAGCTGGCAATAGTTTCCAAACCCAAAAAGCAGTTTATAACCTTAAAACACTTAGTAAACCTTGCATCTGACCTGCATAGTTTAGTTCACCTATTTACATTTTTATGATGCCTGTATTTTACCAATAATCTTTAAGCCTGCTTTTATTTCTCAAAGATTAAAGTCACATGAACTGAAAGGTATCACAGCTTTTAACTTCCCTTACAGAAATAGTTGATCCAAGCTCTTGTTTTTCTTTAGGCCAAATTAATTAGGCCTCCTTTTACAGACATCACACACAGTATACACACAGACAGGCCAAATAAAACCCAGTTGCTGGGTGGAGCCCTTTAAGAGACAGGGCTAGGATAACATGCAGATGTGGAACCAGAGAGCAGTCACCCTCTAAGGCAGGATTGCTAAACAAAGCCTTGCCAAGCAGTTACCTGCCATGCCCCCAGGATGTGAAACAAGATGGAGGCTGGCAGCACAAACCACACAGACATGCAAAGCACACCAGATTGGCCCAAGACTAGCCACACAAATCCTTTTTCACATTAAAGCTTTGCACAGAGTATCAACAGTGATAGTTGGGGGTCCTGGCCTAGTAAAACGTCTTCTAGAAGAAAAAAAACTTTAAAAGTTAACTTGCTGACCAGAAAAGTTAACTTGCTGACCAGGTAGAGAAGGAGAAAGGGGAAAAAAAAATAGTTTAAAAATGCTTGGGGAGGAACGTCTTACTCTTATGCAAGTGGTTCCTCCAGCAGGGAGAAAAGTTTAATTACTGTCCCATGGAGAGCTGGAGCTGAATACCTTGGCCAGGGAAGGGGAAGGCTGCTGCAGTGGTGCCTGGCTGGGAACAAGCTAGCCTGCTGTGTGGGACCCTTGGGCCATGCATCCCAGTCCTGGCACAGAGGGAGGTACGGAGGGCAGCTGCTGCTCGCTGGTCCGTACCAAAAAGGGAAGGAAAAGCCCATGAAAAGGACCAGGAGTGATGGGGGTGGGCGGGGGGGAGTGGGGGTCATGGCTTCCCCTGCCCTTGGAAGTCTGAGGATGAAAAGACTCAGGAGCAACAGTGAGAAGTTTTGAGTCCCCATTTCACTCACCTGTTCTGGAGGTTCCACGTTGCGTGCCAAAACTGTTGGAGGACTTTTCCTTAGTTGAGCTGAAGATGGGGTCCTTGTTCGTCCCATGGCCATGAAAATTTAGGCTCACAGGCAGTTCGAAGGGTGAGTGAAGCAGGGTTTTATTGGGTGAAAGGGAAAAACCAGGAAAACAGGGACTCTCACAGGCCAGAGTCCCTGCTAGAATGCTTCCCGCAAGGCAATTTAAATCCCAGGTTCCACACAGGAAGAGGAGTGGCCAGGCTCCTCCCTGTTGCAAAGGTTCTGAACTTCCCAAGGCTCCACCTCAGTGGGCAGGCTGGTTGGAGTTTCTCCAGGGACCCGCTCCCACCTGGCTATCTCAACATCATTCAACTTTAACTGTTTCCCGAAATCCCCATCTCTAAATACCAATACATTGCAGGTTAGGGCTTCAATATGTGAATTTTAGGGGACACAGACATTCAGTCTATAACAACATTCAAAAACAAGACACAAATTTCATGTTAGGCAATATTTCGGAAGTCAATGATTTTTAAAAACAATGACATATACTTTTGATTATGTATACACACAAGCATAAATCTCGCTTATATTGGCTTTTAAAAATACATAAGATTTATGTTTAATAATTTAGGCATTCGTATATTGTTTTACTCTATCTAATTTCTTTCCCTTAAAATAAATGATAAATCATAATTGAGTGTTGTTTTAGTTGGTTAAGCACTTCCGATTATTTATTTTAGAATTTTTAAGTTGAAATGTAATCAATAGGAAAGTGCATACACCATCAGGGTGCCGCTTAATGAATTTTTCACAAAGTAAACAAACATGTATAACACGCACTCTGATTTAAAAAAAAAAAAAAAAAAAAAAAAAACACCTTTCCGGCATTCCCCAAGCGTACATGCTCATTCTCATTTACTAAGCTTCCCTCAAGTAATTCTTATATCAGAGTTTGAGAGCCACTTAACGTAGGTACCTGGATTTGTAGTAGGTATTAGTGTGGATCTCTTATCTGTCAGTTGTTGTTGTTAATGGATTTGGGTTCCACCAATGTGCTGTCATTCACAGGCTTTTGTATATATTGTATCTCTGCTTGAAGCCATTTTTCCTTTTGCTTTCCCACTCCTCTAAATCGTCCATACCTTCTTATTGCCACTCCTGACACCTTCCTATAGCTACTTCAGTTCAGATCATAGCTGAGACTACTTCCTTTAAGGAACGTCATCACCTCACTCCTCCATCCCTCTTTTCTCCCCAAGTCTAAGTAATTGCCCCTCCTGTGTGTTCTCATTAATCCCTCCATTTTCCCCCTCATTTATCACAGTACATTCTAATTGCTGATTTACTTGCCTTTATCTCCCATCAGACAATAAATATTGAAAGGTCAGACAGTGCAGTGTTTGCTTCATTTTTTTAGTCTACAGTACCTCACACAGTGTGAGCACATAGTGGATGATATACATTGAATGATGTTAAAATCATTGTGTTTTAGTATTATAAAGGATATTAGAGTTCGTCTAGTCCAGTCCCCTTATTTTTACAGATAACTGAACTAAAAGCCTGAAGTTCATTATTAATAAGGGTTCAGTAAGAGCCAGTGGTCAAAACCGATGGTATTTATAATGAAGCAGAATAGTGGGGAAAAGACACTAATGTTCAGTATCACTAGATGTTCTTCACTTGAATCATAGCTAGACAAAATTATTTCATTTCTAATTTTTGTAATGTTCCAGTTGTGGCTCTGACTAGATTATTCTAGCATTCCGTTTGTGTTCTCTCATTCCTACTGATTCTGTTTTATATTTATCTCCTTTGTAGTTTCTCGCTTCCTATCCCCTCCCCTTCCCTCTCCTCCACAGTGGCGGGATCTCCGCTCACTGCAACCTCTGCCTCCCAGGCTCAAATGATTCTCCTGCCTCAGCGTTCCAGGTAGCTGGGGCTACAGGCACACGCCACCACACCCGGCTAATTTTTGTATTTTTAGTAGACACGGGGTTTCGCCGTGTTGGCCAGGGTGGTCTTGAACTCCTGACCTCAGGTGATCTGCCTGCCTCAGCCTCCCAGAGTGCTGGGATTACAGGTGTCTAACAGTTTTCTGTTTTCATTATTTATTACTTCAATTTAGTTTGCTTCCTAGACTAGGTTCCTGTGATGATCCATTTCAAAAGTGTTCACATTTCCAACAAATAATGCCCCATGGGCACCTTAGACTTATCCATGTTTGTAGAAATAATTAATTGACAACTATGTAATCACAAAATAATTAACACTTTTTTTTCATGTACACAACACTCCAGCCAATAGTCTGTTCACCAATCATTTAAAGTCCGGTGAAGTCATTTAGTCTGTTGGTTCCCAAATGCTGGTTCTCAGGTAGCTGCTGACTGTATCAGAATCAGCTGAAGAGCTTTGAAAAATATAAATAACCAGGCCTCAGTCTGATCCAAGTGAATCAAAATTTCATTGTCTGCCTTTTTCTAAAAAAGATCTTCAGCTAGCTTTTGGAATCCCTCCTTTCATCTTGCCTCATCATTTTAATGTCTTATGAAATTGAGACACAGAGCAAAGAGCTGACTTCCTCAGGGCTACCCAAATGGTATCTGTTGTGTAACTTTATTTTAATAAGTAAAGTAGCATGATAAGAATTCCTTTGGAATTGGAACAAAGCGAATTCTTAACATTCTTAAAAGTTTTGGAATATTAATGATGTCAGAACCAATATTTTTTATTATATCTATACTGAATATCAGATAATGTAAATATGTTGTCTCAATAGTCTTTGTAACTGTCTCACAAAGAATTTATTAGCAAAGCAAATCATAGAAATTTACACACTCTTCACTTATTCAACTGACACTTCTTGAACACGTATCTGGGACTTGTGCTGGGTGCCAGGAGTATAGCAGTGAACAAAACAAATGTGGAACCTTCCCACAAAGATCGTAAAATCTGATGAGGAGGCAAACGTTAATTATATACATAAATACAGTTTGATGAGTGATAAAGTAATTTTCCCAGAGTCACACAGCTTATCTTTAGGAGAGCTGGGTTTTCATCCCAAGAATAATTTTAAAAGCCCATGTTCTTTCTACTATAGCATGATGCTAATGGATCAAGGTAAAAGAAGTAATGTTTGGGGCCTCTTCTTCCTGTCTTCTAATGCTAACTCCGTTTATAAAAATTATATTTTTTTATGCTTCCATTCTTTATTGATAGAATGCAGATTATTGGGTAATAAAAAGGGAAAAACATATTGTTTCATTGGAAAGAAACTTCGTAAAATCTTTGTGAAAAATTCTTTGGAATTAGGCTTGAAATAAAATTTTATCTGACCCTGACTACAGGAAGAAAACATGTAGTCAAAGAAACTCATTGTTCCTGCTTCTCCTCTGCAGTCTGGATACATGAGGGACTAAGGCTAGGGAAAAAAATAAGTCAGCTTCACTGGTAAATCACACTGTGAGTTCACTTTGTATTATTTTTATTCTTATTATTATTACATGGAGATATCTTATATCGTCCAAGCTCTTGCAAAACATAGCACTATTCTACAAATAATATCAAGCATTTGGTGGTACCAGAGTTTACATAACTAGGTCCTGCATTTTTGGATGTGTAATTAATTTTCAAATTTGTATGATTCTATTGAGTGATGAAAATAAAAAAATCTTGGCTAATTGTCTGTTTATGTTTATTGGTCTGAAAGTTCCCTGAAGTCAGGGAAAGTTACTCTCTTTGTGCTCCCTGTTCCTTGCACAATGTCTGGCACATAGAACCCACTCCATAAACTTTGTCAATTACTTGTATCCTTGAATTTTTAATCTACTGGAGTCAGAATTTTTACTGATACATTCTGATAAACTTTTTCTTTATCAAAGATGCATATATGTTCATACTATTCTTTGATATTTGCTATAAATATTTACCTTAATATGTTATTGATGCTGCAATTATAGATGTTTTTATATGCAAATGTTTTAACTTTTTTACTTTTTAATTTCTTTTTTATTATACTTTAATTTCTGGGATACATGTACAGAACGTGCAGGTTTGTTACATAGGTATACACGTGATGGTGGTTTGCTGCACCCATCAACCCGTCATCTACATTAGATATTTCTCCTAATGGTATCCCTCCCCTAGCCCCCGACCCCCGACAGGCCCCAGTGTGTAATGTTCCTCTCTCTGTGTCCATGTGTTCTCATCGTTCAGCTCCCACTTACGAGTGAGAATGTGCGGTGTTTGTTTTTCTGTTCCTGTGTTAGTTTGCTGAGAATGACGGTTTCTAGTTTCATCCATGTCCCTGCAAAGGACATGAACTCATCCTTTTTTGTGGCTGCATAGCATTCCACGTGTATATGTGCCACATTTTCTTTATCTAGTCAATCGTTGATGGGCATTTGGGTTGGTTCCAAGTCTTTCCTATTGTGAACAGTGCTGCAATAAACATATGTGTGTATGTGTCTTTACAGTAGAATGATTTATAATCCTTTGGGTAAATACCCAGTAATGGGATTGCTGGGTCAAATGGTATTTCTGGTTCTAGATCCTTGAGGAATCACCACCTTGTCTTCCACGATGGTTGAACTCATTTACACTCCCACCAACAATGTAAAAGTGTTCCTGTTTCTCCGCATCTTCTCCGGCATCTGTTGTTTTCTGACTTTTTAATGATCGCCATTCTAACTGGCGTGAGATGGTATCTCATTGTGGTTTTGATTTGCATTTCTCTAATGATCAGTGATGATGAGCTTTTCTCATACGTTTGTTGGCCACATAAATGTCTTCTTTTGAGAAGTGTCTGTTCATATCCTTTGCTCACTTTTTGATGGGGTTGTTTGTTTTTTTCTTGTAAATTTGTTTAAGTTCTTTGTAGATTCTGGATATTAGCCCTTTGTCATCCCTGGATAGAGTGCAAAAATTTTCTCCCATTCTGTAGGTTGCCTGTTCACTCTGATGGTAGTTTCTTTTGCTGTGCAGAAGCCCCATAGTTTAATTAGATCCCATTTGTCAGTTTTGGCCTTTGTTGCCATTGCTTTTGGTGTTTTAGTCATGAAGTCTTTGCCCATGCCTACGTCCTGAATGGTATTGCCTAGGTTTTCTTCTAGGGTTTTTATGGTGTTAGGTCTTACGTTTAAATCTTTAATCCATCTTGAGTTAATTTTTGTATAAGCTGTAAGTAAGGGGTTCAGTTTCAGTTTTCTGCATATGGGTAACCAGTTTTCCCAGCACCATTTATTAAGTAGGGAATCCTTTCCCCATTTCTTGTTTGTGTCAGGTTTGTCAAAGATCAGATGGCTGTAGATGTGTGGCATTATTTCTGAGGCCTCCGTTCTGTTCCATTGGTCTATATATCTGGTTTGGTCCCAGTACCATGCTGTTTTGGTTACTGTAGCCTTGTAGTATAGTTTGAAGTCAGGTAGTGTGATGCCTCCAGCTGTATTCTTTTTGCTTAAGATTATCTTGGCTATATGGGTTCTTTTTTGGTTCCATATGAAATTTAAAGTGTTTTTTTCTAATTCTGTGAAGAAAGTCAATGGTAGCTTAATGGGGATGGCATTGAATATATAAATTACATTGGGTTCTGTGGCCATTTTCACGATATTGATTCTTCCTATCCATGAGCATGGAATGTTTTTCCATTTGTTTGTGTCCTCTCTTATTTCGTTGAACAGTGGTTTGTAGTTCTCCTTGAAGAGGTCCTTCACATCCCTTGTAAGTTGTATTCCTAGGTATTTTATTCTCTTTGTAGAAATTATGAATGGGAGTTCATTCATGATTTGGCTGTCTGTTGTTGGTATATAGGAATGCTTGTGATTTTTGCACATATATTTTGTATCCTGAGACTTTGCTGAAGTTGCTTATCAGCTTAAGGAGATTTCGGGCTGAGATGATGGGGTTTTCTAAATATATAATCATGTCATCTACAAATAGAGACAGTTTGACTTCCTCTTTTCCTATTTGAATACTCTTTATTTCTTTCTCTTGCCTGATTGCCCTGGCCAGAACTTCCAATACTATGTTGAATAGGAGTGATGAGAGAGGGCATCCTTGTCTTGTGCTGGTTTTCAAGGGGAATGTTTCCAGCTTTCGCCATGATATTGGCTGTCTGTGGGTTTGTCATAAATAGCTCTTATTATTTTGAGATGTTTCATCAATACCTAATTAATTATTTTTAGCATGAAGGGGTGTTTAATTTTGCCAAAGGCCTTTTCTGCATGTATTGAGATAACATGTGGTTTTTGTCATTGGTTCTATTTATGTGATGGATTACGTTTATTGATTTACATATGTGGAACCAACCTTGCATCCCAGGGATGAAGCCAACTTGATCAGGGTGGATAAGCTTTTTCATGTGCTGCTGGTTTCGGTTTGCCAGTATTTTACTGAGGATTTTCACATGGATGTTCATCAGGGATATTGGCCTGAAATTTTCTTTTTTTGTTGTGTCTCTGCCGGGTTTTGGTATCAGGATGATGCTAGCCTCATAAAATGAGTTAGGGAGGAGTCCCTCTTTTCCTGTTGTTTGGAATAGTTTCAGAAGAAACGGTACCAGCTCCTCTTTGAACCTCTGGTAGAATTCGGCTGTGAATTTGTCTGGTCCTGGGCTTTGGTTGGTAGGCTATTAATTACTGCCTCAATTTCACAACTTGTTATTGGTCTATTCAAGGATTCGACTTTTTCCTGTTTTAGTCTTGGGAGGGTGTATGTGTCCAGGAATTTATCCATTTCTTCTAGGTTTTCTAGTTTATTTGTGTAGAGGTGTTTATAGTATTCTCTGATGGTAGTTTATATTTCTGTGGGATCAGTGGTGATCTCCCCTTTATAATTTTTTATTGTGTCTAATTGATTCTTCTTTCTTTTCTTCTTTATTAGTCTGGCTGGTGGTCTATTTTGTTAATCTTTTCAACAAAACCAGCTCCTGGATTCATTGATTTTTTTGAAGGGGTTTTCGTGTCTGTATCTCCTTCAGTTCTGCTCTGATGTTAGTTATTTCTTGTCTTCTGCTAGCTTTTGAATTTGTTTGCTCTTGCTTCTCTAGTTCTTTTAATTGTGATGTTAGGGTGTCGATTTTAGATCTTTCTCGCTTTCTCCTGTGAGACATTTCTCCCTAAATACTGCTTTAGCTGTGTCCCAGAGATTCTGGTACATTGTGTCTTTGTTCTCATTGGTTTCAAAGAACTTATTTATTTCTGCCTTAATTTCGTTAATTACCCAGTAGTCATTCAGGAGCAGGTTGTTCAGTTTCGATGTAGTTGTGCGGTTTTGAGTGAATTTCTCAATCCTGAGTTCTAATTTGATTGCACTGTGGTCTGAGAGACTGTTAGGATTTCCGTTCTTTTGCATTTGCTGAGCAGTGTTTTACTTCCAATTATGTTGTCAATTTTAGAATACGTGCGATGTAGTGCCAAGAAGAATGCATATTCTGTTGGTTTGGGGCGTAGAGTTCTGTAGATGTCTATTAGGTCCGCTTGGTCCAGAGCAGAGTTCAAGTCCTGATATCCTTGTAAATTTTCTGTCTCGTTGATCTCATATTGACAGTGGGGCATTAAAGTCTCCCACTATTATTGTGTGGGAGTCTAAGTCTCTTTGTAGGTCTCTAAGAACTTGCTTTATGAATCTGGATGCTCCTGTATTGGTGCATATATATTTAGGATAGTTAGCTCGTCTTGTTAGATTGATCCCTTTACCATTATGTAACGCGCTTCTTTGTCTTGTTTTATCTTTGTTGGTTTAAAGTCTGTTTTATCAGAAACTAGGATTGCAACCCCCGCTTTTTTTTTGCTTTCCATTCGCTTGGTAAATATTCCTGCATCCCTTTATTTTGTGCCTGTGTGTGTTATTGCACGTGAGATGGGTCTCCTGAATACAGCCCACCAATGGGTCTTGACTCTTTATCCAATTTGCCAGCCTGTGTCTTTTAATTGGGGCATTTAGCCCATTTACATTTAAGGTTAATATTGTTATGTGTGAATTTGATCCTGTCATCATGATGCTAGCTGGTTATTTTGCCTGTTGATTGATGCAGTTTCTCCATAATGTCCGTGGTCTTTACAATTTGGTATGTTTTTGCAGTAGCTGGTACTGGTTTTTCCTTTCCATGTTTAGTGCTTTCTTCAAGAGCTCTTGTAAGGCAGGCCTGGTGGTGACAAAATCTCTCAGCGTTTGCTTGTCTGTAAAGGATTTTCTTTCTCCTTCGCTTATGAAGCTTAGTTTGGCTGGATATGAAATTCTGGTTGAAAATTCTTTTCTTTAAGAATGTTTAATGTTGGCCCCCACTCTCTTCTGGCTTTTAGGGTTTCTGCAGAGAGATCTGCTGTTAGTCTGATGGGCTTCCCTTTGTGGGTAACCCGACCTTTCTCTCTGGCTGCCCTTAATATTATTTCCTTCATTTCAACTTTGGTGAATCTGACAACTATGTGACTTGGGTGCTCCTCTTGAGGAGTATCTTTGTGATGTTCTCTGTATTTCCTGAATTTGAATATTGGCCTGTCTTGCTAGGTTGGGGAAGTTCTCCTGGATAATATCCTGAAGTGTGTTTTCCCACTTGGTTCCATTTTCCCTGTCACTTTCAGGTACACCAATCAAACGTAGATTTGGTCTTTTCACCTAGTGCCCTATTTCTTGGAGGCTTTGTTCATTTCTTTTCACTCTTTAATCTTGTCTTCTCGCTTTATTTCATTGAGCTGATCTTCAATCTTTGATATCTTTTCTTCCGCTTGATCGTTTTGGCTGTTGATACTTGTGTATGCTTCATGAAGTTCTTGTGCTGTGTTTTTCAGCACAATAAGGTCATTTATGTTCTTCTCTAAACTGATTATTCTAGTTAGTGATTTTTCTAACCTTTTTTCAAGGTTCTTAGCTTCCTTGCATTGGGTTAAAACATGCTCCTTTAGCTCGGAGGAGTTTGTTATTACCCACCTTCTGAAGCCTACTTCTGTCAATTCATCAAACTCATTCTCCATCCAGTTTTGTTTCGTTGCTGGCGAGGAGTTGTGATTTTCTGGAAGAGAAGTGGCATTCTGGTTTTTGTAATTTTCACCCTTTTTGTGCTGGTTTTTCCTCATCTTTGTGGTTTTAGCTACCTTTGGTCTTTGCTGTTGGTGACCTTCAGATGGGGTTTCTGTTTGGACCTCCTTTTTGTTGATGTTGACACTATTCCTTTCTGTTTGTTAGTTTTCCTTCTAATGGTCGGACCCCTCGGCTGCAGGTCTGCTGGAGTTTGCTGGAGGTCCACTCCAGATCCTGTTTGCCTGGGTATCACCAACGAGGTTGCAGAACAGCAAAGATTGCTGCCTGTTCCTTCCTCTGAAAGCTTCGTCCCAGAGGGGCACCTGCCAGATGCCAACTGGAGTTCTCCTGTATGAGATGTCTGTCGACCCCTGCTGGGAGGTGTCTCCCAGGCAGGAGGCACTGCGGTCAGGAACCCACTTGAGGAGGCCGTCTGTCCCTTAGCAGAGCTCGCTTCAGAGCCAGCAGGCAGGAACATTTGAGTCTGCTGTAGTTGCGCCCACAGCCACCCCTTCCCCCAGGTGCTCTCCCCAGGGAAATGGGAGTTTTATCTATAAGCCCCTGACTGGGGCTTCTGCCTTTCTTTCGGAGATGCCCTGCCCAGAGAGGAGGAATCTAGAGAGTAAAGATTATTTTATTTACCCGTTAGGTTGATGCTCTTATTTTTGCTGTTATGCACATGAGGAAACTAAGCCTTAAAGAGGTTAGATAATTTGCCTTTAGGTTTTGACTGCCAAGTGGTAGAGTTTGGATCCTGATCTAGGTCTGGCTCCAAAGTCTGTGAAATAAGAATAACAAAAAGCTAGTAATGGAATACAAAATCCAATAGAAGCCAAAATTTAGTTACTTAACAAGATTAACAAATTAAATTGATAAATACCAACAAGACTGTTGAGGAGAAGGGAAAAAAGAGGCACAAATTACCACTATCAAGAATGAAAAAGGTGATCTAATAACAGACCCAACAAAAACTAAAAAAAGTTAAGACAATATTAAGTGTGAGTTTATACCAATTGATTTGAAAATTTAGATGAAATTGACAAATTTCTGGAAAACAACATATCAAAAATAACACTAGGAAAATTATAAAATCTATCTAGTTCTATATCTATTAACAAAATTGAATTTATTATTAAAAAGACCTTTCCTTGGAGAAAACTCCAAGGCCAATCAGCTTCACTGGGGCGGTTCTTCCAAACATTTAAGGAATAAATAAACCAGTGTTACGTAAACTGTATCCAAGAATTGAGAAAGAGGGACCAAAAGTATTTACCTGCTCATTTTATGAGGCCAAGATAATGTTAATATGAAAACGAGAATATTGTAGGGAAGTAAAATTACTAGCTGTCTTCCTTTAAAATCTGTACAAAAATACTAAGCAAAGTGTTAGTAAACGTAGCCACAGAGATCTAAAACTGATAATATTTTATGACCAAGATGGCTTTATTCCAGAAATATAATTTCTCCAGTAAAGGAGGAAAATTATTATCTCAATATATACTTAATAACATTCAAAATCAATTCATGATTAAAAATAGTCATAGCAAGCCAGTATCTTTAATCTGATAAAGAACATTTCTAAAAATCTCGATAGTGAAATATTTAAGGCTTTCCATTTGATATTAGGGATGACGCAAAAATACCACTCTTACTTATTCTACTCAGTGCAATACTGAAGATCCTAGCCAAAGTAATAAAAGCAATGAGATAGAGGAGAATGGGAAGGGAGAAATAAAAATTATTCAGAAATACCATGGTTATATAGATAGAAAAGTCAAAACAATTCACTGATTGTTTACAGAAAATTTAAAAACATACAATTTATATCAAAAATAATAGAAATAATTTAAACTAAAGATATATAAGACTTTTTCACAGAAAACTATCTATAAAACATTAAGAGAAATTAAAGACCTGAGTAAACGAAAAGAGATACCATATTCATGGATTTGAGGACTCAATATTACACAGATATCCATTATTTCTAATTTTATCTATAGAGTTAATGTAATCTCAAACAATACCTGAAAACTTTTTTTAAAAAAGGACATTTGTCATGCCAATTTTGAAATTTATATGAAAGTGTCATATATCAAGAAGAGCCTATATCAAATTGAAGAAGAGAGGCAGAGGATTGCCAAATCTGGTATTTAAAGCTACAGTAATTTAGATAGGTGAATTGTAAGGATAGAGAAATGGTAGAGATTTGAAAGTCCAGAAACTCCCACACATATTTAGAAACTTGGTTTATTGCAAAGGTGGCTTTTCGGGAGTGCGGGTGATTTTTATTTGCTCTTTTTTTGATCAATTGGGTATTCATGTAGAAAAACACTAATCTTGACTCCTATTTCACATTCTATAGAAATTAATTCCAGGCGAATTGTATTTCTGAGAATGAAAGATAAACCAATAGAGTTTCAGGAGGATAACTTTATGAATGAAAGATATCTTTATGAATGTGGGGTGGGGAACACTTTTTGAACAATACCAAAAGTACTAAACCGTAGAGAGTAAGATTGATAAAATGGGCTACATTCAAATTAGGAATTTCTCTTCCTTAAAATACTTCATTAAGAGTGGGAAAACATATTTGCAGTATATATAATTATCAAAGTGGTTGTATCCAAAATATATAAACAACTTTATATGTAAATGACAAAAAACAACTAGTTAAAAAAATGGGCAAAAGATATGAATAAGTTCTTCACAAAAGAAGATATCCAAATGGGTAATTACCATGTAAGAAGTATTCAGTTTTTTAGTCATCATAGAAATACAAATTAAAATCATAGTACTCACTCAAAATAATAGCCAAAATTAAAGGAATGATCATTTGAATTTTTGGCAAATTTGTGGGGCATCCACAATTTTCATGTATCACTGGTGGGAGTGTAAATTGCTGCAGTAGCTTTGTAAAATTGGCAATATCTACACACTCTAAGTGTAATAATATGATTTAGCAATTCTTCTCTTGCCTGCAGAAATGCATGTGTATATATGTTCACTAATAGAGGTGTACAGATTGTTCATGGTGGCATAAATTAAAATACCTAAAGGTAGAAGTAAGCCTATTATTTATCAACAGTAGGATAGATAAACTAAAGCAAATTACTACAGTGGAATACTGCACAGCAGTAAGAAATGAATCAACTACTGCTACATCCAACAACATGGACAAATTTCACAAAAAAATATGTTGAGTAAAAGGGACAAGCCACAAGATAATACATACTGTATAATTCCATTAATGTGAAATTCAAAAACAAAATAAATTTTTGGTGTTAGAAGTAATGATAGTGATAATATTTGGAAAGGTGCAGTTTGGGGAGCTACACAAGATTCAAAGGTGCTGATAATACTTAGCTTCATGATCTAGGTGGTAGTTAACTAGGTGTATTCACTTTGTGATAATAAAGCTGTGCTTACATAATTAGCATACTCCTCTGTATATATGTTACTTAAAGAATTTTATTTCAGATAATTATTTTGCAGTTTTTTAACTGGCATAATCTATGTGTTAAGCTTTAAATATGAATGCCATTAATTGAAAAAGTGAACATGCTATTTGACAAGTTTAAAATTACTTCTAGAATTATTAAATATTGTAAATTGTCAGTACTATAAATAGTGCTGTAATATATGCTTTAATGATGAGCTATATTTGTAATGTAATACACTATTACGTTAAAATAACGCCAATAGATTTCAGAAGTAACCTTTTCAAACATGTTTTGAGAAGTTGAAAGTTAGTAATTTTTGGAGTGGAAATTTTGAAGGGTGGTTTATTTTAGCTAGGTGTTTTAAGTGAAAAATTTAAGTGTTTTTTAGTTGTTGTATGCATAAATCTTACAATGTACATTCAGCTGATAACACTGAAACTGTACTGAGTGTGGAGAAGCTATGCTTTTCAGATCCTCTGATAATAGTAAAGGCAATAAATATAGTTTTAAAGTATATCTGTATTCTAGTTTTATGAGGTGAAAGTATTCTTTGATGTTGCTCCAGTAGTGGTTTCTTGGATTATACATACACTTAAATAATGACATGGGAAATTTCTTTACAGCTGCCTCATTTTGATTTTTGGTCTCTACTAAAAAGTTTAAGATAAAACAGTCTTGGGAGAAAGGAAAAAAATGGAAATAACAGTAAAAGCAAATGCTATGCCCCTTGTTTTCAGTTAATAATTTTTTATGAAATAGCTTATTTTCCTTGTTGACCATACATTAATAGAGAATTTATAACATAGAATTAATTTCTATTATGACCATATTAAGCTTTTTTATTAGAACATTTTAATTTGAAATAATATCCATTTGGTTCTTTTTCTTGTTTAATTAAAAAAAAAACTCAAATGAGTATTGTTATTCGCCAGCCATGTTTCCTGTTATTTTCAAGCTAAGTCTACTTTGCCTCTGTGTGTGAGTTCATGTGTATATCTGCAGCATGTACTATTTTTAAAATAACACCAACAGATTTCAGAGGTAACCTGCTAAAATAAACTTAGTGTAGAAAATAGGTTAATGAAATAATTTAGCATTTTAACTATGTGTCTCTAATAACAGACACTTACTAAAGTGTGAGAGGATTTTGAGTTATTTGGGCCTGAAAATATATGTCAGTGTCTCAACTTCTAGCTTGATAATTTGTTCGTTAACTTAGCCACAAATCCAACAACCCATTTATATCACTCTAGACATAATCTGTTCATTGATGGTATTTCAATACCTCCCTCATCTTCTGCCTCTCTGCTTCACTCTGCTCCATCATGGCCTTCTTGCTGTTTCCCTAGCATACTAAGCACATTGCTCTCTCAGCACTTTGGCTAATACCATTGCCCAGATTTGTATTTTCCTATATCTTCCTTTGACCCCCTCAGTATATTCAAGTCTTTGTTTAAATATTACCTCAGAGGTGCGTTATCTGACTAATCTGTGTATAATAATTCCCATCATACTCTATTCTTATTCCCTACCTCACGTTTTTATAGCACTTGTTACTACCCATTATTCTGTGTTATGTTTTGTACATTTCTCAATAAGTTCCATGAAGACAGGAACTTAATTGGTTTTGTTTCACTACTGTTTTTCCAGCACTCAGAGCTATGACAGATACAGTAGGCACTGTATAAATATTTGTAGTTAGAATGAATTAATGGGTCAGTGAAATATAATGAATAAGTCTGCATGGTTCAGCTCTCAACTTTCAAACTTCTTGTTATTTTTTAAAGGAGGACAAAAATAGTAAGGGGGAAAATAATATACATAGTATTTAACTTTGTCTTTTATGAAATAAATAATGATTAAAAATAATCTTCACTTCAAATTGTGTTTTTTCTTGTCTTTGATAATTTTAAAATATAGTAGTATTTAAATATGATAGGACTGCTGAAGTCCTGCTTAAAGTTGTGTATTTATATTGATTTTGTTTGTTTTCCTATTTATATCTGCTTCCACCCCATCCCACCTTTTTTTAAGAATCCAACTCAAGTCGGAACAGCTCTTCAGGTTTTCTATAATCTTGGAACTTTGAAGGATACTATTACCAGTGTTGTGGATGGATATTGTGCAACTTTAGAAGAAAATATCAACAGTGCATTAGACATAAAAGTTTTGACTCAGCCTTCCCAGTCAGCTGTGAGAGGTATGGATGTGGTTTATATTTAGCTTCTTTATTTATTTATAACTGAGAAGTCTTTTGAATAGTATGTGAAACACTCATGTTTCAAAGCAATCTAATGACTCATTTTTTAGTAGACAGAAAATGAGAGAAGAAATTATGTTTCAGAATTTATTTATATCTTTTTTGTCTAATCAGTGAGTTGAACTGGCCAACTGGTATATTCAGAACTTCTGGATAAAGATCCATAAACTGTAGCGTCATTTAGTTGAGAGGAAACAGATGCAAAAAATAAAAAATAAAAAGGCAAGGAACATATTTTTCTTCTAAAATCCTTATCCTCCCATATACTTCTTATTGAAACAGAAAATATTTTTTTAAGGAATGCCATCTCTACTTTAGCTTTCTGGACTTTTCTTTATGATAGTTCTGATACCCAGGAAAAATAATGACTAACTGTGGAAATAGAAACTGATAAAATCCTTGGCAACTTTACAACTATGGTAAAGTCTAAAGAAAACTACTAAAGGATGGTAAATTCAAGGTAGAAAGGAGTAGCCTTTCATTAGGAGTCTGTAAACCTTTTCCTACCAAGACATACCTGGTGATATTTACATATACACACACTTCTCCATAAAAGAAGATAGAAAAGACCACAGATTATGTCCATCCTTACTTACTTGCTGCCACTCCATCTCTCCATTTCTCCCCTTATATTTGTTCTTCATTCTTGTTGGTAAGGATGAACTATGCTTTCTCCCAGCAAAGACCAAGCACTCTGCAGTTGTATTAGATCCCATCACTACAAGGTATTGCTTTAGCAGATGCCTTCTTTCCACCAGGTTGACAATGTTTCTTTCTTTGCATCTCTTTCCCTTCACATACAGTTGTGTTATTGTATCTCCTTTTGCTTAAAACCAATTAAATAAATATATCTTAATTTCTTTCTTCAGCTCTACTACCTGCATGTTATTTCTTCAGTCTTCAGGAAAATTCCCCAAAATGTTATCTATAGTGAATGTTTCTGGTTTTTCTCCTCCCATTTTTCTGTTGAAGGCACTCTGATCCATCACAGGGTTGATGGAATAACTCGTATTGAATTAATAACAGTTCCTGATCCATAGCTAATAGTAAAAAAAGTGGCTATTTATTAATTTTTAATTTTTTTTAGATTTTTAATTTTTTATTTAAAAAAATATAGATGGAGTTTTCCTATGTTGCCCCAGTTGGTCTTGAACTCCTGGCCTCAAGCAATCCTCCTTCCTTGGCCTCCCAAAGTGTTGGGATTACAGGCATGAGCCACCATGCCTGGCCTATTATTTTTATATTTGCTATATAAATGTGACCTTACATAATACTGAATATATATAACTTTTAAGTTGTACTAGATAAAAAGAGATAAAAGAATCTTAGGTCTTAAAGAGATTTTTAAAGGTTAGCCCTCTGTTGTGGTACCAGTACCATGCTGTTTTGGTTACTGTAGCCTTGTAGTATAGTTTGAAGTCAGGTAGCGTGATGCCTCCAGCTTTGTTCTTTTGGTTTAGGATTGACTTGGCAATGCGGGCTCTTTTTTGGTTCCATATGAACTTTAAAGTAGTTTTTTGCAATTCTGTGAAGAAAGTCATTGGTAGCTTGATGGGGATGGCATTGAATCTATAAATTACTTTGGGCAGTATGGCCATTTTCACGATATTGATTCTTCCAAACCATGAGCATGGAATGTTCTTCCATTCGTTTGTATCCTCTTTTATTTCATTGAGCAGTGGTTTGTAGTTCTCCTTGAAGAGGTCCTTCACATCCCTTGTAAGTTGGATTCCTAGGTATTTTATTCTCTTTGAAGCAATTGTGAATGGGAGTTCACTCATGATTTGGCTCTCTGTTTGTCTGTGATTGGTGTACAAGAATGCTTGTGATTTTTGCACATTGATTTTGTATCCTGAGACTTTGCAGAAGTTGCTAATCAGCTTAAGGAGATTTTGGGCTGAGATGATGGGGTTTTCTAGATACACAATCATGTCATCTGCAAACAGGAACAGTTTGACTTCCTCTTTTCCTAACTGAATACCCTTTATTTCCTTCTCCTGCCTGATTGCCCTGGCCAGAACTTCCAGCACTATGTTGAATAGGAGTGGTGAGAGAGGGCACCCCTGTCTTGTGCCAGTTTTCAAAGGGAATGCTTCCAGTTTTTGCCCATTCAGTATGATATTGGCTGTGGGTTTGTCATAGATAGCTCTTATTATTTTGAGATATGTCCCATCAATACCTAATTTATTGAGAGTTTTTAGCATGAAAGGTTGTTGAATTTTGTCAAAGGCCTTTTCTGCATCTATTGAGATAATCATGTGGTTTTTGTCTTTGGTTCTGTTTATGTGCTGGATTACATTTATTGACATAGATCAATGGAACAGAACAGAGCCCTCAGAAATAATGCCTCATATCTACAACTATCTTATCTTTGACAAACCTGAAAAAAAACAAGCAATGGGGAAAGGATTCCCTATTTAATAAATGGTGCTGGGAAAACTGGCTAGCCATATGTAGAAAGCTGAAACTGGATCCCTTCCTTACACCTTATACAAAAATTAATTCAAGATGGATTAAAGACTTACATGTTAGACCTAAAACCATAAAAGCCCTAGAAGAAAACCTAGGCAATACCATTCAGGACATAGGCATGGGCAAGGACTTCATGTCTAAAACACCAAAAGCAATGGCAACAAAAGCCAAAATTGACAAATGGGATCTAATTAAACTAAAGAGCTTCTGCACAGCAAAAGAAACTACCATCAGAGTGAACAGGCAACCTACAGAATGGGAGAAAATTTTTGCAACCTACTCATCTGACAAAGGGCTAATATCCAGAATCTACAATGAACTCAAACAAATTTACAAGAAAAAAACAAACAACCCCATCAAAAAGTGGGCAAAGGATATGAACAGACAATTCTCAAAAGAAGACATTTATGCAGCCAAAAGACACATGAAAAAATGCTCATCATCACTGGCCATCAGAGAAATGCAAATCAAAACCACAATGAGACACCATCTCACACCAGTTAGAATGGCCATCATTCAAAAGTCAGGAAACAACAGGTGCTGGAGAGGATGTGGAGAAATAGGAACACTTTTACACTGTTGGTGGGATTGTAAGCTAGTTCAACCATTGTGGAAGTCAGTGTGGCGATTTCTCAGGAATCTAGAACTAGAAATACCATTTGGCCCAGCCATCCCATTACTGGGTATGTACCCAAAGGACTATAAATCACGCTGCCATAAAGACACATGCACACGTATGTTTATTGCGGCACTATTCACAATAGCAAAGACTTGGTACCAACCCAAATGTCCAACAACGATAGACTGGATTAAGCAAATGTGGCACATATACACCATAGAATACTATGCAGCCATAAAAAATGATGAGTTCATGTCCTTTGTAGGGACATGGATGAAACTGGAAAACATCATTCTCAGCAAACTATCTCAAGGACAAAAAACCGAACACTGCATGTTCTCACTCATAGGTGGGAATTGAACAATGAGAACTCATGGACACAGGAAGGGGAACTTCACACTCCAGGGACTGTTGTGGGGTGGGGGGAGGGATAGCATTAGGAGATATACCTAATGCTAAATGACGAGTTAATGGGTGCAGCACACCAACATGGCACATGGATACATATGTAACAAACCTGCACGTTGTGCACATGTACCCTAAAACCTAAAGTATAATAATAAAATACAATAAAATAAAAAAGTATTTTACTTTCATTCAACAGAATAATTAGAAATTTATGTGACATCAAGGACTTAATGAATTTCCAATTAACGCTTCTTCATAAGATCCTAATTGATACCTCTAAATTTAATAGTAGTGAATGAAAGATTTTTAAAAATTAAGAAATTGAAGTCATTTGTTACTAAGTCTATTGAGTCTTTACTACTAAATGTGAGAAATAGGCATACTTAAACTTTTCCCTACCCGCCCCCCATCCTCATTTGCCTGTTGTTAATTATGTTATTTTTGAATGATTAGTGTTTTTTACATTTTCTTCTATTTTTAAATGATTTTAATCTCTGGTTCTTTTAACATGACCTCTGCATTTCTTTTCTGTTTTTTTCAGTAGCTTTAGGGGTACAAGTGGGTTTTGGTTGCATGGATGAATTGTATAGTGGTGAAGTCTAAGATTTTAGTGCATGGTCACCTGAGTAATGTACATTGTACCAATATGTTGTTTTTTAGCTCTCACATCCCTCCTGCTCTCCTGTTCTGAGTCTCCAATGTCCATTATACCACTCTTTCTTTTCATACCCATAGCTTAGCTCCCACTTATAAGTGAGAACGTATGGTATTCAGGTTTCCGCTCCTCAGTTACTTCACTTAGAGTAATGGCCGCTTGTGCCATCCAAGTTACTGCAAAATATATTATTTCATTCTTTTTTATGGCTGAGTAGTGTTCCATGGTGTGTGTGTGCGTATGTATGTATGTATATATATATTATATATTATATACTATATATTATATATTGTATATTATATATAATATTATACATTGTATATAATATATTATATAATATATATAATATATTATATATAATATAATATTATATATTATATATATAATATACACAACAGTTTCTTTACCCACTCATTGTTTTATGAACACTTAGATTGGTTCCCTATCTTTGCAATTGTGAGTTACGTTGTGATAAACATACACATGTAGGTGTCTTTTTGATACATGACCTATTTTCCTTTGGGTAGATACCCAGTAGTGGGGCTGCTGGATCAAATGGTAGATGTACTTTAGGTCTTTGAGAAATCTCCGTACTATTTTCCATAGAGGTTATACCAGACCTCTCCATTTCTATATTCTTCTCTCCCTTGGCTGGATATCGTAATCCAGCTGATTTTTCAAAATGTTTTATGGGTACTGTGCTTTTTGAGTCCTTGCGTAGTTGGTGGTGTGTTTTGCTTTTACGCTTAAATGATTTGGCCAGGTATAAATTTTTTTTTTTTTGAGACGGAGTCTTGCTCTGTCACCCAGGCTGGAGTGCAGTGGCGCGATCTCGGCTCACTGCAAGCTCCGCCTCCCGGGTTCCCGCTATTCTCCTGCCTCAGCCTCTCCGAGTAGCTGGGACTACAGGCGCCCGCCACCACGCCCGGCTAATTTTTTGTATTTTTAGTAGAGACGAGGTTTCACCGTGATCTCGATCTCCTGACCTCGTGATCCGCCCGCCTCGGCCTCCCAAAGTGCTGGGATTACAGGCGTGAGCCACCGCGCCCAGCCATAAATTTTTATTTACACTTTCTTTCCCTTAGAATTTTGTAGCTGTGTGTGTCCCGATAAATAACGTTTTTCTTACCCCACTGAATTGGAAAATGAGACACAAATGTAGGAGACAAAAAGATGACAATTGTAATGTTAGTTTTATTACTGTTAAAAAAAATACACCAAAAGGCATAGCTTAGATTTATATCCACATGGGTTTTTTAATATATCACCTCAAAATTAAACTTATTTCCCAATTCAGCCTTTCCCACTATACTTACCACTGGTAGAATGTTGGTCAGAATGCACCTTTTATATATGCAAAGCTTCAACAACAGAGAAAGGAAGAGACTGAGCCAATTATGCTCAGTTTCTTATTGAGATTCACTCATCACTCACTCCTCTTCACATGGGGAGAATTGAGTAAGAGGTAGGGAAAGAAGGCAAGAAAGTTACTTTAGCTGAAGTCCCTTCATATGAAAGGAAAATGGAGTGTCCCATCTACCATCAGACATTGCTTCAGCAACTGCTGGGTTTTAGTGTTATATTAGAGAATTATGAGACTAATCAGATTTTTATCCCACACTAGCTGACTTGCGTTTTCTTGACTGTCCAAATGGTTTTTCCTTTATCTTTGAAGTTTAGTGACTTCTTTAGGATATGTCTCAGAGTTGAATGCTGTGTGTCAGTTTTTGTGTGTGTATGTATGTGTGTTGAAGTATGTTCCCTTTTATAGAAAGGTTTTCTTCCATTGTATATTGAATGTTTTTCTGTTCCATTTGTTCTTTTCAGGAACATTATGCATATATCAGATATTTGTTGTTTTCCATGTCTAGTATCTTCTTGCACTTGGTGCTGGGCATAATGTGGGAGAGAGGGTGTCATGGATGTGGAAGTCTGATTCTCTTGATATTTGCTTGGAGTTTTTTCACTTTGCTTCCAGTATCTTTGCATTTTACTTCATTTTGTATTATTTCCTCTTGCCTATTTCACATGTGTTACTGTGTTTTCACTCTCGTTTATTGTAACTTGTTTTTTCTAATATGGTCCTAATTTCTATAATATTTTTCCAGTGAGTATTCCAGTAATTATTTTGAGACAGTGGAAAACTGAGTATCCCTTTCTATTGTTTCTTTGGTGATCTATGTTTATCATTGCTTTTAGCTTGTATTCCTTTCTTCCTCCTTCCTGCCACCCTCCCCAGTGTCTTATGTTAAGTCCATTGTTGCTTTGTTTCTGATGATTATTCATCATTGAAAAGTGCTAGCTATTCATTGAAGAATGGTGTAGCCATGGCTGAAGGGAGATACCTGAAGCAGTCTGCAGTTTAATTTAGGTTTGTTGTCTACAATAACCATTGACCAGTTTGTTACTTCTTTTTACCTTGGGAGCACATCTGTTCTCAAAATTTGTATCATTCGGAAGCTCAGTATGGCTCCCAGTAAAGCTATTTAAGCCATTTCAGTGTTGAATCCTAGCATTCTCAGTATTTTTTTTTTCTTCATCTCACTTTACCTCCAGTAGTCTCTCCACACTTAGGGGCTAATTCTTAAACAACATAAATTCAATTCCTTATGATTTTCCTTCAGCTTTTCTTTTTTTTTACATTTTGCAGTGTTGAACATTCCCTGGCCTGTCCTAATCTGTAGATCTCAGCTGTAATCAAAGAATCCTTAGATAGCTTGTGCAAATTCTTACAATTGGTTTTAAAAGCAATTTACTTCTTCCTAATGATCTAAGGTGTCATCTATCTGGTTCCTTCTTCATTTTGATTTATCTACAGCAACTGGCATGCATGCTTCATAATCTCAAGTTTGAAGTTTTGTTTTATTCTTTATTTCTTTGAAGTTGACATTTTCTACTTTTGTTTGATTTTCTTTTCATTGGCATTCAAGAGAAGAGAGTAAGAAAATGATTTTTTTCCACCATCACTAACTAGAAACCATTTTTCAAGTATTATATCTGTGAGGAACTCTTAGTTTATTTCATCACTTAAATAAAACTTAAGAGACTATTTTGTTTCTTGAATCTATTAAAGCTAACTGGTAATGGCAATATCTTGTATTTCTGCTTGTATTTAAAAGAATAATAGGTTAAAGGGTTTCATAATTATAATAAAACCAAGTCATACATATTCCAGGAATTTGACCTATATTTTTTAGTATTCATAAAGGTACTACATACCCTTTTCTCGGTTATGAGTTCATTCTTTATATGAGACAGCTGCAGATTGTTACAGTATTATCCATTTCCTGTATACCTTCCCTTAATAGTCTTTGCATAGCACTGCAAATATTCTAAAGATTCATTAGATGCAGATTTCAAACAGGTATTATCTGTATTTTTTAAGCCAACATCTTTCTCATAGATTATTTTATTGCTTGCTACTGTTATCAGATTAAAGAAATAACTGCATCTGTTTGCTAAAGGTACGTGTAATTCTTTTCTGAATTGTTGAAAAACTAGAGTGAGGTAGTTTACACACACAGTACCTCTGGTTTTCTTGATCTTGTCCTCCGTAAAAGCGGGGATATAGACTGACTAACCAATGATGAGCTCTTCTACTGCCGGTATTAAACGTTAGTTTGGAGTGAAATGTATGCCTTTCAGTTTGGGATTAAAATTTCTATTTTTTTATTGAAACATTTCAAGCCTTTACATATAGATTCCTGCATGTGTTATATACAAGAAAATTGTTAGACAGTCTCACTCTCTAGAAGTTTAGTATTGATACATTAATATTATTTAAGGTGCAGCTCATACTCAAACTTTTATTGTTCCCCAAAATGTTGTTTATGTAAGTTGATTTCCCCTGACTGAAACCAATCAGGGATCATGCTTTTCTGCTGGCTGTCTTGTCTCTTTAATAAAAAACAGCACCACTGGCTTTTTTTTTTTTTAATGGCATTAACATTTTTTGGAGAGCCTCATAATCTGAATTTGTCTGGATTCATGTGATATTTTCTTCATGATTAGCTTCAGGGTAAACATACTATTGGTAAGATGATGTTGTGTACTTCCTATTACATCATATCAGGAAAGCAACAAAATTATTTCAGTTTGTTTCATTGTTGCTGATGCTAAATTAGATCACTTCATTAAATTGGCATATGCCAGATTGCTCCTTGTAATACTATGCTCTTATCTTTGTAATTAGTAATTTATAGGTGCGTACTTTGAGACTATGTGATGAATATCTTGTTCTCGATAACTTTTTTTTTTTTGAGATGGAATTTTGCTCTCGTTGCCCAGGCTGGAGTGCAATGGTACAATCTCGGCTCACCGCAACCTCCACCTCCTGGGTTCAAGCAATTCTCCTGCCTCAACCTCCTGAGTAGCTAGAATTGCAGGCATGCGACACCATGCCTGGCTAATTCTGTATTTTTAGCAGAGATGGGGTTTCTCCATGTTAGTCAAGCTGGTCTCGAATCCTGACTTCAGGTGATTTGCCCACCTTGGCCTCCCAAAGTGCTGGGATTACAGGCATGAGCCACCATGCCCGGCCAATAACATTTCACTTAGTGTTTTGGTGTCCATCCATACTCTTTCTCTTAATTAACTTTGCAACAAGTAGTTGCAAAATGGTGATATTTTTTCTAATTCTGTCATTCTTTCTGCATTTATTAGCTGATACTCTTTTGTAAAGAGCATTTCCATCCTTTTTAAACATTTGAGTTTCACTGTGTACTCATGAATTATTTTTTAATCATTGTTTTATAATTCATTACCATCAGTATTATTTTGGATGGCCAAATTCTCTGAAATTTGTGTTGTGGAAGCCCCCTCCAGTCAACTTGATGTATCCTTTTGAAAAACTTCATTTGTCTTCAAATACTTTATTGCTCCCTGGCACAATATCTACCACATTCACCTTGTATTTTCACTGCTCCAAATATGAAATCACTCTTTTTTCCACTGAATCCTGCTTTGTTTTTATTGGAGAATGGTCTTAGAAATCAAAATTTGGATACTACGTATACTTATTACTATTGAGGAACCATTGTCTCTCTGACTTTCCAGTGGATAGAGTTGGGAAATACCTCTGATTCCCGTTACATATTTGTGTCTTTATTCTGTTTACACTGAGAACCTTATTTTGCTCCATTCCAAAATATACCTAAACTAATTTCAGGATTACTACTTCAATACCACATCCAGCAAAAATCTGTTTAATAAAGTTCAGTATTTCTTTGTAATTTTTTGTGCATAAATGTATCTCACTAAAGTCAGCGTTCTATAAGTAAAAATTCTGTGAATTAAAATCGTTTTCCTCCTGTGTGGTTATATTGTCAATTTGATATACAGTTAGTTTTATTTGTTTCAGTATTTGTTTATATTCAGTTTTTTTTTTATGAAAGGAGGGCACAACACACACATACTTTATTTGTTTTGGTATGTGTTTATATTCAGTTTTAGGGTTTTTTTTTTAAGAAAGGGGATACAACACACACATACACACACATGTGCATACACAGGATAAATGGGAAATTAGTGAAGATAGTTTCCTACAAGGGGCATGAGAGCGGTAGGAAACAGAGGAAGACTCACCTCCATCCCCGTACCTTTCACCTGTTCATTTCCCACCATTCTCACACCTCTCATAGGAAACCATTTTCATCAATTTCCATTTTATCCTTCCTGGGTATGTGTCCTTCCCTTTTTTTCTTAAGCATAAAAGGTTAAGATTCTTACTCATAATAAATTATTTCCTAAAGAAGGAACTTCTCATTTTTTAGCTTGTGTGTGGTTTTCATAACGACATATATATATATATATATTTGCCTTTGGAAAACTTTATTTTTCATTGTCTTTCTCACTCATAACCAGGGGGACCTGGACGATCTACCATGCCAACCCCAGGAAATACTGCAGCTTTGCGTGCTTCACTCTGGACCAATATGGAGAAACTTATGGATCATATTTATGCTGTTTGTGGACAGGTAAATATTTGAAGGAGTGGAAAAAACATTAATATGGATTAACTCCTGGTTATTCCAAGTTGTGTGACCTTGGGCAGGTTTTTTAATTGATGAGCATTCAAAATACCTCCACTAGCTGATGGTAATGTACGTAAAGGTTGCCATTTCCTTTTTCTTGCTTTTTCTCTTGCCTAAGCTTTACATTTGTTTCATTTAAGGTACAACATCTACAAAAAGTATTGGCAAAGAAGAGAGATCCTGTTTCTCACATTTGTTTCATTGAAGAAATAGTTAAGGTATGTTTAATTGAAAATATTCTTATATCTTTCTTGTACAAAACAGGAATATATGAGTCAGCATCATTTGTGTTACTACCTTATAGAGTGGCTACATATCAAATGGCAATAGAGAAGTGTATTTCTTGACAACTATAAATGTTCCTTGCAATATAAATGTAATCATTACATTACAGGCGGTGGCTCACGCCTGTAATCCGAGCACTTTGGGAGGCCAACGTGGGTGGATCACGAGGTGAGGAGTTCAAGACCAGCCTGACCAATATGGTGAAACTCTGTCTCTAATAAAAATACAAAAATTAGCCGGGCGTGGTGGCATATGCCTGTAGTCCCAGCTACTCGGGAGGCTGAGGCAGGAGAATTGCTTCAAACCAGGAGGCAGAGGTTGCAGTGAGCTGAGATCATGCCACTGCACTCCAGCCTTGGCGACAGAGTGAAACTCTGTCTCAAAAATAAATAAATAAATAAATAAACTAAAATAAGTGTAATCGTGTTTGTTTATGGAGTAGCTGCTAGCAATAGTATTATTTATAGATTAATTTCTGTAATGTATATACTAATTTCTCATTTTCTGTCATATAAATGACGGCTTATAAGTGCTTTAAAATTTCCACTGGAGAATAAGGGAAAACTTTTGATAAATACGACATTTAAATAGAAGTCATTATAATGTGTTTACTGAAGGTCATTGATTTTTCCCATAAAGTATTTTGCTATATTCATTTTCCATATTCTGAGATCTTTCTGTCATCCACCAATCTACTAGCCTCATGGGCCATAAGAATTCTTTCTATGCATAGGAATCCCTGATTCTACATTTTATTCATTATATTGATGTGTTTTTGATGATTCATAGGATAATGATTCTACTGATCGTTAAATCCTAACCTCCAGTAGCCCAAAGAAAAAAGTTTCCTGAGTTTCCAGTGTTATGGTATAGATAATTTCCTTTGTAAGTCCACAATATTAAATATTTTGTATACTGTGTGGAAAGCCTCCAGGACTATCCCTCAAGTTTGATGATTTATTAGGAGGATCGATAGGACCCAGTGTCACAGGATCCTTAGGGTGTCACTTCGCCAGCCAGAAACTCCTGTGACCAGTGGTGCCTTCTGCCTGAATATTGCTCATGCCCGCTGGGCTCGTTCCGCCCACTTGGCCTAGCAGGCTGCACTTGGCTTGCACTACCGGCCCAGACCCCACAACTGACAAACACGAGCCAGGGACAGAGCAGCAAGTGGTATGTGATTGACAAGCTGGGGTCCGGCCACTGTGCACAGCCAGGCACACTGGCTGCTGTGGCAGGGCAGGCAGCTCCAGGTGTCAGCACAGGTGCTAGCTCCATGTGAGGCTGCAGCTGGATCAGATGTACTGCACACAGCTTATGCTGCAGGCACCTGCATCTAGATGAGGGGAATGTAGTGACACCTGGAAACTCAAGAGACACCAGGAACTGTAGAATCCCAAAGAAGGTGTCAAAACCCTGGCTCGGGGTGCCCCTAGGTGTGGGCTCCCCAAAGGGCCACAGCTCTTCTCTCCTTCTTGTTGCCCAGAACGTGGTGAGTAGTGGGGGCGTGTTTCAGCCCTGTTTGTTACTGCTTTTCTAGTCCAGCCATTCGGTGGGTCCTGAGTTCTTGTCCCACATCCAAGAAGAATGAGGTATGTGGACAACTAGAAGGTGAGCAAGGCAGAGAGGAGCTTCACTGAGTGGCAGACCTGAAGTGGGTAGCTCCCTTCTGCAAGCAGGTCATCTCCACAAGTGTCCAGCTCTTAGTGGAGAGGTGACCTGCAGTGTTTAGCTCCCTTCCACAGGCAGACCATCCTGATGTCTGTGCAGCCCTCAGTGTAGAGGAGATCTGAAGTGGGTAGGTCCCATCCACAGGCTGGTCATCCCGACATCCATGCAGCCCTCAGCATAGAGGAGACCTGGAGTGGTTAGCTTATATCTGCGGGCAGGTCATCCTGTCATCTGCACAGCCGTCAGCATAGAGGAGACCTGGAGTGGTTAGCTTATATCTGCGGGCAGGTCATCCTGTCATCTGCACAGCCGTCAGCATAGAGGAGACCTAGAGTGGTTAGCTTGTATCTGCTGGTAGGTCATCTTGTCACCTGTGCAGCCCTCAGTGGAGAGGAGACCCAGAGTGGGTAGGTCCTTCCGCAGGAAGGTCATCTTGATGTATGTACAGTCCTCAGTAGAGAGGAGACCTGCAGTGGGTAGGTCCCATCTGCAAGCTAGTCATCCTGACATCTTCATAGCCCTCAGCAGAGAGGAGACCCAGAGTGCTTAGCTTGTATCTGCTGGCAGGTCATCCCGTCGTTTGTGCAGCCCTCAGTAGAGAGGAGACCCAGAGTGGGTAGCTCCTATCCACAGGCAGAGAGTCCTGTCGTCTGGCTGAGTTGGGGGTTTTTGTGGGCTTCAGAAGGGAGGAAGTGTGTGCTGATTGGTCTGTGGTTGGCGATGGGCAGGCCTGGAAAAAGCACCATAACTTCTCACTCCAGTCCGCAGAACTGGCAGTCCAGCCCCCAGGCTTCAGATCCCTGGCTTAAATGTAGGTCCTCACCACGGACTCACCCATTTCTGCCCAGGAGCCTTTCTGCCTCCTGCCACCATCAACCTGTCATCCACAGCACTGAGGCTGTTCATGCCAAGGGGCACCTGCAAGCCCTCACTGAGCTGCCCTCAACACTCCCTCAGTCTTCCTCCCATGCTTGTTGGTGTCCAAAGTCTGGAGGGGGCCAAGGTGGCAGAGGGCTGGTGTGCTGCCCTGAGCATGCACACACCCGGCTGAGATGTGACAGCACCTGGGCTCAGCCTCAATTGTGCTGTGAAATCAAAGTAGGTGCTGGGAGCAGGGAGAGGCCAGGCAGTGGGAGCAGGCACTTTCAAGCCTGTGGAGGTAGGGGGCTTCCCAGGTCCCCAAGAACACAGGGATGCCTGGGTCCACAGCTGTGGCTGGGCAGCTGCAGCTACAGCCAGGAGGGCAGGGTCCCACCCCTCCAACTCAGAAGTGGGTGGGACTCCTGCCAGCTCTCCACTGCAGCCAGCCTCATGGCAGTGGCTGCTCCAGACAGGTCGCCCCTGCCATCGCCAGCATATAGTTGTACTCATGGCTATGATTTGTGGCAGTGAAAGGCTGCGTAGCAAAATCAGCAAAGAGAAAAAAAGATGCATGGGGCAAGGTCTAGAGGAGACCAGATGCAAGTTTCCAAGGAGTCCTCTCCCACTGGAGTTAGACATGACCCCCTTGATTCTTCCAGCAGCAAGTTATGACAGCATGCAAAAAGTGCTGTCTCCTGGGAAAACTCAACTTGAGCTTGTGAGTCTAGAGTTTTATCAGAGGTTAGTTAATGCCTAAAGACATACCAAAATTCTAGACTCCCAGTAGAAAAGTAACTGTTCAGTATAAACCATATTGTCACAAACAGTTTAGGTACAGTGAACAACTCTTAACAGAGAATTATGAGGTCCTTCTCAAAATCTGAGTTCCTAGATGCTAGCCAAATACCAAACTTGCAATCAGGATTTTCTGACAATAGCTACTCAGACCTGTTATGTTAACTCTTTTGTGCACATATATTTATATCAGTACATAACTGCTTACTTTACCCTGCTTTCTACTTGGCTTTCAATTGTGTGAAAGAAACAGTGAGATGCTTTTGTCAAGGTGTATAGTCACTCATGTTTTGCATTTATTACTAGATGGGATAATTAATATTGGGCCTTCATATTTACAGACAAATAACTATACTTGCAGTGTTTTCATTCATTTGTTCTGATTTTGGCTGTCTTTCTACATAAATGAATCTATTTAGTCTTTATGTGCAGTGGCCTCATTTTGAGCTTTTATTATCGAATACTTTGCATATTGTTATTCCTTTTGAACAATTTAATATTCTACAAACAACATAAGAACAGTTATAATGAAACAACTGTACTCAGGAGAATCTAATGAAAATATCAAAAGTAAATAATACTGCTATTTAGGAGGCTTATGTTTGTAATATTATTACATTGGGTAGAGTTTCTACATAAAAACACATATAAATTCTTGATAACAGTAAATTTTTAAGGTGAATGAACACTGGCAACTTGTGCAGGCCAGATTTTAAATGCGTATGAGTCCAGGCACAGTGGCTGATGCCTGTAATCCCAACAATTTGGGAGGCTATGGTGAGACAATCTTTTGATGCCATGAGTTCAAAACTAGCCTGGGCAACATAGGGAGACCGCTCTCTACAAAAACTAAAACAATTAGCCAGGAATGGTAGTGTACACCTGTAGTTCCAGATATTCAGGAGACTGAAGCAGGAGGATTGCTTGAGCCTAGAAGTTCAAGGTTATAGTCAGTTAAGATTGCACCACTGTACTCTAGCCTGAGTAACAAAGCGAGACCCTTTCAGAAAGAAAGAGAGAGAAGGAGAGAAAGAGAAAGAAAATGCATGTGAACCATTATTGATTAAAAAGAATTGTTAGGTATAGGGATATATGCTTTTCCTCTATTTCATGTACTTAAAAAACTTCTCATTAAAATAAAACCATTAAAGATTGCTGTTTCAGAGACTATTCTCACGCTGTTTAAGAATATATTCCTATGCCACACACAAATACCTATTTATATATAAATTTTAATGTAAATTACCAGTTTAGTTGAAATTTTTTTGAGGGCAATATTTATGAAAAAATTTAGTCTCTTGGAATTCAGTGTACTTATCTATAGAAAAGATCAGTCTTTAGTGAAAAGTCCAAAATGACGTTTCTCCCTCCATACTTGGGAATTCCAGAGCAAGAGAAAAGTAAAAAAAAAACTCCAAAGACAGCATATAAGGTCCTCAATATTTAGCACAATTTCTTTGAATAGTCTTTTTCTTCAAATACGTCTTTATTATAAAGCAATAAACAAATATTTTTGCTAAGGATGTTAACTACCAAGTAAGAACATTATTTTTCTAGTTAAGATAATTATCATTGGCAATAGAACCTTTATAAAAAGTTCAGGATTTTTAGAATGATTTGGGGACCCTAAATAATAACCCTTATATTCTTCAGGAAATTTCAAACTGGAGTAGATAATGATATATCTCTTGAGTCACTGAAGAGTGATATATGCACCAAGATCTCTTTTTGTAACCTCTTTTCAAGGTAAAGGTTATGAATAGAATGTTTTTACTCTACAAGTTTTTGCAGTTTTAAGATATTTAAGAAGGATATATCCTGATACTGAAAATGCTTTCTAATTTAGTGGCTTAGCCTTTTATACCTGTGAATAAAATTTTATTTATTTTAAAAATGAAGTAAAACAGTGTAAATAGTTCAGGATGAAATAATATTAGAATTACGTCATATGCTTTCTATAATATTTGTTCAGAAATTAATACTTTTTTTCCCTAGGGCAATCATTACTAGCAAGTATCTTTTCTACACTGGAATCTGTCTATAACAGACTTAAAAAAAATGTACTGAAATTTTTTTCTTTTTTATTCAAAAGCTGCCTTTGAGAAAGTAAAATTTTTAATTACTTATTTTATTATTTTGTTTTATTTATTATGAGTCAGGGTCTCACTGTGAAAGGGGCCAGGTGGAGGCCAAACTACACCGGTCGCGGTCAAGAGATCTTTATTGGAGGTATCGAGTGGAGAAGGAAGAGAAGAGAGAGAGGGCTGCTGGTGTGCTGGGTTTTATATCCCTTGGGCCTACGTGGATTGGGCTAGGGGCGGGCCCAAGGGAAGGCGGGAGATGCTTCTTTCTGATTGGCCCTCCTTTGGCGGGGTCAGACAGTGCCCGGTCAAGGAGGGGAGAACCCGGAACCAGCCCTATCTTAAGATACGGCGCCATTTTAAGGTACCCCATGTTACCTAACATTCCTCCCTTTTTGTTTTCTTAAATGGGGGAAAATGGGCGTCGTGGTTCATGTGGCTGCTTCCTGCTGAGTGGGGGCGCTGTGGGGAGGGGGCACAGGGAGAACTGTCAGGGTTATGCATGGGGTACACTATGAGTATGAGGCCAAGCAGTAGGGCGCCATACATGAAGACTTCGTTAGACGTGAAGTCCATGAATGTTCCTTGTCCTCCAGAGCAGTGAGCCAGTTGAGGGGTAGGGATGGGTTGGCGATGAGCCAGCTGTCTGAGCGAAGGGTGTTTAAGAATTGGTAGAATCGGCTTGCTGTAGCCATCTGGGGTACTAGGGGTAGAGTTTGGTCTGCCCGAACAGAAAAGAAGATGGTAGTTAATTTAGGGTGCCAGGGCAGGCCTACCCCCTCCTCCCTCCCAATCCTGGGTATCTGTTGCCGGTCGTTGGCCGTTTAAGAGGTCAGCAGGGTGTGAGACTGTCTCTGGAGTCTGCCATGTCTTCACAAGTCGTTAGGAGCTGGTAGTTTCTGAGGAGAAGCTGGTTAAAGGTTTGGTTAGAGATGGACTCTTTGAGGGAACGGGAAATAGTTATGGTTTGAGTTGGATATGCCCAGGCATTGCTGGGATATATGCCTCCTGTAACTGACTGGCCCCAGACCGGGTCGGCGGGGTTGTCGATATGTATGGCTTGGGAGGAGGCGTTGTTTTTAGTGGTATAACATAGGAAGGGGGTGTGTTTGTTGATGTGGGAGCCAGACGGCGAAGTGGAACATGTGGAAGAGAGGGTCCCAGCCCGTTTTCTATCATAGTGAGAATAGGGCTGGGAAGAGGACCCGCCGGCGGAGGAAAGTGTAAAGATGTGAGAGGCGGAAAGCCAGAGAAGAGGACTTAGGAGATGCATGAGAGTGGGGCGTAAGCAGTTTGGTTCTTCGTGTGGTCCAGGTTGGTAGCCGGTTTCAACCAGTTGAGCGGCGACCGGAAGATGAGGTGGAGGGTGGTAGTATGGGGGGAGTTCGTCGGCCGGATCAAAGTCGGGAGCGGAAGGAGAGGTTGGTAGCTTGAGAGCAGCGATAAGGTGTTGCGGCTTGCAAGGGAGGCAGAAGTTGGGTTTGTCCCTTAGAAGAAAGAAGCCATGAACTTAGGGGATCTCTACCTGTTTTCCTGTTCGCTCACAATAGTTGTAGAGATCCTGGAGAAGGTTGGGATCTAAGGACCCATAAGTGGGCCATCTGTTTTGGTTGTCTAGGGGGTAGGTGGGCCAGTTTTGAGTGCACAATTTAATGAGGCATGTAGGTTTGAGATCAGCAGCCAAACCAAGGGCTGATAAGTTATTTAAAAGGCATTGTAAGGGAGAGTCAGCCGGCAGGGATGCAGAGGCTCCCATTATGAGAAGAGGGGGTTTACGGAAATATATGGCAAAGGGCTGGGCAGGGCGTCCCCTATCAGCCGATGACCATGCTGTGAGTCAGACCCTTCGAGTCGGTTGTCACCGAAATGAAAGGACTGAGGGCCTCTAGGAGGCCAAGGGCCGTGGGCCACCTGGTACCAGGATTTTCGGAGCGAGAAAGGGGAAGGGGCCCAGGCCTGGCGAGTGAGGAGGAAAAGGAGGGAACCCTGCTCCCTGGAGGCCGAGTCTAAAATAGGATTTATGGCAGCCGTGTGGGCGGCCGAGGCGGGAGCCGGTCCGCTGGTGTCGGACACCGGAAGGGGAGACTTACTGAGATGAGGCCGGTGTTGGGCGTAGAGGTCGGCGAACAGGAAAATGAGTGAAGACTGGCCGGGGTCTGGACTGAGCCCGAAAGGGATCAGGGTCCCACCGAGGGGGGTGGGGAGTCCCGATCCGAGTCACGGCACCAATGAAAGGGGCTGGGCGGAGACCAAACTACACCGGTCGCGGTCAAGAGATCTTTATTGGAGGTATCGAGTGGAGAAGGAAGAGAAGAGAGAGAGGGCTGCTGGGTTTTATATCCCTTGGGCCTACGTGGATTGGGCTAGGGGCAGGCCCAAGGGAAGGCGGGAGATGCTTCTTTCTGACTGGTCCTCCCTTGGCGGGTTCAGACAGTGCCCGGTCAAGGAGGGGAGAAGAACCCGGAACCGGCCCCATCTTAAGGTACGGCGCCATTTTAAGGTACCCCATGTTACCTAACACACTGTATTGCCCAGGCTGGTTTCAAACTCCTGGGCTGAAGTGATCTTCTTGCCTCAGCCTCCCAAATAGCTGTGACTACAGGTTTGCACCACCACACTTGGCTAAAATTTGTACAAGCAGTAGTCTGTACTTGAAATTCACTGAAAGCTAAATTAATAGATATGTTTTCTTTGGTTTAGAAAATGGATTTTAAACAGTTACATTATTAATTTCATATCAAGTAGGAAAATTAAGAATATATTTTCCAGATTTCTTTGTTTTCAAAACATTTGGTTTCAATGCTTCTGTAATTCACTGTAAGCTATGATGAAATTTCTGTATTTCATTTCTTCTTACCAGCTTGTTTTATTTCTACCCAAAAAAACCTTTATTTTACATTTTCCTTTGTTAAATAATTTTTATAATTATTGTCCTTTTATTGTAGTTCAATATCTAGAGTTGTTTTAAAATTAATTTTTATTTTAGGGCAGCTTTAGGTTTACAAAATATTGAGCAGAAAGTACAATGTTATGCATTATGCAAGAACCATGGGACTATACCGTGCTAAGAGCAAACTCTGATGTGTAAACTCTGGACTTCAGTTGATAATGTAACAATAGTGGTTCATCAGTTGTAACGAATATACCACTATGCACAATGCTTTATGCAAATGTATGTCATGCACCCACCATTCCAATATCACACAGAATGGTTTTACTAGTTTCACTGCCCTAAAAATTCCTTTCTACTTATTCATTCCTACTTGAATTCCCTTCTAAACGTCTGTAACCACTGATCTTTTTACTGTCTTCATAGTTTTTGCCTTTTTCAAAATGTCATGTAATTGGAATTATACAGTAAGTTGCCTTTTCTGAATGCCTTCTTCCACTTAGCAATATGCGTTTAAGGTTCCTTCAATGGCTTATTTTGGTTTGGTAGTTTATTTCTTCTAATCATCGAACAATATTCCATTGCCTGGATATATCTCAGTTTGTTCATTCATTTATTGAAAGATATTTTGGTTGCTTCCAGTTTTTGCCAGTTATGAATAAAGCTACTGTAGACATTATTGTATGGTTTTCACCTCTTGCTCAGCCTTTTGCATTTTCATCTCTTTTGGGCAAATATATAAGAGTTGCGCTTGCTGACTGTATTGTTAGACTATATGTAGCTTAGTAAGAAACTGCCAAACTGTTTTTGAAAGTTGCTGTATCATTTTGTGTTCCCATTAGCAAAGAAAGAGAGTTATTTTTGTTCCCCGTCCTTGCCAATATTTGGATTTGTCAGTGTTTTGGAGATCAGCTATTCTAATAGGTGTGTCATGGTAACTCATTTTTTAAATTTGTGTCTTCCCGTAGATTTTTTAAACCTGTGTTTGTGAAAAAATTTTGCATTAGTTAATGTCCTAAGACTTCATCTGTAGAAAAAACAAACTGTCCTGCTATGCTCGTTATTTAATAATCCTTATGTGTTATATTTTATAGTCAGTCTGCCCAGATCCCTAAAATATGTTAAAAGTGGTCTAAAATAATTTACATAAGAGTAAGTATAGCTTTTAGCATTTGGAAAGCCAAATCTTAAAGAGCTTCTTTTGTAACAGTTATTCAAGTAGTGTCAAGGGCAGGACAATGTAGTAATTAAGAATTTTGACCTGCTATCAGACAGGTATGATTTGCCACCACTGTGCAACCTTGGGTAGGTCATGTAATCTCAAATATCAGATGAGGATAATAGTAGTGCCCACAGAACTGAGATATTATGAGGGAAAGTGAAATAATTTACAGTTATTTCAGAGACTGACTTGACAATTTGGTATCATAATTATTAATTCAGTTTTGCGGTTTTTTTTGTTTTGTTTTTTGTTTTTTGTTTTTGAGACGGAGTCTCACTCTTGTCGCCCAGCCTAGAGTGCAATGGCGTGGTTTCGGCTCACTGCAACCTCCGCCTCCTGGATTCAAGCGATTCTCCTGTCTCAGCTTCCTGAATAGCTGGGATTACATGCATCCACCACCATGCTGGCTAATTTTTGTATTTTTACTAGAGGTGGGGTTTCACCATTTGGGTAGGACTGGTCTTGAACTCCTGACCTCGTGATCCACCCGCCTTGGCTTCCCAAAGTGCTGGGATTACAGGCATGAGCCACCGCACCCAGCCCTAGTTCAGTCTTTTTTTAATGCTGGAATTTTTATATAGGGTTCATAAACTGAACAAATGCTAGCTAGTTAAAGAATCTTGCCATGTGAGAAAGTCTGTTTTATTCAATAGTTCTAATAACATGATATGCTTGTACATTAATTCATGTAGAGTATCAGAAATTTAAATTATTGATCATGCTTCCTTAAATAAACTAATGTCAAGGATTTCCTCTGAATGTATCAAATTCATATGTCTCACTTTACTAAAGTGAGTTATGACCTAACGTGGTAGTTTTGTTGCTATAACAATTTGAAACTGATATTTATTAGTTGTATTCTGCAGAGTCTTGTGAGAATTATTAATTCTAAAGTATATACTTTTTTTTAGCAGACAAAAAATAAACATTTGGGTTTACTTTAAAACTTAGTTTTCAACGTAATCTTCCAAATCTGCCTTGGTTTTTGCTAAGATTTTGATTTCAGATGACAGAGACAACTGTGTAGATTAGTATTCAAAGTGTAATCTTAGGAATGTTCAAGGGAAAAAAAATCCCACATGATAGTGGGATTCTGTAATGCTTTACTAGTTCAGAAGTTTTTACAGTTGATGGCTATAATGGTATAAAGGATATATCAGAATATAAAGAGGGCATAAATGGTCTGAATATAAAATAAAACTTGACCAATTATATCTGGTGTAACAAATCTTAGGGACATTTTGGTTTATTATTATTTCATTCCTCTCAGCTCATAACCTAAGCGGTATTTTAGTTTAAATGTAGAGCCTTTTGAAGCTATTTTTTAATTGAGATAACTAATTCTGCTTCTACATTAATAAATGCCCTGGCTAGCTTATAAAATTATCCTGTTATTTTCAGTTTATATGATAATTTGAAAAGATATATTTATACCTATCCATATTATTTTGGCATTTTAACATTGAATATTCTTTTAACATTGAATATTCTTTTTCTCTTACTATATTATGTTTTCTATGGTTTATGTGAATGGATGTAGTATTTCATTTTTAAATTAGAATTTTAGGTTGATTATTAGACATTAAGAAATTCAATGTTGGTATCTTTAAAACCAGTTAAGAGTTTTATTATCACTGTCTAATCACCAATACTATATGATACTTTGCTTGAAAGTGAGTGTAGCAAATTATTGACAAACTATTAAGGATCTACACATTGGAAAACAGGCTGTAGATTCTTATTTGCAGGATTAAGCCAGCTTAGCTGTGTGGGGGATTATAGATATGATACTTTCATTTTCTAAGCCAGCAATTTTTATCATTGAACAGAATCTTGTAATCATGTGTATAGGATGCATTAAACTAAATTTGGAGAGCATTCAGCATTTTCGGTTGCTGTACTACTAATGAGAATCGTAACTATGAAAAATAATGTGTTTTCTTTTGCCCTTTTAGACATATCAAATGATTTGAAAATAGCATTAAAGACTCTAACTCAAAAATTTAGGGCATCCAAATTTGAAATCTTTTGAAATGTAGGACATCCAAATTTGAAATCTTTTCAATATTGTGAGATAAATGTTCAACTTACTTATCTATGGAATCTCAATTTGATGAAAATATTGAATAGGGATAAACCAGGTAGATTTCTGTTTTTTTTTTTTTTTTACAATTACCTTGCAAATGACCATTTTTAAAAAATTTTATTATTATTGTACTTTAAGTTTTAGGGTACATGTGCACAACGTGCAGGTTTGTTTATATGTATACATGTGCCATGTTGGTGTGCTGCACCCATTAACTCGTCATTTAGCATTAGGTATATCTCCTAATGCTGTCCCTCCCCACTCCCCCCACCCCACAACAGTCCCCGGTGTGTGATGTTCCCCTTCCTGTGTCCATGAGTTCTCATTGTTCAATTCCCACCTGTGAGTGAGAACATGCAGTGTTCGGTTTTTTGTCCTTGAGATAGTTTGCTGAGAATGATGTTTTCCAGTTTCATCCATGTCCCTACAAAGGACATGAACTCATCATTTTTTATGGCTGCATAGTATTCTATGGTGTATATGTGCCACATTTTCTTAATCCAGTCTGTCCTTGTTGGACATTTGGGTTGGTTCCAAGTCTTTGCTATTGTGAATAGTGCCGCAGTAAACATACGTGTGCATGTGTCTTTATGGCAGCATGATTTATAATCCTTTGGGTATATACCCAGTAATGGGATGGCTGGGTCAAATGGTACTTCTAGTTCTAGATCCCTGAGGAGTCGCCACACTGACTTCCACAATGGTTGAACTAGTTTACAATCCCACCAACAGTGTAAAAGTGTTCCTGTTTCTCCACATCCTCTCCAGCACCTGTTGTTTCCTGACTTTTGAATGATGGCCATTCTAACTGGTGTGAGATGGTGTCTCATTGTGGTTTTGATTTGCATTTCTCTGATGGCCAGTGATGATGAGCATTTTTTCATGTGTCTTTTGGCTGCATAAATGTCTTCTTTTGAGAAGTGTCTGTTCATATCCTTTGCCCACTTTTTGATGGGGTTGTTTGTTTTTTCTTGTAAATTTGTTTGAGTTCATTGTAGATTCTGGATATTAGCCCTTGTCAGATGAGTAGGTTGCAAAAATTTTCTCCCATTCTGTAGGTTGCGTGTTCACTCTGATGGTAGTTTCTTTTGCTGTGCAGAAGTTCTTTAGTTTAATTAGATCCCATTTGTCAATTTTGGCTTTTGTTGCCATTGCTTTTGGTGTTTTAAACATGAAGTCCTTGCCCATGCCTATGTCCTGAATGGTATTGCCTAGGTTTTCTTCTAAGGTTTTTATGGTTTTAGGTCTAACATGTAAGTCTTTAATCCATCTTGAATTAATTTTTGTATAAGGTGTAAGGAAGGGATCCAGTTTCAGCTTTCTACATATGGCTAGCCAGTTTTCTCAGCACCATTTATTAAATAGGGAATCCTTTCCCCATTGCTTGTTTTTGTCAGGTTTGTCAAAGATCAGATAGTTGTAGATATGAGGCATTATTTCTGAGGGCTCTTATTATTAGTAAATACTCTTATCTGTAAAGGTTAGAGGATTTCTTGTTTTACTTGTATAGGGACCAGATATTTTTAAAGGCTCTGTCACTACAGTACATACAAATTCTACGTAAATTAGAAAAAGATGATTTTTAATGTACTATTAAGCTTGCAAAAAATAAGAGAATCTTTGTGGGGCATCCATACATATATAGATACATGTAAAGATAAAATAGTTGAACCTGTAGTGAGGATTTGTGAGTGATAGGTGAATGCACAAGATGGGGTTGTCTTGAGGTCAAATATCCACATCAGTGATGGGATCAATACTCTGTGCTTTGGGGATGTAGCAAGATGGAAGAAGAAACTTGAGAATCTTGCATTACACCAACACCTAGGGTAGTGGCTAACATGATCCTTAATTGGTAACAACATGTCACTCCCGTAAGAAACAAATGCAGTTCGTCTGTAGAGGATCACATTTTTAGTTTTAGCCACCAGAATTCGTATATTAAGGTTAGACAAATATAAGCTCACAGTAAAAAAATTGCCAATCTCATAAACTAGAAGCTGTGAATGAGAGCAGAAAAAATAAAAACAATGCAAAATGGCTTTTAGACTCCTGAAGAACTTCACAAGGATGCTATGGATTTCAGATAGTAGAATTATCTGATAAAGAATCTAAGGTGTCTGTAAATGAAATACTTTAAAATATGGAATAAAAAATTGAGAAACAAGTGACTTAAAAATTACTAGGTAGATCTGAAAATGAACCAATAGAGCATTTAGAAATAAAAATAAAATTGTTGAAATAAAAGAGCAGGTACACTAAACACAAGATTACAAAAAGCTAAAGAGCAAATTAGAGGTCTGGCAGATAGAATCAGTGAAATTATCCAGAATGCCTCATAAAGACTAGGTTATGAAGAATATGAAGGAGAAATTTAAAAATTATGGAGGATCCAATGAGGCTTTAATATAAGCCTTACTGGAAAAAGAAAGCCAGGAAACTCTAAAAGAAAATTTGTAGGATCCTCTCAATACATGCAGGAACAGTATTTGACAGAATCCAACATCTATGTCTGATAAAAAATTCTAGGCAAACTAGAAATATAGAGGGAATCTTTCTCAACCTAATAAAAGGCGTCTAAGAAAAACGAACAGGTAAAATCAGACTGAGTGCAGTGGTTCATGCCTGTAATCCCAGCATTTTGTGAGTCCAAGGTGGGTTGGGTCAGTTGAGTTCAGGAGTTTAAGAACAGCCTGGCCAACATGGTGAAACCCTGACTCCACTAAAAATACAAAAAAGGCCAGGCGCTGTGGCTCACGCCTGTAATCCCAGCACTTTGGGATGCTGAGGCAGGCAGATCACCAGGTCAGGAGATTGAGACCATCCTGGCTAACACGGTGAAACCCCGTCTCGACTGAAAATACAAAAAATTAGCTGGGCGTGGTGGCGGACACCTGTGGTCCCAGCTACTTGGGAGGCTGAGGCAGGAGAATTGCATGAATCCGGGAGGTGGAACTTGCAGTGAGCCAAGATCGGGCCACCCCACTCCAGCCTGGGCGACAGAGTGAGACTCCGTCTCAAAAAAAAAAAAAAAAAAAAAAAAATTAGCCAAGCATGATGGCACGTGCCTGTAGTCCCAGCTACTCTGGAGGCCAAGGCAGGAGAGAATCACTTGAACCTGGGAAGCGGAGGTTGCAGTGAGCAGAGATCGCACCACTGCACTCCAGCCTGGGTGACAGAGCAAGACTCCGCCTCAAAAAAAAAAATTATATTTAATGGTGGAAACCTAATGTTTCTCCCCTAAAATAGGGAAAGGATTTCTTTTTGTTTTTACTACTTCTGTTTAACGTTGTTCTAGCTAGTGGAATAGGCAAGAAAAATAAAAAGATTCCAGTTTAGAAGAGAAGAAAATTATCTTTATAGATTACATGATTGACTCTATGGAAAATCCATTGGAACCCACAAAAGCTATTAGGGCTAAGTCAATATATAAAAGTCAGTTGTACTTCTTTAAATTGGTAATGTGCAGTTAAGATGTATGTTTAAAAATATGTACAATTCAGTATAATATGCAAAAGTTAGTTGTACTTTTATATATTAACAATGTACAATCCATTGTTCAGGAATTGATCAACGTTAAAAACTCCAGAGCCAGGCATGTTGGTACATGTGTGTAATCCCAGCTATTCAGCAGGCTGAAGCGGGAGGATCACTTGAGCCCAGGAGTTCGAGACTGCAGTGAGCTATAATGGCATCACAGCACTCCAGCTTGGGCAACAAAGCAGGACTCTTATCTCTTTAAAAAAAAAAAAAAAAAAAAGAAAAATTCTAATATTGATAACTGTACTGTGGTTACACAGGAAAATGTCTTTATTCCTAGGAGATCACTTAATTATTTAGTGGTACAGAGCCATGATGTGTGCAACTTACTTTCAGATGGTTCAGAGACAGATAAAATGAGGATGGTTAAGTAAATGTGGGTCGTGTTAACCAGTGGTAAATATGAGTATGCAAATAATGAGTGGGTTTTCGGGGGGCTATTCCTGCATCTTTTCTGTAAATTCAAAATTATATCAAATTAGAAATTAGAAAATAAGAGGACAATAAGAAAAACTTTATGCTAACTAATTTTTAAATACAAGTAGAAATGGACAGATTTCTAGAAAAATACAATTCTCCAAAACCGCTCAAGTAGAATTAGAAGCCATTCACAGTCCTGTAGCCTTTAAAGAAATTCAATCAGTAGTTTAAAGTCTACAGATCAAGAAACTAGTAGGCCCATATGGTTTTTCAAGAAAACTCTACCAAACTTTCAAGGAACAGATTATGAAGTTTTTCTAGAGAAGACCCCTTGCCCAACTCTTTCTGTGAAACTAGTATGACCTCTGTAACAAGACCAGTTTAGGGTTACAAGAAAGAAAAAGTACAGTCCAGTCATGCTCAGGAATATATATTGAAAAATTTTCAGTATTACCACAGAAGTGCAGCAGTATATGTAAATGATATAACTATCAAAATAGATGTAGAAAGAGTATTTGACAAAATTCTTTTTTTTTTTTTTTTGAGACGGAGTCTCACTCTGTCACCCAGGCTGGAGTTCAGTGGTGCGATCTCGGGTCACTGCAACTTCCACCTTCCAGGTTCAAGCGATTCTCCTGACTCAGCCTCCTGAGTAGCTGGGACTACAGGTGTGTGCCACCACCCCTAGCTATTTTTTTGTATTTTAGTAGAGACGGGGGTTTCACCATGTTGGCCAGGATGGTCTCCATCTCCTGACCTCGTGATCCACCCGCCCTAGCCTCCCAAAGTCCTGGGATTGCAGGCATGAGCCACCGCGCCTGGCCCTCAATGCCCTTTATCCTTGCTTATTTTCTGCATTGTACTGGAGGACTGACCCAGCATAGTAAAAGAAGAATAAGAAATAATAGAATTCAAATACATGTTAAAAATTTTTTAAGTTTTAAAATGTTTTTAATGAACACATAACAGTTGTACTATTCATAGAGTACATAGTGATGTGATACATATAATGTATAGTGATCAAATCAGGGTAATTCGCATATCCATCTCAAACATTTATCATTTCTTTGTGTTGGGAACATTCACTATCCTCCTTCTAGCTATTCAAAACTATATAATGTATTATTGTTACAGAGTTCAAATGTTTGAGAGGAATTCATTTCTATTGTTTATCTGCACATTTGAACAAATTGCAGACCTATCAAAATCTATAGAAAGCTACATGTAATATCAAAATAATCTATGAATGCCTATAATTCTATTTAAGGGTGATATCTTCTTGCTTTGTTTCTAACTTTTATACTGATTCATTGTCTCTCTGTCATCCCCTTCCCCAGTGGTAATTATTTACCTATAAATTTTTAATCCTGTATATCACATATTTGAGTTATAAAGTCCTAGAAATGAACACAACCCAAAGTATAACAGTTTTTTCCTGATTAGGATCATATGTAATACCTCTTTTTAACAACATTTGAAAGAATGTCAGGTGGGATGGAGGAAAGTTCTCCCCAAACTGTTTAGTTATTTGAGTGAATCAACTTATTTATAGTCAGAATCACTTTCTGTTTGTCTCTCTTTCTTTGATGCAGTCATTGCTTGGGTATATAATATATGTGAAAATTTCTAGAATATTCTAGTACATTATGATATACCAATCATTTTTCATCAAAATTAAAATGGTGAACACTTTCTCAGTCTTAAAGTTAGAAACTTGCTGAATATTTAAACGGTTTTACCTTTTCATACAAATGGGTTAATATCCTCCTGTTGATGGGGAACATCACACACCGGGGCATGTCGTGGGGTGTGGGGAGGGGGGAGGGATAGCATTAGGAGATATACCTAATGTAAATGACAAGTTAATGGGTGCAGCACACCAACATGGCACATGTATACATATGTAACAAACCTGCACATCGTGCACATGTACCCTAGAACTAAAAGTATAATAATAAAAAAGAAAAAAAATCCTCCTGTTTATGTGGTGTTAGAAAACCTACAGTGAGCAGATACATATGGGTAGAAGTTAGATGAAAGTGTGAACAGTTCCTTGTCTTTAAAGTTGGCTCCAATTATTTTCTCCTTTTGGTTTTTCTCTTTATTTCCTAGGGAATGCTTAAATAGACTAAAAAAAATCACCGTATGACCCATAGAGAAAAGTGATATCTAATAATGAAGTGAATGTTTTACAAAATTTTCTTGAACAAGTTTTGCCTAGGCACTGGGACACAAAGTTGAACAAAGTGACCTAGTCCTTGCCTTCCAAAAGCTGCTTTCCCCCCTTGTTTCCTTTCCAGTCACAGTTGTTTCCCTCAAGGAACCCTTCACAAAGCTTATTTTAATATTCCATGGAAATATTAACAGAAAATATCCTTCAGTAGTTTTAAGTGGTAAAATATTAAATTATCTGAAGAAAGAAAGCTTATAATGGGAAGGCCTAAAGAAATGTTTCCATAATATGTTTGTTCTTGATGTGTAAAGATGGTATTTAGAAACTGTAGAAAATGGAAGATTCTGTCAGAGTAATAGGCTTTTCTAGCAATCAGTTATGAATTTTTCTTTCACTTCCTCAAAATTCTATACAGCATCTATTAGTTTACGTAAGGAATTTGCCGATACTAAAACTACTTTTTTTAAGTAAAAGTGAAAGATATTATTGGTTCTGTTATATAATTAATGCATGAGTATTATACTTAAGCTATACAAAATTGTACATAATGTATATTCTGATTTTCTGATACAAAGCAAAGTAACACCAGATTAGGCTGCTTGCTCAGATAGCAAAATATGCTGAAATGAAATATGGTTTGTTTATTTTTAGTAATCCAATATAAATTTGACATACTCTTAGGTGGGCATATAAATAGTTTCACTCCAACCTAATTCATGTGATTTCTTGTGTTTATTTTTTAATTGTGATAAAAGAATTAGTTTAAGAATTACATTACTTAGAACTTATCAACTTAAGTCTAAGTGTACAGTACAAAAATTGTATTACCTGTATGTTCTCTGATCCTCTCGGTTGTGCAACAGATCTCTAGATCTTTTTCATCTTACAAAACTGAAATTCTGTATCCATTGAACACCAACTCCCATTTCCCTACCCCTTACTTTCCCCTGGCAAACACTACTCTACTTTCTAAGTGCCCGACTACTTTAGATACCTAATATAAATTGAATGATACAGTATAGGCATGACTTGTTTTATTGTGCTTCACCTCTATTGTGCTATACAGATACTGCATTTTTATTTTTATTTATTTTTTTGTTTTTACAAATTTAAGGTCAGTGACAATTCTGCATCAAGCAAACCTGTAGGTGCCATTTTTCCAACATATGCTTATTTGTGTCTCCATGTCACTTTTGGTAATATTGTCACAATATTTCAAATTTTTTTGTTATTTTCTCTGTTAAGGTGATCAGTGATCTTTGATGTTACTATTGTATTGTTTTGGGGCACCATGAACAGCCCCCATATAAGATGGCAAACTGAATCAGTAAGTGTGTGTGTTCTGACTGCTCCACCAACTGGCCATTCTCCCAACCTGTCACTCTCCTCAGGCTTCCCTGTTTCCTGAGACACAACAATATTGAAGTTAGGCCAACTAATAACCCTACAGTGACCTCTAAGTGTTCAAGTGACAGTAACGGTCACATGCCTCTCATTTTAAATCAAAAGCTAGAAATGAGTAAGCCTTGTGGAGAAGACATGTTGAAATCTGAGAAATGCTGAAAACTAGGTTTCTTATACTAGTTAGCCAAGTTGTAAATGCAAAGGAAAAGTTCTTGAAAAAATTAAAGAAGCTATTCCAGTGAATACATGAATGATAAGAAAGTAAAACAATCGGCCAGGCCCGGTGGCTCATGCCTGTAATCCCAGCACTTTGGGAGGCCGAGGTGGGGAAATCACCTGAGGTTGGGAGTTCAAGACCAGCCTGACCAACATGGAGAAACCCCATCTCTATGAAAAATACAAAATTAGCCGGGTGTGGTGGCACATGCCTGTAATCCCAACTACTCAGTAGGCTGAGGCAGGAGAATTTCTTTTTTTTTTTTTTTTTGAGACAGAGTCTCGCTTTGTCCCCCAGGCTGGAGTGCAGTGGCACAATCTCGGCTCACTGCAGGCTCCGCCTCCCAGGTTCACGCCATTCTCCCTCAGCCTCCCGAGTAGCTGGGACTACGGACGCCCGCCACCGCGCCCAGCTAATTTTTTTATATTTTTAGTAGTGATGGGGTTTCACTGTGGTCTCGATCTCCTGACCTCGTGATCCACCCGCTTTGGCCTCCCAAAGTGCTGGGATTACAGGTGTGAACCACCGCGCCCGGCCAGGAGAATTTCTTGAACCTGGGAGGTGGAGGTTGTGGTGAGCCCCGATTGTACCAGTGCACTCCAGCCTGGACAACAAGAGCGAAACTCCGTCTAAAAAAAAATGAAATAAAGTAAAACAATCTTATTGCTGATATGACGAAAGTTTGAGTTGTCTGAATAGAAGATCAAGCCAGCCACAACCTTCCTTTAAGCTAAAGCCTAATCAAGAGCAATATCCTAATTCTTAAATTCTGTGACGGCTGAGGTAGGTGACGAAGCTGCACGTTTTCTTGTTGGAAGCTAGCAGAGATTAGTTCATGAGATTTAAGGGGAAAAAGCTACTCCTATAACATAAAAGTACAATGTGAAGCAGCAAGTGCTAATATAGAAACTATGGCAAGTTATTGAGAAGATCTAGCTAAAATCATCGATGAAGGTAGCTACACTAAAATCACAGATTTTCAATGTAGATGAAGTAGCCTTAGAAGAGGATGCCAACTAGGACTTTCATAGTTAGAGAGCAGAAGTCAATACCTGGCTTCAAAGCTTCAAAGGATAGGCTGATTCTCTTTTTAGGTCTAATGCCCCTGGTAACATTAAGTGGAAACCAGTGCTAATTTACCATTCCACAAATCCTAGGGCCTTTAAGAATGATGCTAAATCTGTTCTGCTTGTGCTCTATAAATTGAACAGTAAAGCATAGGGGATAGCACATCTGTTTATAGTGTGGTATGCTGAACATTTTAAGCCTACTGTTAAGACCTGCTCAGAAAAAAAAAAAAAAAATCCTTTCAAACTGTTACTCATCATTGATAATATACCTACTCACCTAAGAACTCTGATTGAGATGTATAAGGACACTAATGTTGTTTTCATGCATGCTAACATAACATCCATTCTACAGCCCATGATTAAGGAATAATTTTGACTTTCAAGTCTTATTATGTATTTTTGGGTTTTTTTGTTTTTTGTTTTGAGACAGGGTCTCCCTCTGTCTCCTAGGTGGGAGTACAGTGGTGCGATCTCAACTTACTGCAATCTCTGCCTCCCAGGCTTAAGTGATCCTCTAGCCTTGGCTTCCCAAGTAGCTGGGACTGCAGGCATGAGCCACCACACCTGACTAATTTTTGTGTTCTTTGTAGAGATAGGGTTTTGCCATGTTGCCCAGGCTGGTCTCAAACACCTGAGCTCAAGCAATCTGCCAGCCTCAGCATCCCAAAGTACTGGGATTGCAGGCATGAACCACCATGCCTGGCCTTATTATTTCTTTTTAATTTTTGTTACTTTAATTTTAACTTTTACTTAGATTTTAAATTCATGTTTGTTACATGGCATATTGCATGATGCTGGGATTTGGGGTATACGTGATCCCATCCCCAGGTAGTGAGCACAGAACCCAATAGTTTTTCAGCCTTTGCCCCCTCCCTCCTTGCCTCCTCTAGTAGACCCCACTGTCTCTTGTTGCCATCTTCATGTCTATGAGTACCTAATATTTAGCTCTCACTTATAACTGAGGATATGTGGTAATTGGTTTTCTGTTCCTGTGTTAATTTGCTTAGGATAATGGCCTTCAGCTATATCCATGTTGCTGTAAAAAAACATTATTTCATTCTTTGTTTGGCTGTGTAGTATTCCATGGTGTTTACATGCCACATTTTTGTTATCCAATCTACTATTGATGGACACCTAAGTTGATTCTCTGTCTTTGCTATTGTGAATAGCACTATGATGAACATACAAGTGCATGTGCCTTTTTGGTAGAATGATTTATTTTATTTTGAATATATGCCTAATAATGGGATTGCTGGGTTGAATAGTAGTTCTGTTTTAAGTTCTTTGAGAAATCTTCAGATTGCTCTCCATAATGGCTGAACTAATTTACATTACCAGAAATAATGTATAAGCATTTCCTTTTCTCTGCAGCCTCGTCAGCATCTGTGGGTTTTTTGGGTTTTGTTTTTTTGTTTTTGAGACAGAGTCTCGCTCTGTTGCCCAGGCTGGAATTTAGTGGCGTGATCTTGGCTCACTGCAACCTCTACCTCCCAGGTTCAAGCAATTCTCCTGCCTCAGCTTCCCGAGTAGCTGAGATCACAGGTGCCCACCACCATGCCCAGCTAATTTTTGTACTTTTAGTAGAGGCAGGGTTTCATCAGGTTGGCCATGCTTGTCTCAAACTCCTGACCTCAGGTGACCCGCCTGCCTCAGCCTCCCAAAGTGCTGGGATTATAGGTGTGAGCCACCGCACCCAGCCTGTAATGTGTTTTTTTGTTTTGTTTTGTTTTACTCTTTTATAATAGCTATTCTGATGGTTATCTCATTGTGGTTTTGATTTGCATTTCTCTAATGATCGAATGTTGAGTATTTTTTCAATTGTTTGTTGACTCCTTGTATGTCTTCTTTTGAGAAGTACCTGTTCATTTCTTTTGTCCACTTTTTAATGAGATTATTTGTTTTTTGACTGTTGAATTGTTTAAGTTCCTTACAGATTCTGGATATTAGACCTTTGTTGGATGCATAGTTTGTGAATATTTCCTTCTATAGTGTAGGTTGTTGGTTTACTCTTTTGGTAGCTTCTTTTGCAAAGCAGCTCTTAAGCCTAATTAGGCCTCACTTTGTCAATGTTTTTGTTGCAATTGCTTTTGAAGACTTTGTCTTAAATTTTTTCCCAAGGCGAATGTCCAGAATGGTATATCCTAGGTTTTCTTTTAGAATTTTTGTAGTTTGTGGTCCTACATTTAAATCTTCAATCCACCTTAGTTAAGTTTTGCATATAGTAAAAGGTAGGGATCCAGTTTTATTCTTCTGCCTATGGCTAACCAGTTATCCCAGGACCATTTATTGAATAAAGAGTCCTTTCTCCATTGCTTATTTTTGTAGACTTTGTCAGAGATCAGATGGCTGTAGGTGTGAGGCTTTATATCTGAGTTCTCCATTCTGTTCCATTGGTCTGTCTGTTTTTGTATCAGTACTATGCTGTTTTGCTTACCATAGCCTTGTACTATAGTTTGATGTTGAATAATGTGATGTCTTCAGCTTTGTTCTTTTTGCTTAGGATGCTTTAGCTATTTCAGGCTCTTGTTTTGGTTCCATATGAAGTTGAGAATACTTTTTCTAATTTTGTGAAAAATGAAATTGGTAGTTTGATGGGAATAGTGTTGAGTCTGTAGATTACTTTTGGCACTATGACCATTTGAATGATATTGATTCTTTCAGTCCATGAGCATGGAAAGTTTTTCCATTTGTTTGTGTCATCTGTGATTTCTTTCAGCAGCATTTTTTAGATCTTATGGAGATCTTTCACTTTCATGGTTAGATGTATTCCTAGGTATTTCATTTTTTGTGTGTGGCTATTGTAAATGGGATTACATTCTTCATTTGGCTCTCAGCTTGGATATTATTGTTGTATAGAAATGCTACGGATTTTTATACGTTGGTTTTGTTTCCTGAAACTTTGCTACAGTCACTTGTCAGTTCCTGGAACTTTTGGTGTAATCTTTAGGATTTTTTAGTTGTAAGATTATATTGTCAGAGAAGGCATAATTTTGACATCCTCTTTTCCAAATTGGATGCTATTTTTTCTTTCTCTTGCCTGATTGTTCTGGCTAACACTTCAACTACTATATTGAATAGGAGTTGTGAGAGTGGGCATCCTTGTCTTGTTCCTGTTCTCAAGGGGAATGCTTCCAGTATTTTTCCATTCAGTATGATGTTGGCTGAAGGTTTGTCATAGATGGCTCTTCTTGTTTTGAGGTATGTTCCTTTGATGCCTAGTTTCTTGAAGATTTTTATGAAGGATATTAGATTTCATTGAAAGCTTTTGTCAGCATCTATTGAGATGATCATATGGTTTTTGTTTTTAATTCTGTTTATATGTTTAATCACCTTTATTGATTTACATATGTTGAAACAACCTTGCATCCCAGGAATGAAGCCAACTCGATCACGGTGAATTAACTTTTTGATGTGCTGTTGGATTCCATTTGCTAGTATTTTGTTGGGAATTTTTACATCTGTGTTTATCAGGAATGTTGTCTGGTGGTTTTCTTTGGTCATTTTGCCTTTGCCACATTTTGGTATCAGGGTGATGCTGGCATCATATTATGAGTTAGGGAGAAGTCCCTCCTTAATTTTTTTTAGGGGGATTGGAGGAGAATAGTTTCAGTAGTATTGGTGCCAGCTCTTTTTTATGTCTGATAGAATTCTGCTGTGAATCAGTCTGGCCCAGGGCTGTTTTTTGCTTGGTAGATTTTATTACTGATTCAGTTACAAAACTTGATATTGGTCTGTTCAGGGTTCCAGTTTCTTCCTGATTTGATCTTGGGAGATTGTGTGTTTCCAAGAATTTATTCATTTCCTCTAGATTTTCTAATTTGTATGCATAGAGATGTTCCTAATAGTCTCTGAGGAGCTTTTGTATTTCTGTGGGATCGGTTGTAATGTTGCCTTTGTCATTTCTGATTGTGCTCATTTGGATCTTCTTTTTTTTCTTTGTTAATCTAGCTAGTGGTCTATCAGTCTTGTTTACTCTTTCAAAGAACCAATTTTTGGTTTTATTGATTCTTTGTCTGGATTTTTGGGCCTCAATTTTGTTCAGTTCCACTCTGATTTTAGTTATTTCTTTTCTTCTGCTAGCTTTAGGGTTACTTTGTTAATTTCTTTGTTCTTGGTTTTTCTAACTCCTCTATGTGTGATGTTAGATGATTAATGAGAGATCTTTCTTTTTGAGGTAGGTATTTGGCACTGAAAACTTTCCTCTTAACACTGCTTTTGCTGCGTCACAGAGATTTTGGTATGTTATGTCTTTTCATTTTTTTCAAAGAATTTTTTTTATTTCTGACGATTTTGTTGTTTGCCCAAAAGTCATTCAGGGACATGTTGTTTAATTTCCATGTAATTGTGTGAGTTTTGGCAGATCTTCTTGGTATCAATTTCTGTTTTATTCCACTGTGGTCCAAGATTATGATTGGTATTTGAATTTATTTTTAATTTATTGAGACTTGCTTTATGGCATAGCATGTGGTGAATCTTGGAGTTTGTTCTGGGTGCAGATGGGAACATATATACCGTAGTTGATGGGTGGAGTATCCTGTAGATATCTATTAGGTCCAGTTGGTTAAGTGTTGAACTTAAGTCCAGAATTTCTTTGTTAGTTTTCTACCTCCATGATCTATGGAATGCTCTCAATGGGGTACTGAAGCCCCCCACTATAATTTTGTGGCTGTCTATATATGTTTTGCAGGTCTGTGAGAACTTGTTTTATGGATCTGTGTGCCCCAGTGTTGGGTGCATGTATATTTAGGATAGTTAAGTCTTTTTGTTGAATCGAGCACTTTTTCATCATATAATGCCTTTCTTTATTGTTTTTTACTGTTGTTGGATTAAAGTCTGTTTTATCTGATGTAAGAACAGTGACCTCTGCTCTTTTTTATTTTCCATTTGTGTGATAGATCTTTCTCCAACCCTTTACTTTGAGCTGATAGGTGTTACTGCATGTGAGATCGGTCTCTTGAAGATAGCACATAGATGAATCTTGTTTGTTTTACCCAATTTGCAATTCTGTGTCTTTTACCTGGAGCATTTAGGGTATTTACATTCAAGGTTTATATTGATATCTGAGGTTTTGAGCTATTATGAAGTTGTTAGCTGGTTGCTTTGTAGTTTCTATTGTGTGGTTGATGTATAGGATGTGTTGGCCCTGTAACGTGTGTGTGTTTTTGTGGTAACAGGTATCATTCTTTCATTTCCATGGTTAGAACTCCCTTAAGGATCTCTTGTTGAGTATCTATTCTTATGCTTGTTAGCCATTTTAATATCATCTTTGGAGAAAAATCTATTGAAGTCCTTTGTCTATTTTAAATCAGGTTATTTTTCGCTGTTACTAGATGTTCTAGATATTAACTTATTGTCTAATATATGGGTAGCAAATATTTTATCCCATTCTGTAGGTTGCTTTTACTCTCTATTGTTTCCTCTACTGCATAGAAATCTTCAAGTTTGATGCAGTGTAATTTGTTTATTTTTGCTTTTGGTATCATATATAAGTAATTGCCAAATCCAGTGTCATGGAGCTTTTCCTTATTTTGGTCTGGGAGCTATGGCTTTAGGTCTTATATTTAAGTCTAATCTTTTAAATTAACTTTTATGTATGGTATAAGGTAAGAATTCAGCTTCTTTCCTTTGCATGTGTATGTATATCTAGTTTTCCCAGTAGCATTTATTGAAGAGGCTATTCTTTCCCCATTTTATAGCCTTGGTGTACTTGTCAAAGATCATATGGCCGTATGCTTGAGGGTTTATTTCTGGGCTATCTGTTCTATGCCGTTGGTCTATATGTCTTGTTTCATACTGGTACCATACTGTTTTGATTATGGAAGCTTTGTAATATATTTTGAAGTCAGAATGTATGAAACCACTAGTTTTGTTTTCCCTTCTCAAAAAAGATATTTGAGGTCCTTGAGACTTCATATGAATTTTAGGATTTTTTTTCTTATTTCTACTAAAAATGCCATTGAGATTTCTTCAGCACAAAAATTGATTTCCTTTTATTGAAGAAAAATGTAGTTGTGGACAAAAACGTGGGTTTTTGTTGATGGCAGCCCATTGTTCAGTGCATCATGGTAACATTATGCAGCTTTAATGCTGAAGTGGAATACATGTCAATTCTGAAGATACTGGTTTTCATCCTGTTTTTAAAAATATATACGTAATTTCTGTACATATTCATGGGGTACTTATGATATTTTCTTTCATGCATAGAATATAATGATCAAGTTAGGGTGTTTAGGGTATTCATCTCCTCAGGTACCTATTTCCATGTGGGAACATCTCAAGTCCTGTCTTCAAGCTATTTTGTAATAAAAAATACATTGTTGTTAACTATAGCCACCTTACTCTGCTATTGAACATTAGAACTTATTTCTTCTAACTGTATGTTTTTACCCATTTACCAACCCCCACTTTCTCCCCCACCCAAAACACACACCCCTTCCCAGCCTCTTTGATATCTATCCTTCTACTCTCTCCCTCCATGAGATCAAAAATTTAAGCTCCCATATATGAGCAAAAATGTGCAATCTTTTGTCTTTCTGTGCTTGGCCTGTTTCACTTAATGACTTGCAGTTCCATCAGCATTGCTGCAGATGTCCAGATTTCATTCTCTTTTTGTGGCCAAGTAATATCCCATTGTGTACATATGTCATGTTTTCTTTATCCATTCATCCTTCAATGGACGCTTAGGTTGATTTCATATCTTTGCTTCTGCGAATAGTGCTACAATAAACATAAGCCCCTTTGATACACTATATCCTTTTCTTTAGATAAATACCCAGTAATGAGATTGCTGAAGTATATGGTAGTTCTCTTTTTAGTTTTTTGAGAAATCTCTGTACTGTTTTCCATAGTGACTATATTAATTTACCTTTCCGCCAACAATTCATAAGTGTTCCCTTTTCTCTGCATCCTCACCAGTATCTGTTATTTTTTGTTTTTTTTAATAGTCCTTCTAACTGGGGTAAGGTCATATCTTGTTGTGGTTTTGATTTGCATTTCCCTGATGATTAGTGATGTTGACAATTTTTTAATGTACCTGTTGTCCATTTCTATGTCTTCTCTTGAGGAATGTCTATTCCTGTCCTTTGCCCACTTTTTAATGGGATTATTTGTTTCTTACTGTTGAATTGACTGAGTTCTTTCTATGTTCTGGATATTTGGCCCTCTGGCTCCCAGGTGGTCTGCAGTGGTCTTGGCTGTGGCTGCAATGAGCTGCTTGGGTCATTCCCCAGGCCCACAGGTGGCATATGCAAGTGAGTGACTGCTGTGGTAGTAGCGGTAGGCTGGGTTATTTGAGAACCTGCTATACATCATTTTGTTTAAAATTACAATTCAAAAACCCTGTCAGTGACATTGAGGAATGTTGTGAACTCATAAATTGATGTAAAATTTTTTATTTTGTAATATATGTACATATTTTCAGGTATATATGATAATTTGTTACATTCATATAATGTGTAAAGATCAAATCAAGGTAATTGGGATATCCATCGCCTTAAGTATATATTTTATTTATGAATTTGAATTATTTTCTTCCAGCCATTTTGAAATGTGCAATAGATTATTGTTAACTGTCATCACCCTGCTGATCTATCGAACTCTGGGTCTTATTTCTTCTATCTAACTGTATGTTTGTAGTCATCAATCAGCCCCTCTTTGTGTCTCTCTCCCCTCGATTTTTTCCAACATCTGGTAACCACCAGTCTACTCACTGTCTTCATGAGATCCACATTTCTAGCTCACACATAGTGTAATAATATGCAATATTTGTGTTTGTATGCTTGGTGTATTTCACTTTTCATACAGTTTCAGCCATGTTGCTGCAAATGAAAGGATTTCACTCTTTTTTATGACTGAATAATATTCTACTGGGTATATATGCCACATTTTATTTATTTATCCCTTGATGGACAATTAGGTTGATTTCATACTTTGGCTATTGTGAATAGTGCTTCATTAAACAAGGGAGTACAGATATCTTTTTGATATATTTTATTTCTTTCTTTTGGATGATCTGGCCATTACTGAGAGTGGGGTGTTGAAGTTCTCTACTATTACTGTGTTGCCATCTATCTCTCCTTTTAGATATGTTAATGTTTCCTTTATATACTTGGATGTTTCAATATTGGGTGCATACATATTTATAATTGTTATAAATCTTCTTGCCAAATTGACCCCTTTCTCATTATGTAGTGATCTTTGTCCTTTTTATAGTCTTTAGCTTGTAGTCTCTTTTATCTGATATAAGTATAGTTTTTCCTGCTCTTTTTGGTTTCCAGTTGCATAGAATATCTTTTTGCATCCCTTTACATTCAGTTCATGTGTGTCTTTGTAGGTGAAGTAGGTTTCTTGCAGGCAGTGTATAGTTGAGTCTTGTTTCTTGATCCATTCAGCTACTCTGTGTCTTTTATTATAATTGTGCAATTGAATCCATTTACATTCACTTATTACTAATAAGAACTCACTACTGCCATTTTGTTGTTTGTTTCTGGTTGTTTTGTAATTCCTCTCTTCCTTTTTCCCTTTCTTACTGTGTTTTGTTAGTGCTTAAGTAATTTTTGTCTGATAGTATGTTTTAATTTGTTGCTTTTTATTTTTAGTAAATGTTTTAGAGATTTTTGAATCATTGTTATGAGGCTTACAAAAAACATAAGTTGTTTTGTTTTATTTTATTTTATTTTATTTTATTACTTTTTCGCTTGAAGTCTTGCTCTGTAGCCCAGGCTGGAGTGCAGTGGTGCGATGTCAGCTCACCGCAACCTCCACCTCCCAGGTTCAAGCGATTTTCCTACCTCCTCCTCCTGAGTAGCTGAGATTACAGGTGCACACCACTGCACCTGGCTATTTTTTGTATTTTTAGTAGAGACAGGGTTTCACCATGTTGGCCAGGCTGGTCTTGAACATAAGTTATTTTAAAGAGATGACAACTTAGATGACAAAAGATACAAAGAAAGAAAAAACTTTAAAAACTTTACATTTTAACTCCATTCTCCTATATTCTGACTTTTTGTTTGCTCAATTTACTTTTTTTACTGAGAAACACCTGTGAATCAGTTTACATATTTTTGTGTTGCCTATAAATATAAAACATGTCAATCTTTAAATATCAATATATCTAGCAGATTGCTATAGCTATTATTGTTTTTCATAGATGTGTCATGCTAGAGTTATGAGTGGATCACACAGCACAGTTACAGTATTAGAGTATTCTGGTTTTGTTTGCGTACTTAATTTTACTGATGGGTTTTATACCTTCAGATGTTTTTTGTTTATTTGCATATTACTGTTTTTTTTTTCTTTCAGAATTTTAAGAACTCCATTTAGTATCTCTTGTAAGACAGGTCTGATGGTGGTGAATCCTTTCAACTTCTGTCTTCTTCCTTTTTGAAGCATAGCTTTGTTGGATACAGTATTTTGGATAGCATTTTTTTTTTTTTTTTACTTTGAAAATGTTATCCCACTCTGTCCTGGCCTGTGTGGTTACCATTGAGAAGTCTGTTGCCAGACCAATTGTAGTGCTCCTTTATATAGTATTAGTTTCTTTTGCTGCTTTTAGGATCTTCTCTTTGTCCTTGGCCTTTGAGATTTTAATTATTATATGCCTTGGGGTAGTTTTATTTGATTCTAATCTGTTTGATTTTTTTCAACCTTCCTGTAACTGGATATTCATAGCTTTCTCAAATTTTGGAAGTCTTTTTTATAATCTTCAAGCTTGGAATACTTCTGTAAGATCAACTTCTTTAGCTTCGGCTTATGAGTGGAAACATGCAGCATTTATCTTTCTGTTCCTGGCTTATCTTACTTAACATAATGTCCTCCACCCTCATTCATGTTCCCTTGAATGACAGGATTTCGTTCTTTTTATGGCTGAATAGTATTCTATAGTGTGGATTTACCACATTTTCTTAATCCATTTCTCTGTAGATACTTAGGTTGATTCCATATCTTGACTAGTGCTGCAGTAAACATGAAAATGAAGATACCTCTTTGACATACTGATTTCCTTTCCTTTGGATATATACCTAGTACTGAGATTGCAGGAATTTTCAAAATACTAGTAAACCGTGCATTCTTAAGTGGGGGCAATATTGACCCCAAGAGAGAGAAAATAGTTCTCATTTTTCTTTCTTAGTTTCTCTTATTAGGGAGAAACTAAACCTTATTAATCAAATCTAATTATAGTATATAATTATATATTAAATATAAGCAAAATATATGTACTATATTATATAGGTATAAGTATAGTTAATTGTTTAATTTTTATTTTTGGAGAGTGATAGTAAAAAAAAAAAAGATTGAGACACACTGCAGTAAACTATATGAAAGGGGTTTTAAACCCTTTAACACCATTATTTAACAGTGATCTCTAGGTAAGAGTATGAGATTAGGCATTAGGCATTTGAGTTTAAGAGGAACTTTTACTTTTTACTCTATGTATGTTAGTACTGAAATTTTTACATCCAGAATTTACTGTTCTAGTTAGCATTAACATTTATATTATCTCTATTGCTCCTCCAAAAAATTTAAAAGAATAATGGAAGCATCATGTTTAATCCTTTCATCCAGAGACAACACCTGTTATTATTTTGTAAAAAGTCTTTGTGTTTATCTGTATATATTTTAATAAATGCTATCTGTTCTACCTTCAAAATGTATTTGAAATCTGACTACTTTTCACTATCTTTGACTGCCTCATTAATCTAAGCTCTTATTTTATAAAACAAAAAGTTGATTGCATTATAAATATTTTTTCTCTCTGAACAATATACATGTAAAAGCTAATATTTTGATTTTAATGGAAATTCTTTGGGTTTCTTATTTTGCTCTGTAGTGTGTGTATAGGGTTGTACATGTATAGGGTTTCTTACTTTGCTCTGTGGTGTTCATCTTGAAGTTCCTATTTAATTTCCATAGCTTTCTTCTCTGTAATGAGACAGCAAAATGTTTCTCCCGAAGGCTATTTTTCAACAAAGAAATTTTTCTTTGCCTTATTTTATTTGCTTTGCCAGGGTCCCTCTGCTTTGAATCCAGAAAATGATTAAGAACTAATTTAAAATTAATACATACTTGGTTTCTTTGATCAGCAGGCTTCCTTATTCACAACATGATTTATCCACAGAGATCTCTGGCACAGACCTTTTGCTAAGTCTTTCACACTCTCCTTCCTTTGATCTTAATTTAGCTCCCTCTGCTTCTCTCTGACCTCCTCTCAGTAAGCACACTGACTTAGAAAAAATTTATCAAGGACCAAAAAAAATTGTATTGCTTATCTTCACCTCCCCGTTCTGCCTCAAAGATATCTACTTCTTTTTCAGGCTTAGTTTTCAACTTTTGTTTTTTGATTCCACATCATCCCATCTTGGTTTTCTCCAGTATCAACTTCTTTCCTCCTTCCTTCTTTTCAATGTTTTACCATCTAAATATTTTTTTAAAACAACAAAAACCTTTATTTTCTTTATTTTCTTCTAAACACTTTTTTCCTTCACACTTGGGTTTCAGTAAGCTACCTGGTATGTCTACTTCCCTGCTTCTCTTTTGCGCCACACCCTTGATGTCAAGGTTTTACTCTACTGAAACCTTGTTGGTCTGTGCACCTTGGTGACCCACCTCCCAAATCCTTCTGCCCACTTCTCAGACCATGTTTACTTCACTCATCTGAGGTGATTGACCACTTCTTCTTAAATCTCTCCTCCCTCAGGTATTCTCACTCTTCAGAATTCCTTTATTGATTCCTCCTCCTCTTCATCCCCTTCCTTTTAAAATATTTGTAAAATTTCAAACATATACCAAACTATAGAACCCAAGTATAGGACAGTGAATCCCTATGTACCTGCCATCCAGTTTCAGTGATTATTAACTTATGCTCAATATTTATTTTATAATCATCTCCACTCACTCTTCTCTCTCCACTCTGAATCATTTCTTCCACCAACTTTTAATTGATTTATTCCCTGTGGCCCACCCTCAACATTATTTTCTTCCCATGCCACATGCAATATATGGAAAAGCTCGCACAGGCTAATAGTTTCTACCACCTCTAAATGCTGATAACACTTAAATCTATTTTTTTAGCATAGATCTTGCTGAAAAGCAGTCAGTGACCAAGCGTGGTGGCTCATGCCTGTAATCCTAGCACTTTCAGAGGCCAAGGCGGGCAGATCACGTGAGGTCAGGAGTTCGAGACCATCCTGGCCAACATGGTGAAACCCCATCTCTACTAAAAATACAAAAATTATCTGGGTGTGGTAGCAGGCGCCTGTAATCCCAGCTACTCAGGAGGCTGAGGCACGGGAATCATTTATCATTTGAACCCTGGAGGCGGAGGCTGCAGTGAGCCGAGATCGTGCCACTGTACTCCAGCCTGGGTAACAGAGTGGGACTCCATCTCAAAAAAAAAAAACAGAAAAAAAAATGAGGCAAGCAGGGTCATCTCCACTTGGATGCCCCACAGGTTCCAGAAGCATAAGTCTAAAAGAGCACATCTCTCTTTGCCCACCTGCTGCTCCTTCTTAAATTCTATTTTGGTTGCATAATCTTCATCCTCCTAGTTCTTCATAAATATATTTAGTCCTAGTTATTAATAAATACATCTTCTGGCCCATCAAGTTGTATCAGTTTTCCTGCTGCCCACTCTTACTCTACTACTATGGCCATAGAAAGGTCCCTTTTGCCTAGATTTTTTCCGTAAATTTGTAACTGATCTTTTTGCCTGCAGACTTGATACCACCGCACACACTATTCATCTTCCACATAATTATCAGAGTGATTTTCTTTTTTTTTTTTTTTTGTGAGATGGAGTCTTGCTCTGTTGTCCAGTCTGGAGTGCAGTGGCGTGATCTTGGCTCACTGCAAGCTCCGCCTCCCGGGTTCACACCATTCTCCTGCCTCAGCCTCCCGAGTAGCTGGGACTATAGGCACCCGCCACCACGCCTGGCTAATTTTTTTGTATTTTTAGTAGAGACTGTTTCATAGTGGTAGCCAGGATGGTCCCAATCTCCTGACCTCGTGATCTCAGCCTCCCAAAGTGCTGGGATTACAGACGTGAGCCACCGTGCCAAGCCCAGAATGATTTTCTTATAGCACAGCTTGATCATGGTATTATCTTACTAAAACTCTCAAGCAGTTCACTATTATATCTATGATGAATGTAGACATACCTTGATCTGATCGTTGTCTTACTTTCCATTCTTATGTCCTCTCTCTTTCCTGAATGCTCACTTTTTATTCAGAGGATAGAAAACACTTTTTCACATCTCTGTGTACTGTTAGCTGGGTGCGGTGGCACACACCTGTAGTCCCAACTACTCGGGAGGCCTAGACAGGAGAATCGCTTGAACCCAGAAGGCAGAGGTTGCAGTGAGCCGAGATCGCACTACTGCACTCCAGCCTGGGCAACAGGGTGAGAGTCCATCTCAAAAAAAAAAAAAAAGATCTAGCTCAAGAGATCCTGATTCTTCATAACAAAATAAATCCCATGAAAATATTATTCCTACTATTTACATGAGGAAATCAAAAGCTCAGAAAGATGAAGTCACCTTTCCAAAGTCATAGCACAAGTGGTAGACCTTGAATTTGAGTCAAGGTTGTTTGACTTCAAAGCCCATACTCTTTTCACTGTAGCCAGCACAATAACAATAAGGTTAGCATGAACGTTTGGACCTTGTTCTATGTGCAGCAAGAAGCTGTCAAATATATTTGAGCCAGGAAATCCATGGTCAATTTGGTGTTATAAAGAGAAAAACTAAAGAATATATGCTTTGAAAGCTGTTTTGTTTAAGTATTAATTATTCTAAGTTTCTCTGTATACATTTAATTATGTTGAAATCAGTGACTAAAGCAAAGACCAAGCCATAATTCTAAATAATAGATTTATCTTTAAAAAGCTCTGACATTTTTGTGTATTTTACTTTTGTTCTGTTTATGTGTAATAATATGTGTCTGTTTGGTTTTATTATCAGCTTACCTTGGTCTCAGCCAAAAGTCCAAATTTCATTGTTTCTTAAAGTTAGAATTACACTGTTTGTATTTATAACCAAGAAACAAGGCCAAAAAGATATTTTAAATTACAAATGTTTCCCTGAATTGATCTGATAACATGATTCCATTTAACTTAATGTAAGACATACTGGGAGTCAGTTATAAATGGATCATTGTCAAATATCCTTCCAGTTCAAATCTACTTGAATTATTCAAAATGTAGTTCAATTAATTTTGTTTCAAAATGTTTAGAAGCAGATATGCAACAGGCTGACTTGACTTGAAACAAGCACAATGATTTTTATATAGCTTCATATTTTCTTTATGCAGGAAATTATATTTATGTGATGTAGTTTTGACAATAAAATTTTGTTTTTGTTTTCTTAAAGAAAGGGTCTTATTCTGTCATCCAGGCTGGAGTGCAGTAGTGCGATCCTGGCTCACTGCAGCCTTGAACTCCTGAGCTAAAGCAGTCTCCTGCCTCAGCCTCCCAAGTAGCTGAGACCACAGGCACATGCTCCCACACTCAGCGAATTTTTAAAATTTTTGTGTAGAAATGGGGGTCTCGCTGTTGCCCAGGCTGGTCTTGAACTCCTGGCCTCAAGCGATCTTCCTGCCTTGGCCTCCCAGAGTGTTGGAATTACAGGTATGAGCCACTGCACATGGCAATAACATTTCTGACTATCCTTTGATAATTAAAGTTAACATTCTATTTTTTTATATTTTGGTAGGAGATATACTATTATATCGTATAGTATATGTACATATACTATTATATATGTGTATATATAGGGATACATCATACATACACAGCATATACATATCTGTATAAATAGATGGGTATACAGATATAGAAAATCATTGCTTTAACATACTATCTTACCCCGAAATCCACTTTTTTATTATTATCTTCCATACTTTCCCATTCCCTCTGACTCTACTTTATCTCTCTATCTCTCCCAAGGACTTTTCACATCCTTTCTTGTTCCAACAGCTATATGTCCTTCTTAGTACATCTCTTTAGTAGCTGCCTCTAGCTCTTAATTTAGACAAGTCCTTGGGATTGACTGACTGACTTATTCAACAATTGTATTAGGGTATCAGGGTTCTTCAGAGAAACAAAAGCAACAGGAAATGTTATATATTTGTATATAGAAAATAAGGAATTGGCCAATGGGATTATGGAGACAAGTCTGTAGATCTGTAGATCTGTAGTTGTCAAGCTGGAAAGCCAATGATGTAGTCGCAGTCCAAAGGCCTGCAGGCTCAGACCTAGAAAAAGCTGGCGTTTCAGTGGTGGCATATGCCTGTAGTCCCACATACTCAGGAGGCTGAGGCAGGAGAATCACTTGAGCCAGGGAAGCGGAGGTTGCAATGAGCCAAGATCACACCACTGCACTCCAGCCTGGGCGACAGAGCGAGATTCCGTCTTAAAAAAATAATAATAAAAACATAATAGTAAAAATAAAATACATTGTTTTCTGTTTCCAAAAAGTTTCCTTAAAAATATTTTTACTATTGTTTTAACTAGTGAAATTTCTTAAGAGCTTTATGGGGGAAAGAATCTCAGGCTATGATAATTGTACTAAAATATGTATTAGAATAACTTTTTTAAATAAGGGAAGTAACTAATTCATTTTCCCTTTCCCCCATCTCTTGACAATTACCATTATTCTTTCTGCTTCTAAGAGTTTTGACTATTTTAGCTACTTCATATAAGTAGAATCTTGCAGCATTTATCTTTTTGTGACTGGCTTGTTTCACTTACTGTAACATTTTCAAGGTTCATTCATGTTGTAGCATATGATAGGATTTCTTTCTTTTTTAAGACTGAATATTGTTCTATTGTAAGTACAGTCATGCACCACATAATGACATTTCAGTCAATGACAGGCTGCACATACAACTGTGGCCTCATAAGACTGTAGTACTGTATATTTGCTGTGTCTTTTTTAAGGTTGGATACACAAATGTACTATTGTGTTACAATTACCTATGGTATTCATTACAATAATATGTACAAGTTTGTAGCCCAGGAGTGATAGGCTATCACATAAAACCTATTTGTGTAGTAGGCTATCCCATCTAGGTTTGTGTTAAGTACATTCTGTGATTTTTGCACAATGACAGAATTGCCTAATGAGGCATTTCTCAGGCACATTCCTATCATTCAGAAATGCATGACTGAATATACTGCATTTTCTTTATCCATTAATTCTTTGATAGACATTTGGGTTGTTACCATCTCTTGGCTCTTATGAATAGTGCTGCAGTGAACATGAGTATTCAAATAAATCTTCAAGATCCTGCTTTCAGCTCTTTTACTTATATACCCAGAAATGTAATTGCTGGATCATATGGTAATTTTGAGCAACCTCCCTAATGTTTTCCATAGTGGCTACACTATTTTACATTTCTACCAACAGTGCACAAAGTTTCCAGTTTCTCCACATCCTCGCCGACACTTGTTATTTACCGGTTTTTTATAGTAGCCATCCTAATGGATGTGAGATGACATCTCAGTATGGTTTTGATTTGCATTTCCATGATGATTAGTGATATTGAGCATCTTTTCATGTGCTTGTTGACCAGCCATTTATTTATTTGCTTTGGAGAAGTGTCTACTCAAGTCCTTTGCCTGTTTTTTAATCCTGGTATTTGTTTTTTTAATTGTTGAATTGTCAGAGCCATTTATATATTCTGAATATTAACTTCTTATTAGATACATGGTTAGCAAATGTTTTCCCCCATTCTGTAGGTTGCCTTTTTACTCTATTGTTTCCTTTGCTGCACAGAAAATTTCAAGTTAGTTATAGTCCAGTTTGTCTATTTCTCCTTTTGTTGCCTGTGTTCATGGTATCCTATACAAGAATTATTGCCAAATCCAGTGTCATACAGCTTTTCTCCTGTGTTTTTTTTCTAGGAGTTATAATTTCAGGTCTTAGGTTTAGGTCCTTAATCTATTTTGAGTTAGTTTTTATATTTGGTATGAGGTAAAGGTTCAACTTTATTCTTTTGCATGCATATATCCAGTTTTCCCAGCAGCATTTATTGAAGAGACTATCCTTTTCCTATTGTGTAGCCTTGGCACCCTTGTTCAAGATTGTATGACTGTATACTTGATCTTTTTTTTTTTTTGTCTCTCTACTCCATTGGTCCATATGTCTGTCTTTATGCTGGTACCATACTGTTTTGATTACCAAAGCTTGGTAATATGTTTTTTTCCATTTGGATCGGTTTTATTTTGGTTTTTAGAGATAGGATCTCCCTTTGTTGCCCAGGCTGACTGCAAACACCTAGGCTCAAGCAGTTCTCCCACCTCATCCTCCGAGTAGCTGAGACTACAGGTGTGTTCCAGTGCACCTGGCTCTGTAATATGTCTTGAAGTCAGGAAGTCTGAAGCCTCTAGCTTTGTTTGTTTGTTTTTTCCCTCAAGAAAGATATTTGGGATCCCTGGAGATTCTATATAAATTTTAGTATTTTTTTATTTCTGCAAAAATGCCGTTGAGATTTTGAGAATCTGCAGATCATTTGGGGAGTATGGACATTTTAACAATATTACGTCTTCCAATCCATAACACAGGATGCTTTCCATTTACTTGTGTCTTCTTTAATTTCTTTCAACCATATTGTGTAGTTTTCAGTATACAAGTTTTTTACCTTCTTGAATAAGTTTATTCTTAAGTATTCTTTTGGATACTGTTATAAAAATAGGGTAGTTTTCTTCATTTTTTTCTGGATACTTCATTGTTAGTTTGTAAAAACACAGTAATTTTTATGTGTTGATTTTGTAGGCTACAGCTTGGCTGAATTCAGTTATTATTTTAACAGGCGTTTTTGAGGAGTCTAGGATTATCTACATACAAGATCATATCATCTAGAAACAGATATAATTTTACTTCTTCCATTCCAATTTGGATGCTTTTTATTTCTTTTTCTTGCTTGGTCCTTCTGGCAGTACTCCTAGTACTATATTGTATAGAAGTGGTAAGAGTGGGCATCCTGGCCTTGTTCCTGATCTTAGAGGGAAAGCTTTCTGTTTTGCACCATGGAGTAGGATGTTAGCTGCAGATTTTTCTTATGGGCCTTTATTATGTTGATATAATTTCCTTCCAGTCCTAGTTTGTTGAGTGTTTTTATCATCAGATGGTGTTAAATTTTGTTGAATGCTTTTTCTGCATTAATTGAGACGACCATGTGGTTTTAGTCCTTCATTCTGTTAATGTGGTATATTATACTTCCTTAACATGATAAAAAGCATCTACTTTAAACTAAGATACACAAGACATAATACATAAAATCTTAGGAATCTGAATGTATTTTCTGATCGTTGCGTAAGAAATCAACAATGATTTGATTTGCCTTGTTTATGATAAACAGTTCTTGAGTAAATTTACAACCATAAGACTTATTTTAAAAAGGAACAATTAATAATGAAAATGAAAGTGTACACAGGTGTAAAAGTTACAAGTCAGTATTTTTCATTGGTCATTTTGTTCACTTGTCCAAAATTATAATTTAATTTTTGGGACTGTAGCAATATTTTAACATTAGAGATATTTTATTTTATTTTTACTCTTACTTTGTTTTTCTGTTTGTTTGTTTGTTTGTTTCTTGAGACCAAGTTTTGGTCTGTTGCCCAGGCTGAAATGCAGTGGCGCAATCTTGGCTCACTGCAACCTCAGCCTCCTGGGTTTAAGTGATTCTCCTGCCGCAGTCTCCCAAGTAGCTGGGATTACAGGCGTGTGCCACCACACCCGGCTAATTTTTGTATTTTTAGTAGAGACGGGGTTTCACCATGTTGGCAAGGCTGGTCTCAAACTCCTGACCTCAGGTGATCCACCCGCCTTGGCCTCCCAAAGTACTGGGATTACAGTTGTGAGCCACTGTGCCCAGTCTTAAAATATTACTTTGAACCATATGAAGTTGGCATTTCTGGCTGCAAAAATAGTAGAATATTGGCAGTGTTATATTGTATACCACACATGTTGGATGTATCTTAAAGTATTTGGCAAAATTTCTAAGAGTGTGATTCTATTTTAACAGTGTTAAAGTTCCTTGTCTTTCTTTAACAAATGATACTTTAATTAATATTTGTCTTTTCTTTATAGTGCTTACTTTTTAAAACATATATTCAAAGTTGAAAGTATCGTGCTAAACTGAGTAGTAGTAATTCCTGTGAGTTTTTTTAAAACTATATCTATGTTTCAGCCATTCCCTTTTGTAATAGTGAATTATTTCTTGTTAGTTATCCTTAATGTAAGCATGCTTTTGTCTATCATTTTGTTATAGTCACACAAATTGCCCTCTGTATTTAAAAAAATGATGATGACAGTAATAATTGTAATAATAATAGCTAACATTCATTGAGAGTTTATTGTATTTCAGACATTGTCCCAAGACTTTTATTAATTTGTTTAATCCTCATAATTATCTTGCAATGTTATCACCATTTTTCATATGAAGAACAAAGGCCCTGAATGGCTAAGCAACATGCCCAAGATTACACTAGCTATTACATGGCAGAGAAGAATAATGACTGACTACTTAAACATGAGACATAATTTGAATCATCTTTATATTTCCATTTAATTAATAATTCTATTGTTTGATGGTTAGATGTCTAAAATTTTTATTTAAATTTTAAATAAATTTTCAAGGTTACATGTTACCCATTATGATTTCTTAAAATAAATGTATTTTTTTTATTTTTTTTTTAATTTTTGTTTGTTGTTCACAGGATGGACAACCTGAAATTTTCTACACATTTTGGAATTCAGTTACTCAGGCACTTTCTTCTCAATTTCATATGGCAACAAACTGTAAGTTTACTACTTATTTTGAAAATTAATTTCAAAGTTTTAAGTTATTTTATCATTTGATGTCAAGAAGCTTTGCTGTATTGGTTTACAAAACATTTTTATTGCTATTTTAAAATTCCTGGCTAATTGTCATTTTGTCTAGATGTTTAATCTGGAATCTCTTAGACATATATTCAGTAAACAAAATTTTTACACATTTTTGTAATTAATATTTAGAATAAAAGTCTCCAGAAAAATAAATCAATATCTTATTATTCAGACATCAGAAGAACTCTGAATTTTTCCTACATAGAGTGTGTAAAGCAGTTAATGTTGAAAAATTTAGTTCATGCTTTTAGAATTAGTTTATAACTAGGCTGGGCGCGGTGGCTCACGCCTGTAATCCCAGCACTTTGGGAGGCCGAGGTGGGCGGATCACGAGGTCACGAGATCGAGACCATCCTGGCTGACACGGTGAAACCCCATCTCTACTAAAAATACAAAAAAAAAATTAGCCGGGCGAGGTGGCGGGCGCCTATAGTCCCAGCTATGCGGGAAGCTGAGGCAGGAGAATGGCGTGAACCCTGGGGGACGGAGCTTGCAGTGAGCCGAGATCGCGCCACTGCATTCCAGCCTGGGTGACAGCGAGACTCCGTTTCAAAAAAAAAAAAAAAGAATTAGTTTATAACTAAAAGATATAAAAATACAGAGACTTTGCAAATTGTTTATTGTTAAAAATGAAGATTTAATGAATAAACAGATGAAATATCTACATCATGAATTAAAAGTTGATCATTCAAATATGTTCCACAAAACTTTTTCTTAATTTCTTGATATCATGAAATAATGGCCTGGTAGGTCTGTACAATGAAATATGCAAACCAGCTAATATCTGATGCGTGTGTTTATCTAAATACTTTAGGTAAGAGTATATAATGTACCTAGGCCTTTAAAAAAGTGTTGGAGTTCATTTCTATTTAAATTTTTATTCACAAGTATTTACTAGAAGGACTTACTGTATGCTAAATATTATTTAGTCACTGCCCTCCCCACACTGACCAGAGTTAAATAAACTAGTCTGCTTGTCTCTCTACTTATTTCTAATGAAGTATGTAGTAAGACAGTAACCACAAAGAGTTCTTCATTCATTTGTAGCTAAACAGAACTTAAGCTAATTGGATATTAGGATCCATTTATTCCATTTACTTGTTGTGTTTTGTTTTGTTTTGTTTTGTTTTGTTTTGTTTTGTTTTGTTTTTTTCCAGACAGAGTCTCGCTCTGTCACCCAGGCTGGAGTGCAATCTCGTGATCTCGGCTCACTGCCACCTCTGCCTCCTGGGTTCAAGCAATTCTCCTGCCTCAGCCTCCCTAGTAGCTGGGACGACAGGAATGTGCCACCACACCTGGCTAATTTTTTTGTATTTTTAGTAAAGACGGGGTTTCACCATGTTGGTCAGGCTGGTCTCGAACTCCTGACCTCAAATGATTGGCCCACCTTGGCTTCCCAAAGTGCTGGGATTACAGGCATAAGCCACTGCACCCGGCCTGTTCCGTTTACTTGTGAATCACACTGCTCATTTTGGGAGGGAATAAATATTGTATATTTCCTTGGTTTTTGTTTTTGCTCAGCTTTATTGAGATATAATTTATATGCAGTAAAAGTCACCAATTTTAAACATAAAATTCTGTGACGTTTGACAAATGTTTATATTCATATAACCATCATTACAATTAAGATATAGAACATTTCCATCATCCCCAAATTTTCTTTATGTACTTTTGCAGTTTATCTGCTACTTTCACTCCCTGGGTCCTGGCAACAACTAGAATCATATAATATGCATTATTTAATCATCAGCATAATTAAGATTCTTCCATGTTGTTGTGTATATCGGTAGTCCATTTCCTTTTAAATTGTTGAATTGTATTCCATTGTGTAGATATATACCACAATTTTTTATCCATTCTGCAGTTGGGAAACAAATTGGATTATTATGAATAAAGTTACAGTTGTTTACATACATATATCTCTTTTGTGGACATATGTGTTCCTTCTCTTGTGCAAATATGTAAGGGTAGAATTGCTCAATTATTTGGTAAATGTTGTTTAACTTTACAGAAACTGCAGTGCTATATTCCAAAGTGGATATACCATTTTGCATTTCCATCAACAATGTGTGATAGTTCCAGTTGCTCTACATTTTTGCCAATGCATGATATTGTCAGTTATTTTAATTTTAGTCATTCCAGTGTGTGTGTACTAGTTTTTTTTATTGGGGTTTTAGCTTCCGCTAGACTAATGATGCTTTCTTAGTTCATTTGGGCTGCTACTACAAAATACCACAGACTGGACAGAAATTTATTTCTCACAGTTCTGGAGAAATGGCAAGTCCAACATCAAGGTACTGGAAGATTTAGTATTTGGTGAGGGCCTGCTTCCTGGTTCATAGACTGTGCCTTCTGACTGTGTCCTCACGTGTTAGAAAAGGATAGGGAAGCTATCTGAGCCTCTTTTGTGAGTGCACTAATCTCATTCATGAGGACTTTCTCCACCTGACCTCATCGTCTCTGAGAGAATCCACTTCCTAACCCCATCACATTTGGTGAGTAGGTTTCAACATATGAATTTGGGGAGATAAAACCATTCAGACCATAGCAGATGTTGACCACATTTTCACAGGCTTAGATGCCATCTGTATAACTTTTTTGATTTTATGTTTGTCTAAAGGATTGCCCTCTGTTTTTATTGTATTTCTTGTTCTCTTACTGAGTCCCAAGGAATCTTTGCATATTCTGGGTTCATAGTACTTCCTTAGTTGCATGTGTTGAGGATATTTTCCCCTAGAATGTGACTTGGCTTTTTGTTTTCTTAACAGTGCCTTCCAAAGGACAAAAGTTTTAAATCCTGGTCAAATTCAATGTATCAAAGTTTTAAATAATTTGTACTTTTTTTTGAACTAAAAATTATTGCCTAATCCAAAGTCAGAAGCATTTCCTCTTACATTTTATTTTAGAAGTTTTACTAGGTTTGAGTTAATTTTCGTATATGTTGTGAGTTATCTCAACATTCATTTCTTTTAGAACATATGGCTCCAAAAAATTATTCTCTGCCTATTGATTTCTTGGAAACTTTTGTTGAAAATCATTTGGTTATCTATAAGCAAGACTATTTCTGGACTCTTTTTTGATGCCATTTTTCTGAATGTCTATGCTTACATCAGTACAACAGGATTTTCGTCACAGTAGTCAAAGTCCTCCTATTTTGTTCTTCTTTATCAAAGTAATTTTGGTTACCATAGGTCTTTTGCATTTCCATATGTGTTTCAGAATTGTGTTCCTACAATAATTGACTCCTGGGATTTTAATGAGGATTGCATTGAATCTACAGATCAATCCATGTGATGAATTAACAGTTTAATATTGAGTCTTCTGATCTACATCCTATATCATTCTATTTATTTAGGACTTTTCCATTGTGTCTTATAAATGCTTTATAGTTTTTAGCATGCAGTTCTAACATCTTTTCTTAAATTTATCACTATTTTATATATTTCGGTGCTATTCTATATGTTATTTTTTCATTTTACTTTATAATTGTTGATTTTTAAAATAGAGAAATACAATTGATACTAGTATTTTGACTTTGTGTCCTCTGACTTTGCCAATCTTATTAGTTCTAGTAGTTATTGGTGATTTCTTACAAATATGAAAGTCTCAGTTTTTGGAATAAAAGAAAGCAAATGTAAACTCATTTATGCAAGCCCTTTGAAACCCTGATGTCTAAGTTGAGTAAAGAGGTGCCTTCTGATGGTAATCATTACTGGGAGATGGGGTGTAGAAGAAGTCCTGTTTTAACCTTGTTTGGACTCAGTTTACTGGGAAGGAAAGGATGTCTTACTTAACCAATCATGGTTTTCTGTTCACTGAGCTTCCAAAAAAATCAGTGTGAAGTTTTTCTTAAGCATTATCATCTCCTTTCTCTCAGAGAGTCCTGTAATTATGGAAGAGGTCTCATTTTACAGTGTGACAGAGGGGACTTATATTTATACCTTTAATTATACCTCCCTCTGATCTCTCTTTCCATACTTATCCTTTAAGATACTAGACAATGAAATAGATCTTCTTTTACTGACTAACCTAACCTGCAATTGCAACCAGTTTTAGACTTGGACAACCAGAAGGACACACTTGATATGCATCATGACCTAGACTAGTTGGGGTTTCCTTGTACTGATTACTGAATCTTGAGATCTCTTAGTGTTGCTGATGTTTAGATAAAAATTCAGTCGAACAAAACAAGATTATATTTCCTACCATTCACACTAAGAGGGGAACCAGGAGCATTGCCAGTTTTCTGTGGATATTTGAATGATCTATGGCATTTTGCATAGAAAAGATATTCTAAAAGGAAAATTGTCATTGCAAAGTTTTATGTAAACAGATAGAAATCCCTGTTGTTGCTATTAAGCCATAGCTCACATAGTCTAACCTTTAGTTACACACTTTAAAAATATTTAAAATAGTATAAGTAATTATTCCAGCATAAGGTAGGTAAAATCAACATCTGTCTTCTACTATTTATATCAGAAAACTTCACAGAGTCACCAGTTTTTCAGTGTTGACACAATTTTTTGTCTTGTCTATGCCATCTTGCCACCTCATTCTCCTTATCTCTCATTTGTCTAGCCCTAAGCTTGCCTGCATGGTTCTTTTCCAACATTTCACACTCTACAACATCAGAGTGTTCACTCTTTTCTAAAGAATTATGCTTTTCAGTTTTTTTGTTGTCGTTGTTTTGTTTTTTGAAATGGAGTCTCACTGTGTTGCCCAGGCTGAAGTGCAGTGACTGTTCACAGGCACAGTCTTTGCACACTACAGCCTTGAACTCCTGGCCTCAAGTGACCCTGCTGCCATGGCCTCCTGAGTAGCAGGGCCTACAGGAGCACTACCATACCCAGCAGGTGATGTTTTTTGAAACTGGAGAAAACCAGTTTCTTATCACTCAGTCACTCAGCATAATAAATTAGATAAGATTAGTTGTGTTGGATCCTAAATCACTTAAATTTTGAAAAGAAAGAAAAAAGGTCATTTAATGGACTTTTACTTCCCTACATGGAAAGGTAACTGCTACCTTAGATGTTCTCCCGTTATAAACTAGAACAGTGAGTAAAATTTGTGAAACACCTGTGTTCAGACATTGGGCAACAGGCAATATAGAACTGTGATCCCAGATAAAGCAAAACAAATTGAACGCTAAAATCACCCCAGCTTTCTACCTGGCAATTTCCAGACAGCTGCACACACAAAAAAATGGGAATCAATATATAGTCTGCCATTCTTACTAAGTTGAGTCCAGAACTCTTTAAAGGATTACAACAAAATCTGTCACTTAACAATGTAATATCACATATTCATCATCCAATTAAAATGAGTGGACATGAGAAGCAGGAAAATGAGACCATAACCAGTAGAAACAGAGAAGCTGAAGTATCAGTAGTATAAGCAGACTAGGAATTTTAAAACACTTCTTATAAATGTTATAAGTGTGCTCAAATATTTTAAAAATAGCATAAACGTAATGAGATAAATGGACAGTATAAAGAAGAATCAAATGGAACCTCCACATATGAAAAATATAGTATCTGAAATTATTTCACTAAATAGGACTAAATGCAGATTTAACCCTGAGAAGAAGAAAAAAATCAGTGAACTAGAAGATATAGCTATAGACATAATTCAGAATAAAGGACCAAGATTTAAAAACAAACTTAAAAAATTGTTAGTCTTAGGACCCATGGGACACATCAAGCAATCTAACATATGTGTAACTGGAGTTTCAGAGCCAAGAGAGGAAGGGAAAAAGAAAAAAGTTAGAAAAAAATAGTTGTTGAAAATATCTAAAACATTTTTGTTACGGACTAAATGTTTATGTGCCCCCTCTTCCAATTCATACACTGAAGCCCTAACCCCCAGTGTAACTGTATTTGGAGATAGGGCCTTTATGGAAGTAATTAAGGTTAAATAAGGTCACAAGGGTGGGCCCTGATCTTATAGGATTACTGTCCTTATAAGAAGTGACGCGAGAGAGCTTACTCACTCTCTATGTACACAGGCACAAGGAAAGGTCATGAGAGCACTTAGCAAGAGGGAGGCCATCAGCAAGTCAGGAAGAGAAACTCAGCCCTACCAGAACCTTGATCTTAGACTTGTATGTAGCCTCCAGAACTGTGAGAAATAAATTTTTGCTGTTTAAGCCAAAAAATCAAAAACAAAAAAATTATTTATGGCTGTAGTTGCAATGCATCTGTTGTCACATATCAATTTAAAATGTGCTTTATAACTCTAAAAAGTTTTTTAAAACCTTGGCGTGGCTATCATTTTATTTTTTTTCTTTAAGCACATTTAATTTGTACTTTGAATATTTCTTCTGTCAATATGACAGGAATGTACAAAGAAAAAAGCCATTAGCGGCCAGGCGCTGTGGCTTACACCTGTAATCCCAGCACTTTGGGAGGCCAAAGTGGGCAGATCATAAGGTCAGGAGATTGAGACCATCCTGGCCAACATGGTGAAACCCCGTCTCTACTAAAATACAAAAAATTAGCTGGGTGTGGTGGCGCGCTTCTGTAGTCCCAGCTGCTCGGGAGGCTGAGGCAGGGGAATCACTTGAACCTGGAAGGCGGAGGTTGCAGTGAGCCGAGATGACCCCACTGCACTCCAGCCTGGTGACAGAGCGAGACTCTGTCTGAGAAAAGAAAGAAAGAAAGAAAAAAATCCATTAACATACTTGAAAAATTTCAAGGCTTTAACCGTTATATCTTCCGATATTATTTATTATTTATTGTTTTAGTACATCTTTAGTAAAATTGTAGAAGGTAAACTAAGGAAATCACAGAAACAATAAGTAAGTTGAACTCTACAGAATAAGACTGGGATGGAAATGCCCTTGTCCACTCATTCTAACATCTGTGTTAATTCTGGGTTTTTGTTTGGTTGAATTTTCTTTCCATCAGATCTGATATTTTTCTACTTATTTGCATGTCTAATAATTTTTATTGGATATTAGACATGAACTTAACCTTGTTTGGGGCTGATTAATTTTGTCATCTCTAATACTGATACTATCAGATTACTTAAAAACAGTTTGATCCTTTTGAATATTGCTTTAAGATTTATTAGTGAATTCAAAGCAGTAATAATCTGCTATTTATTTCCCAGTTATGAGGCAACACTCTTAATACCCTCAAATTAATACCCTGTGAATTACGAGGTTTTCCAGCCTGGCTTTAGAGAATAGGGACTATTCTCAATCCTATGTGAATGTAACAGGATGTTCCCTCTAAACCTTTTTCATAGTTTTTCCCCTAACTCTGGAAGTTTAATGCTGATCAGTGCTTTGCTGAATACTCAAGGGAAACCCTTTGCACATCTCTGGAATTCTCTGTCTATGCGCCTCTGTTCTCTCCGGTATTCTGTTTTGTGAACTCTAGTTGTTTCTGTTTGGCTGTTCTGGAAGGGAGGGGATAGAAGGAAGGGTATTTTCCCTCTTTCCGTGCCATGGCCTAGAAAGTCCTTTAAGGTAATGCACTGGGGCACTCATAGGGTTCATCTCATTTGTTTCCTGACTCTGAGGAATCACCGTCCTATGTTGCGTGTTAGATGTCTTGAAAGCCATCTTTCATATATCGTCTATTTTTTGTTGTTTCAGATAGGGTGGTAAATCTGGTCCCTATCATATCATCGTGATGATAAGCAAAAGTTCCTCATTAAAATTTCGATGAGAAACATTTGCTTATGGTCATAATGATTTAAATAGTGATTAAAATATTTAATGATTCAAATTTAAATAATGATTAAAAGTATATTTCAGAATATTATATGGGAGTGTGTGTGTATGTTTATTTAGTGATACTGTCATTTACTTGTCAGTGATTATCTGCTTTTCTTTTTTTTTTTTTTCTCCTGAGACGGAGTCTCACTGTGTCGCCCAGGCTGGAGTGCAGTGGTGCAATCTCCATTCACTGCAAGCTCTGCCTCCCGTGTTCGCGCCATTCTCCTGCCTCAGCCTCCCGAGTAGCTGGGACTATAGGCGCCCGCCGCCACGCCTGGCTAATTTTTTTTTTTTTTTTTTTTTGTATTTTTAGTAGAGACTGAGTTTCACTGTGTTAGCCAGAATGGTCTCGATCTCCTGACCTCGTGATCCGCCCGCCCTGGCCTCCCGAAGTGCAGAGATTACAGGCGTGAGCCACCACGCCCTGCCTGCTTTTCTTTTCTTAACCATTACAAACCTTCAGTATTCTCCACATGTCTTCCTTTATCTCCTGGGTCATTAGGACAATTAATGTCATTAAGAAATTTTTTCCTGTACCTTTCTTCCAAATAAGAGCCTTATTTCCTCCCTTTGAGCCTCAGAAGTTAACTTAACTTCTTCCTCAAGGCCACCCACTTACTGGTGCCCACACCTGCTTTATTTCTCTTCTCCTAGCATCATCATTTATACTTCTCCTTTTTCTATGTTGGATTTCTACTTCTCTTTTAATTTCTTTTCCTTAGCTATAAGCCTATTCAAGTTGCTCCCATGTAATAAAAAATAAAACAAAACTAGAAAGTTCCTCTTTAGTTGCTATTTACTCTCTCTCTTTTTATGTAAATTTCTCCAAAAGTAGTTTGCATTTTTTGGTCTTCATTTTCATACTGTTGATTTCTCAACTAGGTGTAATCTGGCTGTCTTCCATCATTCTATTGAAATTGTTCTCATTAAGGGAAGCAATGACCTACTTTTTAATTGCCAGTGTATGTTTTCAGTTCTTATCTTATGGGACCTATCTGTCTTGTATAGTGAAAGAAGCTAATGAGAGGAAACATATAATATGTAGACAGAAAATCCCATTAATATTTCACCTTAGGAATAGCCTGCTACTTCTAATACCATAATTACTTTAATAACTTCCTTTGGGAGAACTCCAAAGTAAGTTGTTTATAAAGTACCTTCAATTTTTATAGCACATACAGTCCCTGAAGTGTACTGTAGTACTTCTTAGAATTATAGACAGGCAATATTAAGGAAGTGCAGCCATCTGCAGAGTTGAGAATTACACACAATGTAACAGATTGTCTAAGTAAGTAATATTTTGTCAAAGTATATCTAAAGGAAAATGTTCCTAGTTAGGAATATGTTCTTTCTGATTATACATGTTCATGCTTAGTTTTTTAAAAAAAGTTCTATTAGAAGGTATAATCCAAGAGTTTGACAATAAATTTACTTCTTTTTGGAAGTATGCTTGAAAAATCTAACGAGTACATCTCTTTTTACATGTCCGAAACTGCTTGTGCAATATTAGTCTCTCAAAACTCTTAAGCCACTCAAAGAAGTTGTTCATACAGTTAAGAGTGCTAACATGGTTATATATCTGTAATACTTGGCTTCCCAAACCAAGAATGAGTAAGAGATAATGACATTGAGATATATGTGTTCTCAGATTTTAAAAGTTTTAAGGCTTGAAATACTGTATACTAAAGCTCATTATCTTTACCTTTTTAAAACATATAGTGATAAAGAGTCATATCTTTCCAAGAATTAGGGAGATAAACAAACTACATGAGAATGTATGTTCTTTAAAAAAAAAAGGGTTAGAATAGTATGCAAGTTGAGATCATATTGTGAATATTTCTTGAAAATTAATGTCTACCTTAATATGTATATACTTAGGGAGATAAACCTAATATACTCATTTAAAGTACTTTTTAGAATTTTGATCCTTGCAATGGAAGCATTTTGTTACATAGTTCTAATGAGCCTATAAAGTACCATCCTAACACCGTGTAACACAAAAAGAAAACTTGCAATTTGTGTTAAGGGCTTGAGATAAGAGGGATCTTTTAGGAAAGTACTAAAAGTTTATATACGTTAGAAGAAAGTAAATCTAGCTATCAAGTAAGTGCTTTGATGTTCTATTTGGCAGAACAAATTTGATCATGTCATTTTCTGATTAAAATCCTGCATTGACTTCCATTAATCTTTATTTTGTTTTGTTTTATTTGAGACAGAGTCTTGCTGTGTCGCCCAGGCTGGAGTGCAGTGGCACGATCTTGGCTCACTGCAACCTCTGCCTCCTGGGTTCAAGCAATTCTCCTGCCTCAGCCTCCCAAGTAGCTGGGATTACAGGCACGCCCACCATGCCTGGCTAATTTTTTTTTTTTTTTGTAGTAGAGATGGTGTTTCACCGTGTTACCCAGGGTGGTCTCTATCTCCTGACCTCGTGATCCACCCGCCTTGGCTTCCCAAAGTGCTGGGATTACAGGCATGAGCCACCGCACCCAGCCAGACTTCCATTAATCTTTTAAAAAAGTATTAAGCTATAATACTCATTAAGAAAAAGTGTGCATATCATAATTTCACACCTAGATGAGTTTTTCAAATTTTAAAACATCTGTATAACTAAGATCAAGTACAGCATCAAGAATAAGAAACAGTATTATCTGTAGTCCAGATATTCCCTTCATGCCCCCTTCTAGTTTCTACCAGCCCCTCTCAACAACAGATTTCTAATGGAATTTTTTCCACTAATTTCTAATGGAATTTTTTTAAATTGTTATTTTTCTTTTATACGATAAAATCATCTAGTTTGTACTCTTGTGTCTCCTGTGTGACTTCTCTTGCTCAAAATGTTTCTAAAAGTCCCCCATATTGTTGCATGTACTTGTAAGTCATTCTCAAAATGGTAAAATATTCCATCCTGTGAATATACCATAATATGTTTATCTCTCATATTATTGATGAGCATTTGGGTGATTTCCCATTTTGTGCTACTTTAAATAATGGTATCATGACAATTCTGTGCAATTTTGGGAATTAACTCAAAAATGGAAAATTGATAGGCAGAATAATAGTCCTTCCAGAAAGTTCCATGGCCTAATCTCCAGAATCTATGATTACATTACCTTCATAGCAAGAGGGATTTTGCGGGTGTGATTTAAGGATCTTAAGGTAGAGAGATTATCAAGATAATCTCTGATCATCTGAGTGGACCCAGTGTAATCGTATAGTTCTTTTAAGAGTAAGAGGAAAGCAGGAGTCAGAGGAGGAGATGTGATAATGGAAACAGAGGTAGGAGTAATGTAATTGCTTGAAGGGGGGCCACAAACCAAGGAATGCAGGCAAGTGGAAAAGACAAGGACAGAACTCCCCCTAGAACCTCCAGAAAGAATATGACTATACTGCTGATACATTGATTTTGGCTCAGTGGGACCAATCTCAGACTTCTGACCTCCAAAACTGTAAGATAATACATATTAGTTGTTTTCTCAACTTATTAGGTACTGTCGGAGAGTTTTCCAATGTGGTTGTACTCATTTAAACTCTCCTTGGCAGTATATGAGAGTTCTAGTTTTTCCACATGCTTGTTAATACTTGGTATTGTCTTCCTCTGGCATTCCAGTTATGTATATAGAGGCTGATTATTTCAGTTCACTCTAGGATTGGGTTGGTGTGGGGCAGGTGCAGTTTTCATAAACACTCAGTTTTGCCTTTGATTCTCCTCTTTTACTTTGACATGCTTCTCCCAAGCTTTTAATTGAGAAGTTGGAGAGTCTTTGTCCTGAAATACTGAGGTTGATCTAGCTCTGCTGTCCAAAGGTTCACAGACATCCCACCTCATGAAACTTTAGACCTAGTGAATGTCTTCAAGATAAGACCTTGCTTGTGTTTTTGGCATGTCCTTTCCCCACAGCTGGTCTTTTGTTTCCTAAGCCTCACAAATAGGAAGAAACTTCTACTCCACTTTTTGAAGATTTACACCTAATTCCCTGGCTTCCCTCACAATCGCAGAACTCAGCAAATGTTCCATGGGAAATCCAGTTTGAGATTCCTTAAGTTTCTAATTTTTCACTCCTGTCCTGTGAACCCCTAAAAACTTTGTTAGTTTTTCCCGCCGAGGTCCTCTGCTTCTGTCAAGCATGAATTTTTTTAAATAGATAAGCCTTCTTTAATTGTTACAAGAAGTGAACTGGTCTGCCTCCACTCTTCTTCCATTACTCTCAAAATGCAATTCAAATGTGACTCTTCTGGACCCTTCCTGTTTCCTCAGCACTCATTATTTTTCTTTCTACGTCTTTATCTCATACTTAAGCCTGAATTGTTGAATGAATCACCCTCTTTTTCCTCAGCATTTACAAATACCTGAAACACATGTCTATATCCTCCCCATCATCTCTGTAACTCATACTTGTCTTTTCAGTCTCAGGGTAGAAATGAAGTGTTCCCTGACGCCTCTTTCCCCATGCACACCCAAACATGAGCAAGACCTCTTCTGTCAGTTCCCACAGAATTCTTAATGTACCCGATTTCAGCACTTAGCCCACTGCATTATAATGGCTCACCTACTAGCTTATCTGTGTCTCCCACTGGGCTCTGCAAAAAGCTTCTGCCTACCTCTTTCCATGCTATAGTCCTATCAGAGAACACAGTGCTCAGTAAATAACAGACATTCTGTTGAGATGGATCCCTAAAGTGTTAAATATTTAAAGTCTTTATTAATTTGAAGGAACTCAGAAGAGAAAACGAACTGTAAAAATCAAAATAATCTTTATTTTTAAAAATGACTTACATGCTAAAGGAGACTTGTTATTTTCAGACTGGTGTGTGTGTAGTGTGGGATAAAGTAAATGAATAATCATATTGATATGATAGTCAGCATTTTCAGCATGAGAGAATGAAGATGATGAAGATGCAACGTGAATGAGATCAAAGTGAACTGATGATGTATTTTTTTCTTTAAAAAATATTTGATTTATATATATTTCATCGCTCTGACCACCGAAAAGGCCTAGAGATAATTGTCATTCAGTAGTACTGAACCCCTTTATCACTTACGTTGTGGTCTTTCCACAAGATTTCCCATTTTAAAAAACCATAATTCCGTGAGGAAATGGCTGATTCCAGGTCTGGGGCAGGAAATGTATAGAATAATTCTGTGACCCTTTACATTAGAAAGCCAAGGAGATATCAGGGACTACTGGGGTTGTATTGAAAGGGCTCAGAAAACACTTTGAATAGACCATCTACCAAAGACGGAATAATTTTAGTATACAATAAAGATAACAGTTGCAAGGGATTGTCTAAATCCACCATACATTCGTAATGATACAAATAAAGAAATACACTTTTTTTATTGGTAATGGTTGGTTACCATTAATGATGGTATGGAACTTTGAAAACTGGTAAATAAAAGGAATACGATCAAACATGTTTTTCTGCCTTTCCTAAACAAATGATACCTCAGAGAAACCAAATAATTCATGAGAGAAATTTCTATTTATTTAAGTATTGCCTCTAATAAATGCAGAATGAATGTTGGAATCTCTTCATTTTGCAGTCTTCAATGAATTAGCAGACCTAAGGATGATTATTAGTGGCTGCTAATTTTATTTAAAAAGGCAAATACTTCAAAAAATTCAGTCACTCCATATGCAGTAGTCTTGTTATAAATGATAAAACCTGGAATCTGATCAAATTCTTACCTATATCAGTGGTTTTCAACTTGGTTGCTCTTTAGAATCACTTGGACAGTATTTAAAAATCCCAAAGCCTGGGCTGCATTTACATTAGAGTCTCTAAGAGTAAGACCCAAACATAAGGATTTTTAAAAGCTCCTCAGTTATTTCCAGATGCAGTCAAGGTGAAAAATACTATTTTAGATTCAACTGCTGATTTACAGGAAATACAGGATCAAAGGATGGAATCTGCAAAATCTAGGCTATGGGAAACTCTGTAGGACAAATGTCCCAGTTTCTTAGACAAATAATGAAAAAGAATAAAATGAGAGAACTACAGATTAGGTTGATGATATATCAACTAGTTATAATAGGTGAACTATTTATGGATCCTAAATCAAACAAAGCATTAAAAAAATTCCTAACTCAATCAGGCAGATGTCACCACTGATTGTTAATTTTGTAAAGTAAAAGAGAACTGTGGCTATATATTTTTGTGTAATTTTTATTTTTATTTCAATAATTTGTAGGGTTCAGGTGGTTTTTGGTTACATGGATAAGTGTTTTAGTGGTGATTTCAGAGATTTTCGTACACCCATCACCCAAGCAGTGTACACTGTACCCAGTATGTAGTTTTCTATTCCTCACCCCACTCCCACCCTTTTCCCCCATCATGTCCCTGAAGTCCGTTATATCATTCTTATGTCTTTGCATTCTTATAGCTTAGCTCCCACTTATAAGTGAGAACAAACAATGTTTGATTTTCCATTACTGAGTTACTTCACTTAGAATAATGACCTCCTGTGGCTATATAAAGAAAATAGTTCCTACTATTAGATATACTTGTGATTATGAGTGAAATGATAGAATGCTATTGGGTCCAAAATAACTGGTAGTGATGGAGGGGCATTGGCCAGGATATAGATAAAAACAAGAGTGAGATGACAAATGCTGAAACTAAGTGATGGATACACATTATACTATTCTCTCTACATTATATGTTTGAAACCTATAAAAACAGTGTTTTCAAAATTTTAAGGAAAGCACTTAAGGCAGAGGAAGGAAGTCAGCACAGAAGAATAAGAAGAAAAATTTAGAGAAGTAGAAAATACAGGAAAGAATGGGGTCATGGACAGTATTTTTCAAAGGAGAGAGTGATCAACAGAAATCAAATGAGAGATCAGAAAAACGCCCACTGTTGTTGGCAGTTGGAATGATAGTGTGATTTTCACCAGAATAATTTCAGTGGTGTTGTGGCAATTGAAAGTCTGACTGCAGTCTGGAAGAGGCAAGGAAATGTGTGCAGACTGTTATTATAAGGAGCAACAGGACAGTGGCTGCAAATGAATAGTTTATAGAGTTAAAGCGGAGTGTGTTGGCATCTTGTTTGTACTTTTTTATATCATGAGAGAGCGTGTTCAGGCGTCTTTTATTGATCCTAAGAGGAAGCCAGTAGAAAGCGGGATGCTAAAAATACAAAAGAAACAAATAATCTTGGAGGAGATGAGTTGGGATGAAACCAGAGAACAGAAATTGAGGAATAGGTCTTGGACACATGTTGCTGTCAAAGTTGAAGACTAGAGATAGACGGGAAGAAGGTAGAAAAATTGAAGAGTTTCTTTCCTAGAAGCCTTTATTTTTCTGTGAGATAGGAAAGATGGCCATCTTCATATCACCAGTGGATTGAGGCTTAACAGAGTTAGAAGTTTGGAAGAGATTATGTATGCTTTATATCCCTGTTAAAAAAGAAAGGATTGCAGTACAGAATGCATACCTAGTTGGTATTGGATTCCATAACTTTGTGTTGCTACCATTATGAGGAGGAGAAACAATAGAAAACCAAAATGTGAGAAATCTCTTAGGGCTATAGCCAGATATTTTCATTCATTCCATCCTAATATTTTGTATATAAAACTTGCATTTTAATATCTGTTAATCTTAAATGAGATTTCTCTGAGTTTTACAAAGGTCTGTTTTATTTCTATTCTGGCTTGAGTTTTTCTGAACTATAATTAAAGAAAATTACATTTATTTACAATTAGTTTTAGTTCATATAAATGTTTATTTGCTTCTAAAAATTATTACCCACTTCAGTGGCTAAAGCAGAAAGAATGATGAAAAACTCATTAACTTGGGGCAAATGACTTAGCTGTGTTTTGTTCTGGTACTCTTATTTTATGTCTGAACTATTTTTAGTGTATTTGGGCATTTTTTTCCAATAATACTCTAGACAATTATATTTTTTATGTAAAACTGATTTTGTTTTGTCATTGTTTTGTATTAGGAAGGACTAATATACTTTACAGTATATAAGTATTTGAAAAGTAGGTGTTTGCAAGTTTGCTGTATGGCCTTTAGTATTTGACTTTTCTATAATTCCCATTAATGTGAATGAAATATGATATATTTTATTGTGGCAGATAGATTCTAAGATCGCCTTCAGTGACATCTGTGTACTGGTATTTGCACACTTTTGTAATCTTTTCTTCTTAAGTATAGGCAGAACTTGCTTCTAACTTGTACATACAAAGTGGGTATCCCTCCTATGATTAGGTTGCATAAGGTTTTAACCTCCGTTTTGCTCTCAGGCTCTCTCTCTGTTGCCTTCTTGGCTTGCACATTTTGACAATACAAGCAGCTGTCATACCATTCCACTTGGCAAGAGCCAAAGTCAGCTTCCAGCTAACAGCAAGCTACAAACTGAGGCTCTCAGCTCACAAGGAACTGAATCCTGCTAACAACCACAAGAGCTTGGAAGCAGATCCTTCCCCAGTTGACTCTTCAGATGAGACTCCACCCATGGTTGATACCTTGATGACAGCCTTGTGAGAGGTCCTGAAGCAGAGGAACAAACTAAGCCATGCCAGGATTCCCAACCCAAAGAAATTATGATATAATATATGTATGTTTTTAAAATAAGCAGTTAATGTTTATAGCAAGTTGTTACATGAAAGTAGATAACTAGTACAGTTTTGAAACAGAAAATATTCAAGACATCCTAAAGGCAATAGATTACTGGCTTCCTTTGCTTTCATAATCTGGGTGATATAGGTGAAGGCCTGGCAGCTGATTCAGAACTGGGCCAGTTAGGAAAAGGAATGAGCAAGAAATGGGTAGCAACGTGCTCACAAAGGTGGCACTTAATTAAGCTATGAAGGCTGACTGTTTCAGGCCAAATCCTCCAAACAACAGGCAGTTCTCTTAAAATATGACGAGCAACCTCTACTAGGATAATTTATTCCATGTCCTTTGCATTTGCTGTTTCTTCTATCTGAATCACTCTTTCGCTGAATATCCAGATGGAGCCTATCCTTGCTTCATTCAGAGAGGTCCTCCCAGGTAAATATATAAAATAGCACATCCTACTGTCTCTTCTCTAACCTTGCTTTATTTTTCTTCAAGGCACTTAGCACTTCCTGACATTATGTTACATAATGACTTGTTTATTGTCCTTCTTCACTTGAGTATAATCTCTATATGGAAAGGAACTTGCTTATTTTGTTTACCATTGCATATCCAGCTTTTACAACAGTATTTGTCATGTACTAAGTGGTCAGCAGATATTTGTTGAATGGATGAATGCTTAAATCCTTCCAGGTATATTTGGCACTGCCCAGTATTTGGGCATCTGAAGGTTGGCAGAGTTTTAAGGAGTACTGCCTTTTCTTGGCCAGACCCCAGCCAGTTTCCTAGACAGGAGATGTTTGGTCCTTTTATAGGGAGATGCAGGAGAAGCAGCATCATACAGGCTGAGGTTTAGGCACAGCTAGTCAAGAGTAAGACAAGACCTAAGATTGCTCCAACTCTGGGATAAAGGATACATTAGAGCTGTCCTGTGAAGCCTTAAACCAGGGATGTAGGGGTAGTAAGAAGATTAAGACAAGGCTGATATAATTCCAAGGGGGAAATGACATAACTCCAAACCTAGACCCCCTTTTCATTCTACTTTCAATTCATTTGTTCATTCAGTAATTGAATGCTAAGTATTAAATCTAGGTAAAACAAACACCGAAGAAAATAAGTCAAATAATAACCCTGCTTTCATTTAACTCACATTTTAAAGGGGAAGGACAGTCAATACAAACTAGTAACTTCTTACAGTGTTCAGGGCTAGGGAAGAAAGTAAAAGAAGGTACTGGAATAGAGAAGATGGGAAGAGAGAAATTGAGCACATAGACTATTTATATCCTTTAATCTTCATGTGAATTATCTCAAGGTTTCGGATGGGTCTGACCCTACATATTTTGGAAGCTGTAGAGGTTCTTATTGCAGTGAATTCAAGAAGACAAAGGTAGGGAATAAAATAAGGCAGACTTTCTTAATCAGAGGGTTTTCCCCAGAGCTATTATTAGCTAGTAGGCGTACAATACATAGAATTATCTTCTAAATTATAAAATATTGTTTTAATAGTAACTAGGTTGTTTAATGTGAGTTTAATTTCCACATTTGTGCCTGTGTTGTAATCACTAGTGATTAATTAAAAAAAACAAGTTTGCACAAGGCAATAATCTGAATAATACATTCCCAGGTAACTGGGAATTAACCTGTAATTTTCCTTGTATAAATTATTTGATTATCAGAATGTACAGTAGGTGTACTATAAATTTTCATCAAATAATTAAAATTGTATAGGTAATATGAACACTTTATAACTACGTATCAAATAAATTATAGTAGAACTTACCTTTGGCTGGGTGTGGTGGCTCATTCCTGTAATCTCTGTGTTTTGGGAGAGTGAGGTGGGAGGATTCCTTGAGCCTAGGAGTTTGAGACCAGTCTAGGAGTTTGAGCAACATAGGGAGACCCCATCTCTACAAAAATTAAAAAGTAAATAAAATTAGGTGGGTGTAGTGGTGCATGTCTATGGTCTCAGCTACTTGGGAGGCTGAGTAGGATTGCTTAAGCCCATGAGGTCAAGGCTACAGTGAGCCGTGATTGTGCCACTATACTCTAGCCTGGGTGACAGACCAAGACCTTGTCTCTAAAAACAAAAAACAAACAAACAAAAAAACTTAGCTTCAAGATTTAAATATATAATACTTGTTTGTAAGCTTTAAATATAATTGACTTAAGTAACTTACAGTTAATCAATCACATTTGCTGAGATAATATAGACAAAGTTTGGCTTAAACCCTCAATAGTAATTTGTTCTGTATAGATAAGATTTTTGTGAAAATGATACTGTCCCCTAAAAAAAAAAAAAATATTCAGTTGGGCATGATAGCTCACACCTGTAATCTCAACACTTTGGTGGCCAAGGTGGGAGGATCGTTTGAGACCAGCCTGGGCAACAAAGTGAGACCTCGTCTCTAAGAAAAAAAGAAAAGAAAAGAAACAAAAACAAAAACTTCATTCTGTTATTTAAGAAATATTTACTTCTGCTATTACAGGCACTGTGCTAGGTACCAAATGTGCTTTGAAGAAAAGAGGCATTGTCCTTGACTTCATGGAGTTAACAGCCAAGTAGGAGAAACATACTTCAAACAAATATGTTTAGAACTTTATTACAACACAGCAAGACTCATGAGCATTAGCATATTGTTTTTTAGTTTCACATGCCTCCAGATATTATAGAGTGATATGACATGGGCCCATGTGGATGGTGCGTGTACAGAGAGATTGCATGGCAGGTAAGGAACTTTGAGCTTGAAGAAACTACCACTTTTGTAGTGAATAGTAAACGAGTCTGCTGTCTGTCTGCAGGATAATGTTACCATATCTCTCAAGATTTCTTGCCAAATACAAGAGCAAACCCAGGGCCTTGCATTATTGGCGTGCTGTGAAAGAACATATAGTGTTACTTGAGGCCCATGGTGCATTGCTGCTTTATCAGGGAGGAGGGAGGCCAAAGAAGTTTTCTCTGAGATAATTTCTCTTAAATAGCTTTACTGAGGTATAGCTGGCTTACAATAAACAATACGTCTTGAAAGTATACAATTTGAAATGTTTTGACATATGAGTACACCTCTGAAATCATCACAGTAATCAATCAGTGAACATATTCATCACTCCCAAAAGTTTCCTTGTACAGCTTTGTAATTGCTCTCTCCACTATCTCCCTCCCCCATCCCCGGGCAAACACTGATCTGCTTTTTGTTACTGTATGGTAGTTTGTAGCTCCCAGAATTTTGTACAAATTGAACGATTTAGCATATATTATATATTCTTATTTGTTTGGCTTCTTTCATGCAGCATGATTTTATTGAGATTCAACTATATTGTAGTATGTTTTTGTTGTTGCATAGTAGTCCATTGCATGGATATATTAGTTTGTTTATACATTGGCCTGTTGATGGACATTGGATTGTTTCCAGTTTTTGCTACTACAAATAAAGATACTGTGAATGTTCAGGTACAATTCCTTATATAGACACACACTGTTATTTTTATTGGATAAATATCTGGAAGCAGAATTATTTAACAATATGTTAGGTATATAGTTAACATTTTAATGAAATGCTAAACTCTTTTGCAAAATGAGTATACAATTTTTTATCTCCACAAGCTATACAAGAGTTCTAGTTTGTTTATCCCTGCCAATATTTGATATGGTCATTTTTTTTTTTTTTTGAGGTGGAGTCTCACTGTGTTGCCCAGGCTGGAGTGCAGTGGCACGATCTTGGCTTACTGCAACCTCTGCCTCCTGGATTCAAGCAATTTTCATGCCTCAGCTTCCAGAATAGCTGGAATTATAGGTGTGCACCACCACACCCAGCTAATTTTTGTATTTTTAGTAGAGATGGAGTTTCACCATGTTGGCCAGGCTAGTCTCAAACTCCCGACCTCAGGTGATCCACCCACCTCAGCCTCCCAAAGTGCTGGGATTACAGGCACAAGCCACTGTGTTCGGCCATGATATGGTCACTCTTTTTAATTTTAGTCATTTGAACAGTTATATAGTTGTATCTCGTTGTGGTTTTATTTGCATTTCCCTATTGACTAAACAGGTTGAGTATTTTTTTCATGTGTTTATTTGCCATTCATATACCTTCTTTGATAAAGTTCCCATTTTTGAAGTTAGGCTATTTTCTTATTATGGAGACTTGAGAGTTCTTTATGTGTTTTAGATACAAGTGCTTCATCAGATATATGTGAAATTGATTTTCCCTTTCTGGGGTGTGTATTTTCATTTTCTTAGGCATATTTATTTTGAAGAGCAGACACTTTTAATTTAGATGTTGTCCAGTTTATCAGTTTCTTTTGCGGACCATACTTTTGGTTTCATATCATGTCTAACTCAAGGACAGAAAAGTTGCCTCAGATGTCTTTTTTTTAGAAAATTTAATCTTTTTTGAGTTAATTTTTGTATGAGGTACAGAGTGTGGGTTAAAGAGGATATTTTTGCATATAGCTATTCAATTGTTACAGTATCATTGTTGAACTCTACCTGTGTCCACTAAATTGTGTTTGCACCTTTGTCAAAATTCAGTTTCCCAGATATGTGTGGGTCTATTTTTGTACTCTCTATTCTGCACCATTCATTTATGTGTCTGTCTTTATCCCACTATCAGTGTATTGATTATTATAGTCTTATATGTCTTGAAATCAGGTTGTGTTAGTACTCCAACGTTGTTGTTTTTGTTGCCCTGACTATTCTGGGTTCTTTGCATTTTCATATGATTTTTGGATCATGTTTTCAATTTCTACTGAAAGAAATCCTGCATTGATTTTAAATTAGATTACATTTAATATATAGATTAATTTAGGGATAATTTACATTTAACAATATCTTGGAACTATGAATGTTCTCTCTTTCCATTTATGTAGGTCTTCTTCATCTCAGCATTATTTTCGCAGTTTTCAGTGTGCAGCTATTTCCCATTTTGTCAGATATATCTAAGTATTTCATATTTTTAGTTCTATTCTAAATTGTATTCTTTTAAAATTTCAACTTCTGATTGTTCATTGCTAGTATACAGACATATGACTGAGTTTGCACATTAATCTTATATCCTGCAACTTTGTTAAATTCAGTTATTATGTTAACTCTAGTAGCTTTTCTCATAGATTCCATCAGATTTTCCATATAGATGCTTGTATATTGTCTGTCTAAAAAGACTGTGTGCCTTTCTAATCTGAATGTCTTATTTATTTACTTATTTACTTAGGCCTCATTACACTGGCCAGAACCTCTAGGATATTAGAAGTGGGGAAAGCTAACATTGTTGTCTTGTTGCTGATTTTTGAGCAAAAGTATTACTTATTCTCTTAAGTATTATATTAGCTGTAGTTTTTCATAGATGCCCTTTATTAGGTTAAGGGTGTGTTCCTTTCTGTTCCTAGTTGACTGAGAGTTTTTAGTAGGAGTGAATGTTAGATTTTTTTCAAATGCTTTTTCTTCATCTATTGAAAGGAGCATACGCTTTTTCTTTTAAGTTTGTTAAAATATGAATCACATTGATTGATTTTCACACATTAAGCTGACCAGGTATGTTGGCTCATGTCTGTAATCCCAACACTTTGGGAGGCCAAGACAGGAAGATTGCTTGAGCCTAGGAGTTAAAGAACAGCCTGGGCAATATAGTGGGACTATATACATATATAATTCCAGGTATATATATATATATGCCAACTATGAATTTCTGACATCGATCTCCTTGGTCATGATGTATTATACTTTTTATATATTGTTTGACTAGATTTGATGACATTTTGGTTATAATTCTCGCACCTATCTTCATAAGGAATATTGTTTTGTAGTTTTTATTTTTCTTTAATATCTAGTTTTTATATCAGGGCAGTGCTGGCCTCAGAATGAATTGGGAATTGCTTTTATTTCTTTCTTAAATTGCTTGATAAAATTCACCACTAAAGTCATCTAAGTCTGCAGTTTTTCTTGTGGAAAGATTTTTAACTAAAAGAATCAACAGGTATAGTGCTATTGAGCCTATCTATTCCTTCTTGAGTGAGCTTTGTTAGTTTGTTTCTTTCAAGGAAATTGTGTATTTCATGAAAGTTTTCAAATTTATTCACAAAAAGTTGTTCATAATTCCTTTATTACCCTTTCAGTATCTGCAGAATATTTTGTAATATGTAATGAAATCATCTCTGCTATTCTTAATATAGGTAATTTCTTTCTACTCTTTTTTCCTAATCCATCTGGCTAGAAGTTTGTCAATTTTACTTATCTTTTCAAAGAACCAGTTTTTGGTTTCAATATTTCTTGTTTTCATTTTCTGGTTCATTGATATCTGTTCTCAGAGCTTTATTATTTTATTTCTTCTGTTTACTTTGGTTTTTGTTTGCCCTTCTTTTTCCATATTCTTAAAATGGAAGTTTAGGTCATTGATTCGAAACTTTTCTTCTTTTCAAATGTAAATATTTGCATAAATTTCCCCCAAGTACTCCTTTGGTGACGTCCCACAAATTTTGATATGTTGCGTTACAATTTTTGTTCAGTTCAGAATACTTCTAATTTCCCGTTTGATTTCTTTTTTGACCCATGGGTTATTTAGAAGCATTTTGTAGTTCCAGATATTTGAGGATTCTTTTCAGGTATCTTTTTGTTACTGATTTCTAATCTGAAACTATTTTGGTTAGAGAACAAGCTTTGTATGGCTTGAAGCCTTTTCGATGTATTGAGACCGGTTTAATGGAACCAAATATTGTTGATCTTGGTAAATACTCCATGTGCACTTGAAAAGAATGTGTGTTTGCTGTTTTGCATGAAGTATTGTGTGAATGTAAATTAAGTCAATTGGGTGTTAGCGCTGTCTAGTTTTCTGTCCCGATTTTCAGTGTACTTATTTCTTGATTCTTGAAAAAGGGAATTGAAATCTTCAACTACAATTGTGGGTTTTTCTACTTTTTTTAATATAGATTAGGTTTCAAAATATATGACCTGTGCATCAAATGCAGTGAATAGTCAAAGTGGAAAATTATTATTATTAGCATTATTATAAAAGGCCTCATTAGAACACATCTTTGGTTTGCCCTATAGTATGGGTTATTTGGAACATTATCTTCATATACAAAAGAAACATTTACTACATGTTATTATTTTTCTAATTCATGTTCTTGTTTTGCTTGGCAGCTTCTATGTTTTTGAAGCAGGCATTTGAAGGAGAATACCCCAAATTATTACGTCTTTATAATGACTTATGGAAGCGTCTTCAACAGTACAGTCAGAATATCCAAGGGAATTTTAATGCAAGTGGAACTACAGACCTCTATGTTGACCTACAACACATGGAAGATGATGCACAAGATATATTCATACCAAAAAAGCCAGATTATGAGTATGTTTGTTTAATTTGACCTGTTAGTTGGCATCTTAATTTTATTTTTATTTTAAATTTTATCTTTTTATTTTAAATTATAAATTAAGTATATACCAAGTCTCTAAATATTTGTAATTTATTTGTATACCTTAAAAGACTTTGCAAGACTTTTAACTGAAGAAGTCAGTTTTCACCCTTAGTTGAACACTTCTGGCTCCTGCTGGAGTCAATTTTAAAGTATAACACTAAGTAGGATGATGAGAAGTTAGAAGATGATCATGCTGTGGTCATTGTATTTTAATCAATGTTATAATATACCTGTAATTACCTCAGACAGTATCATTTATTGATGGACCACTTGCATAAATGTGACATAAAAGGAACTTGGGTGTTCAGAAACTACAGGGGAGATAAATCTTATGCTGGGATAGGTTCTCAGTCAATGTGTTAAGAAAAAGCAGAGTGGATCACTAGGTCAGGAGTTCGAGACCAGCCTGATCAACATGGTAAAACCCCGTCTCTACTAAAAATACGAAAATTAGCTGGGCTTGGTGGCACTCGCCTGTAATCCCAGCTACTCGGGAGGCTGAGGCAGGAGAATCGCTTGAACCCGGGAGACAGAGGCAGCAGTGAGCTGAGATCGCGCCACTGCACTCCAGCCCGGGCGACAAAACGAGACTCCATCTCAAAAAAAAAAAAAAAGGCAGAGTGTAGTCATCCCTTGGGTATTTGTAGGGGATTGGTTCCAGGACCCATTGGGAAGCTCAAGTTTTTTATGTAAAATGATACAATATTTGCATATAACCTATGCACATCATCTCTAGGTTATCTATAATACCTAATACAATGTAAATGCTATGCATAGAGTTATTATACTATATTGCTTAGAGAATGATAAGAAAAAATGTGAATAAATGTTTCATTATAGCCACAACCATTGTAGGCCTAACTAGGTTTTCAATCCATGGTTGGTTTAATCCTTGGATGTAGAATTTGCAGAAATGGAGGTCCAACTGTATAGTTAAAATTACCCCTGAAAATCTCTTAGGTCATCCTTGAAGTATAGTAGTATAGCCATATTTAGGAGCCATATTGGAAACCAATATACCATCTCAGCAAGTTTAGCCCGCCCAGCTTTCCTCCAAAATTGAAAGAGTATTTGAAACTTTCAATTTGAGCATCAGATCAAGTGATGGGCTTTCACACCTTTCTTTAAACACTAGAATCATATTTATTGTGTCAAGGCTGCCTAAAGCAGTAGCAGTTTCTTATCACCTACCTTGTAAGAAAAATATTGGATAGACTCATGGGTGCTGTTTAAACAGTTGTTTGTTTCTCTTTTAATTTTATTACTAAATACATATAGTTGAATTTGTGTCCAGTATAGTTAGAAGCTCTGACTAGCAGAATACAGTATGTAGAAGTTCTGACTAGTACTGGGCAGTGTGACACGTGCTTGTAATCCCAGCTACTTGGGAGGATCTCTTGAGCCTAGGAGTTAGAGGCCAGCCTGGGCAGCATAGTGAGACCCTGTCTGTCTTTAAAAAAAAAAAAGTAGTTTTGACTGGCAAAATAAATGGCCATGATAGGTTAGAATCATGGAATGAGACCAGATTATCTTCTCAATAACTCTTTTATAATAGGCAGATTCAGTAAGGCCTAATGGAGAGGGCAAAAGAGAACAGAACCTATGTCTGTTGATCTACAAAGATTTAATGATATATCATATTTTTTTAAAGTATATATAAAATAGCAAATATAGTATTCTATTTCTGCCTTAGTTTTATTTTTAAATCTATGTGCATGCACTAAAAAAGGTCTAGAAATATACAAAGCAAACAGTAACAGTTATTTCCAGGAGGTGGAATCCTAATTTTGTATTTTCTGCTTTTATGTAAAATGAATATATGTTCCTTGTGTGAAAGAAAGAAAAGAGAGAGAGGGGGAAAGAGAGAGGAGGGAGGGAAGGAAGGAAGGGAAGGAAGGAAGGAAGGAAGGAAGGAAGGAAGGAAGGAAAAAGAAGGAAGGAAGGAAGGTAGGTAGGTCACTGTGTGAGAAAGGAAGGAAGGGAAGGAAGGAGAAGGGAAGGGAAGGAAGGGAAAGAAGAAAGGCCACGAACTTTGGAAGGCCAACATGGGCAGATCACCTGAGGTCAGGAGTTCGAGACCAGTCTGGCCAAAATAGTGAAACACCATCTCTACTAAAAATACAAAAAATTAGCTAGGCCTGGTGGTGCACGCCTGTAATCCGAGCTACTTGGGAGGCTGAGGCAAAAGAATGGTTTGAACCTGGGAGGCAGATGTTGCAATGAGCCGAGATCGTGCCACTGCACTCCAGCCTGGGTGACAAAGCAAGACTCAGTCTCAAAAAATAAATAAAACCGTAAATTCAATGGAGGTAAAACAAATTAGAGCAAAAAAGCTACTGTGTTTTCACTAATAGGATATTATTGTCACTTTTTGGAGATGAATTCAGTTAAGTGGTTGGTGAGGAAAACGAGATATAGGAGGCCATATTTGAAGATGTCAAAAAATCATCAGGGTTCAAGGACACAAACAAGGAAGAGTTGAGTTTTCATAGATGGAAGTAGCCAGTGGAGAGGAAAAGAGATGGGAGATGTAAGAAAGAAAAGAGAGAATGAATGGAACCAGGCCCTAGAAGAATCAGAACAGAATCAAAACATGAATAGCCAGGGTATCATTTTTCATGATTCATTACTTGTGTCAAATTTTCAGTAGAGATAATTGCTATGAAGAAAATAAAATAATGCTGTAGAGTTGCTTACTATATAGGATGTCAGAGAAAGCTTCTATGAGGAGGTAACATTTGACCTGAGATCTAAATAGTGTGGAAGAATCAACCATGAAAAATTTAGAGTAAGGTTTTTGCAGGCAGAAGAACAAATTTAGAGGCCTTAGGAAAATTAAGACTGGGTGCGGTGCGGTGGCTCATGCCTATAATCCAAGCACTTTAGGAGGCTGAGGAGGGTGGGTCACTTGAGGTCAGCAGTTCGGGACTAGCCTGGCCAACATGGTGAAATCCTGTCTCTACAAAAAAAATATATGTGTGTGTGTGTGTGTGTGTGTGTGTGTGTGTAGATATATATATATGTGTGTGTGTGTATAGATATATATGTGTGTGTGTGTGTGTATGTGTGTGTGTTATATATATATATATATATATATATATATATATACACACAAAAATTAGCCAGGCATGGTGGCACATGCCTGTAATCCCAGCTACTCAGAAGGCTGAGGCAGGAAAACTGCATGAATCCAGGAGGTGGAGATTGCAGTGAGCCGAGATCGTGCCACTGCACTCCGCCCAGGCAACAGAGTAAGACTCCGTCTCAAAAAAAAGAAAAAAAAGAAAGAGAAAATTAAGATGAGGAGGTTTGAAGAACAGAAAGAAGCCAGTGCAGCTGGAACATAGTGAACAAAGAAGGGAAGTGTTTCAGATTGGATCAGAGAGGAAAGGAAATGTGAGATCAGGTAGAGCTTTATAGGCAATGGTAAAGGGCTTGGAGTTTATCCTAATAAAGTGAGAAACCATTGATTTAGAGGAATGATACGAACTGATAAACATTTTAAAGTTAGCACTGTGACTGCTATGTAGACAACTTAGGGGGGACCAGCACAGAGTTAGAGAAGTGGAAGAGGGAAAGTGTTTTGTTTATCCAGATAAGAGATGATAATGACTTGAACTAGGATGAGCAGATGAGGTGGTAATTTGGTCAGATTGATTCAAGATGTATTTTTGAAGCAGGATATATAGAGGGCAAGCCATGGATTTGAGAAGACAGGGGAATCAAGGATACGACTAGTTAGTGGAAGACTGATTGGTTAAGATAGGAAAAATTTTTTCAAAGCATTATATTTAATTAATATTTTTCTTTTGAAACTGGCGAATTGGAAATGCAAATAGAGTTGTTGAAAAGGTAATTAAATATGAGTCAGGGCTAGAAATACGTATTTGGAAGTCATCATGCACTTTATTTTTATTTTTATTTTTTTAGATGGAGTCTTCGCTGTGTCACCCAGGCTGTAGTGCAGTGGTGTGATACCTGCTCACTGCAACCTTTGCCTCCTGGGTTCAAGCGATTCTCCCACCTCAGCCTCCCGAGCATCTGGGATTATGGGCACACACCACCATGCCCGGCTAATTTTTGTATTTTTAGTAGAGATGGAGTTTCGCCATTTTGGCCAGGCTAGTCTCGAACTCCTGACCTCAGGTGATCCGTCCGCCTCAGCCTCCCAAAGTGTGGGATTACAGGCCTGAGCCACCGCACCCTGCCATCATCATGTGCATTTTTTTAAATCATGGAATTGGAAGAGATTACATAGGGAAGATGTATATATAGAGAGAAAAGAGAGCCTTGGCCCAAGAAAGGTACCAGCATTTATGGATTAGACAGTGGAGTGGCAGCCTACAAAGGAGACAAAGACAGAAAAAAATGGTGAGATAGGAGGACAACTCAAAGCAGTGTGGAGCCCCAAAGAATGAGTTCATTTAAGTTGGAGTCCAGAAATGCTCCTAAGAGCAAACAGCAAAATGAAGAAGCATCTATTCAAGAAAGTCTAGGAAAATTTGGTCAGAAAAACTGGAGCCTGTGGTATTTGAGTCAAGATTGTTCCCGTCTTACCCACCTCAGCTTAGTGAAGTGGAGATTGTTCTCTAGACTGCAGTAGCCAAGAACACAGGGCTCCCTCTCTCCTAGCTCCCAGCTGGAAGGCTGTCTTCCTGGGAAGAGCAGGGCCTCAACATTTCTCATAATGACCTCAGCAGAAAGCTGCTGAGGCTAACTTTCAGGCAAGTGAGGTCAGGAGTAGGGAGCTCCCATATTGTGCCCAATTCCCACGCAATGAATGGGTCCTTGAGCATGGCAGGCTCAAAGTACTGGGGGTCCTAATTACCTTTGCCTGGGCTTTTGAAATAGTGATTCTTTACCAGGAAATATAAACTGAAAGGACCTCGTGCAATTGCCTTCCACCAAGTGCTCACTTCCTAGAGTGAGGTTGTTCCCAGACCAAACTGAGGGTTGGGCTGCTATTTCTCGCTGCCCAATAACGAGATGCAGATGAACTGGAGAGGAGGAGAGTTTTTTATTTCTGTAACCAGTTGCAGGGATAAGGCCCAGAAAATACCACCACACCAAGTCAAAATTACAAAGTTTTCCAGAGCTTATATGCCTTCTACATGTAAGTGTATGTCTACATGTAAGTGTGCATTTATCTAAAGACATAAGTGATTAACTTCTTTTCATCTATAACTAAGTTCTGAGTCTTGAAGACCTTCCTCTGGAGCCTCAGTAAATTATTTAATCTAAATGGGCCCCAAGTGCTGGGGTGATTACTCTTATCTTTTCTCCTACTAAATCATGGAGGTTTGGGGAGTTCTTTAGACTACCTATAAACTTGTTTGTGGAGGCCTGGAGAGTTTCTTCAGATCCTGAATAAAACTTTTAAAATCCTAAACGGGTCCTGTTAAGAATTCCTTCGTTACCTTGTCATGCTTTAAGGCCCAGGAAAGGCCTAAGCAAAACTCTTGGTAGGCTTTTGTTATATCTCAACCTTTATATAAGGACACTGGCTCTTTCAGCTTTTAATATTTAGCTTAACCACTCAGTCAGTGCTGAAAGTTGTTATGGAGGCCTACATCAGTGAGACCTGGCCTTCTACAAGGTGTCAGTCAGAAAGAAGCTTGCCATTTTCTCCACCCTCAGGTCGAGAGCCCTGGCATAAAGATTTTTACTTGGGTAGAGGCAAGCAATAAATCAGGTCCTGGGTCAGACATGGTGGTTGGTCAGCAATTTGGGAGACCAAGGCAGGCAGAAGGCTTGAGCCCAGTAGTTTGAGACCAGCCTGAGCAAAACAGACCCCGTCTCTAGAAAAAATAAAAAAGTTAACTGGGCATGGTAGTCCACACCTGTAGTCCCAGCTACTTGGGAGGCTGAGGTGGGAGGATCACTTGGGCCTGGGAAGTCCAGGCAGCAGTGAGCAGGGATCATACCACTATACTCCAGCTTAGGTGACAGAGCAACACCCTTTCTAAAAGAAGGACATAGAAAAAGAAAGGCAAAGAAAGGAGAGGAGAGGAGGAAAGGGGAAAGGAAAAGGAAAAAAGAAAGAGAAAAACAGCCCCTTTTCTCTTCCCCAATTAAGTGACTTCATTTGCAACTGAACCTGGAGAAGTTTAAACCTAAGGGTATTCTGAAAAACCCCTGGCAGTGTGGTGAAAGGCAGTGGGAGGAGAATTGTAGTTCTAGTGAAGATAGCTGAACGTAAGCTAGCTCCAAGGAGAGATCCCGAGAATAAGACAGCTGGGAGGAGCCCCTCCTGGAATCAGAACAAATATCAAACATGACCTCAGAAAGTGTTCTATTAAAGGAGCTACAATTAGCTCCTTTGTAGATGCCTTTGTAGAGGAGTTTGTGCCTCAAGGCATTGTTGAAAATGTAGAGCAGTCAGTTAATGGAGTTTAGTATCTGGATATGGTCAGAAAAAAATAAGGAAGATAATCCTGCCATTAGCACTGCCATCTCAAGGTGACTATTAGCATACCCAAAGCTGTGTCTAGCTGAGGAACATCAGAGATTGAAGACTGTGGGAGAGAGATAGACTTCATTAAAATAATCCAGCCAATCACTAAACAGATAAAAAGCAAACAACAATAACAAGCCTTAGAGCTGGGTGTACCAGTACCCAGAGTTGCAACATTGTATCTAAAATGCCCAGTTTTGGCTGGTTGTGGTGGCTCACGCCTTCCTTTAGTTCTGTGAATAGCTTTGACCTGGCAGAGAAAAGAATTCACCAACTTGAAGCTAGGGTGATAGAGATTACACAAGTCAAAAAACAGAAAGAAAAGAATGAAGAAAATAGAGCCTCAAAGAAATGTGGGATACCATTAAGAATACCAACATCTATGTTATAGGAATACCACAAGGAGAGGGGAGACGTAATGGAGAAAAAAACTTGAAGAAATAGTGAATGAAACCTTCCCAATTTATTGAAATACAATAGCCTATCCATCCAGAAAGCTCAAAAAACTCCAAGTAAGATTAATGCAAAAAGACCCGCAAACAGATACATCCTAGTAAAAATGTCAAAAGTCAAGGACAAAACCCTGAAAGCAGCAAGGGAAAAACTATATAATCGGCTGGGTGCGGTGGTTCACACCTGTAATCATAGCACTTTAGGAGGCCAAGGAGGATAGCTTGAGGCCAGGAGTTCAAGGCTAGCCTGGGCAACATTCAGGTGAGACCCTGTCTTTACCCACTCCCCATGCCTGCTTCCCAAATACAACTACACTTCACTTACAAGGGAGTCCCAATAACATTAACAGCTGACTTCTCAGGAGAAACAAAGGATGCCAAAAGGTAGTGGGCTCAGATTGCTCAGAGGAAAAAAAATGAGCCAAGAATCCCATGTCCAGTAAAGCTGCCCTTTCAAAAAGAAGGCAAAATACTTTCCTTGATTTAAAAAAGAGAATTTGTTGCTAGCATTCCAGCTTACAAGAAATACTAAAGAAAGTTCTTCAGGCTGAAAGCGAGTGACCCCAGATAATTCAAATCCCCACAAAGTAAAGGTAATTATGAAATTATAAAAGACAATATAAACACACATTTTCTTCTTCTCTTAACTGACCTAAAAAGCAATTATATAAAATAATATGTATCGACTGTATAAAACAAAAAGTGTCTGAGACAGGTCTCTATTAATTTAGAGGTTTATTTTGCACAGGTTAAGGATGTGCCTGGGAAGAAGAGACTCTAGTCACTGAAGGATCTGAGACCTGGATTTTTTCCAAAGAGGGTTTTGAGGACTTCAAGATTTAAAGGGGAAAGAGTGGGCAGGAAGGGAAGGGGAAAAGAAAAAAAGTGGGGAGGGTAGGTAGTGAGATAAGTGGTCACATTCTTGTGAGGCTTTGATTAGCACTCACTGAATCCACATGTTACATGTGAAAGAAGAGGGTACAGGAACAGTCGGTTATGCATTTGTCTCATGTTCAGCAAATCTGCATTTGTCTCATAGTGGGCAGTAGAATTATTTCTAATATTGTCATTGTGCCTATATGTGAAGATAAGCTGTTAATTTACAGGATCAGGGTAAGGGAGGCCACCTGGAGAGGGATGTGGCCTTCCATCTTGCAGCTGTTTGGGAACAAAGGAAAGGCAGTTTTTTTGGATAACTCAATTTCCAAGCTTAACTTTTATCTTTGGATAGCAAGTTTGGCACGAGAGGTAGGAACAAAGCTGAAATTTGCTAGGAAATGATGACAGATAGTAAAATAATAATTATAACAATTCATTGTTGGGTTTATTAACATAAACATATAATATGTATAACAACACCACAAAGATAAAATACTTAGGAATAACTTTAACAAAAAGAGTGCAAATTTATACTCATAAAACTGTAAAATATTGTTCAAAGAAATATCTAAATAAGTAGAAAATCATCTCATCTTCATGAATTGCAAGACTTGACCTTGTTAAGATGGTAATGCCCCCTAAATTGATATATGTCGATTTAGTACAGTAGCTATCACTATCAGAATCTCAGCTGAGTTCTTTGTAGAAAGTAACAAGTGATTCTAAAATTCATAAGGAATTTCAAGGGACCCAGAATAGTTAAAACAATATTGAAGAAGAAGAAGAAGAATGTAGGAGGGCTCACAAGTCACTACAAAGCAATTTTAATCCCGATGGTATAGTACTGCCTGGCACAAGGATAGACATAAAACTGAGAGTACAGAAAGAAACCCATAAATCTATGGTGAGTTGTCTTCAAAAACTGTAAAGACCATTCTTTCAATTGAGAAAGAATTATCTTTTAGACAAATGGTGCTGGGACAGCTGATAGTGACATGCAAAAGAATGAAGTGGTGCCCTTCACATCATATACAAAAATTAACTCAAAATGGATCAAAGATTTAAATATTAGATTAAAAGTATAAAACAAGGCTGGGCACAGCGTCTCGTGCCTGTAATTCCCAGCACTTTGGGAAGCTGAGGTGAGAAAATCACTTGAGTCCAGGAGTGTGAGTCCAGCCTGGACAAGATAGAGAAACCCCATCTCAATAAATCAATCAATATAAAAATTAAAAATATAAATTTTTTAATATATTTATATATATATATATATATATCTGTTACAAAACATAGGGGCAAATCTTTATGCATTAGGATTTGGTAAATAATTCTTAGACATGACACCAAAATCACAATCAACAAAAGACAAAATTATATTTAAATGATATTTTGGACTTTCTGAAAATTAGAAACTTTGCTGCTTCAAAGGATTACCATTAGGAATGGGTGAAAATATTTCTGACTCATAGATCTGGCAATTGACTTGTTTCAGAATATATAAAGAACTCTTTCAATTCAACCATAAAAAGACAAATTACCCGATTAAAAAGTGGACAAGGGATCTGAGCAGACATCTCCAGAAAACATAGATGACCAATAAGCACATGAAATAGATGGTCAGGAAAATACAAATCAGAACCACAATGAGCTACTATATCACGCCCCCTAGGATGTCTATAAACAAAAAGACAGTAGCAAGTGTTGGCAAGGATGTTGAGAAATTACTATCCTCATATATTGCTGGTGGAAATCTAAAGTGGTACAGGGCCTTGGAAAAGGGTTTGGCAATTCTTCAAACTTTTTTTTTTTTTCTTGAAACTGGGTCTCGTTCTGTAGCCCAGGCTAGAGTGCAGTGGTGCAATCACAGCTCACCGCAGCCTCTAACTCTCAGGCTCAAGCAGTCCTCCACCTCAGCCTTTGAGTAGCTGGGATTACAGGCGTGTACCACCATGCCTGGCTAATTATTTTATTTTTTGTAGTGGCGAGGTTTTGCTTTGTTGCACAGGCTGGTCTTGAACTCCTGGGCTCAAGGGATCCTCCTGCCTCAGCCTCCCAAAGTGTTGGGATTACAGGCATGAGCCGCTATGTGCGGCCTCTTCAAACTATTAAACATAGTTACCATATGACCCAGCAGTTTCACTCCAGATGTATACCCAAGGGAAATAAAAACATATGTTCACATAGACATTTGTATGCAAATGTTTGTAGCAGCATTATTCCTGATAGCCAAAAGATGGAAACAACCAAATATCTGTCAACAGACAAATGGGTAAACAAAATGTGCTATATTCATACAATGAAATATTACAATTAAAATATATACAATATTAGCCATAAAAATAAATGAAGTACTGTACATGCTGCAACATGGATGAACCTTGAAAACATTATGCTAAGTGAAAGAAGACAGTAAAACACACACATACACAGATACACACAGTGTATTATCCCATTCACATGCAAATCCAGAATAGTAAAATCTATAGAAACACAAAGTAGATTAGTGATCGATTGGGACTGGGGATGGAGTGAGGAAGGTGGAGTGTTATAGTTAAAGATACAAGATTTCTTTTTGAGGTGATAAAATGTTCTAAAATTGACTATAGTGATGATTGCACAGATCTCTGAATATACAAAATTCATCAAATTGTGTAATTTCAGTGATTGAATTCAAGTGGTGGTATGCTATGTAAATTATATATATGAAAGTTGTCAGATTCGACATGGAGTCACTTGTGTCAAAGCCTGGCAGAATAGAGCTGGGGGAGGGTCATGAAGGGAGAGCTGTCACACATGATTTGCCTGATAACAAGAACTATCACAAGAAATTTTTCTCAACTGCAGCTTACTACACAAGTCACACAGGGACAGCTAGCCAGTTATACAAGAACATTTGCCTGACACACTATCCCACAAGCCCAATCCAAACTGCAAGGGCCTAACCATAACACTAAAATTGCAAGTCCTACCTTGCAATTTACTGACACTCACCAATCGGAACTCACCAGCTCTTATATAAGAAGCTACCAGTGCCAATAAACTGTCTTTGAAAACAACTTGCATAACCTCCTTTTCCCCCAATAAACTCCAGCCTTTCTTTTGTTTTCCAAACATACCAGAGGCCACCCTGTTCTGTCTGTAGGTCCAAGATAGCAGTCCTGCTTCTTGTGTGTTATTCCCCAATAAAACCTTTTTACTTAGAGAGATGTCTTTATATATTTTTTATGCTGACATATCTTTTTCCTTTATTTTTTTAACTGACGTAATTATACATATTTATGGTGTACAGAGTGATGCTGTGATACATGTAATGTGTAGCGATCAGATCTGTGTAAGAAGAGAATGGGATAAGAAGAGATAGATTAAATTATTCTGGGAATTTTTTATTTAAGAAAAAAAGGAGTGAGGTTACCTCTTTCATTGAAATAATAAGAAAGTCACAGAGAATAGATGAAGTTGTAAGAGGGGAAAAAAGAGAAGTGCCAAGTTGAGAAAGGTCATGGCCAGTGGTTTTGCTCTTAGGGTAAAACCAAGACAAAAGTCATCTATAAAGATTGAAGAGTTGCACAAGTAGAATTTTAAGTTATTACTTTGACCTTCAGTCTCTTGATTTTAAAGAGGTTTGTATAAATGTCCAGTAGAAATCATTGTTTCTCTTGAAGTACTTGGCCAGCTTAGCAGCAGATACAGAGAACATCTCAATAACATTTTCTTAGAACTTTGAAAGAAAGGTGAATTGGAAAAATCAGGGTGCTAATGAGAGCACCTTGAAATGATGGCTATGGGAAAAGGATGACATAGACATGGTGGGCTGATGGAGGCTGGAGGCTGGAAGCAGGAAGGGGTCATGTAACAATAAGGCCAAAGAACAAGTTCTTTAGAGTAAAATATACCACCCTTATAGATATGCAAAGCCCAACATGACGTCCATCTGTTTTCTCTGATATTATCTTGTACTACCCTCCTGTTACTTGATTTGTACCTCTGGCCAACACAGCCAGGTATGGTCTCTCCTCAGGGCCTTTGTACTTGCTGTTCTTTCCTCATAGAAAGGAATTTCCCTGTAAATCTACACAATTAGCTCCCTCTTTTCCTTCAGGGCCCCTCAGTAAGCCTTCCTTTGCCTCATCCTATCTAAAGTTGGATGAAAAAGGAAAAAAGATTAAACATTATTCTCTATCTTCCTTGCTTTATTTTTCTCTTAGCACTTACCATTATCATATTCCATATTTAACTTATTTTAAATTTTTATTTTTGTGTGTATCTCTCCTGTTACTGTGTAAGCTTTAAGAAGACAGGGAATTTTTTTTTTTTCTTGACAGAGTCTTGCTGTGTCGCCCAGGCTGGAGTGCAGTGGCATGATCTTGGCTCACTGCACCCTTTCCTCCTGGGTTCAAGCAATTCTCCTGTCTCAATCTCCTGAGTAGCCAGGATTATAGGCATGTGCCACCATGCCACCAGGTCCAGCCGGGAATTTTTTTTTTAAGCAAGTTCTCTACTATATTTCTGCACCTAGGAAATACTTGGCAAATATTGTAGTGACTTAATATTTTTGGAAGGAAAAATAGAGATAGAAGGTGGGGCATGTAGAAAGTTTCCTTTAAGCTTGAAGATCTTAGAGGTGGAGCAGTTCAAAGTGATGACTCAAATTTGGAAGCCCCCTAGTAAAGTCAAAAAAGGTTATTATAAATGTAGACTTTTAATATAGGACATATTTTAGAAAAGATGTTTGACATTGTAGTTACCAAGGATCTTTAACGGTAGATTTGGAGAACGGGAAAGTGTTAGTTCTTATAATTCAGTGCCAAAATTTCTGCAGAAGTGGGAAGAGGCTTCTGAGGTCAGTAGATGACATGAGTAAAAATAGTGACATTTAAATAGATGGCTTGGACTTCAACAGAGAATTGCTTCAGACACATTTAGACACTAAGTTCTTTCATGCTCCCATCATGATCTTGGTATCTTCATCTAATACAGAAATTATTATAATTAGCATTTTACCTGCCAATTTCTTCACAAGACTGTAAAGCACTCTTAATCTCTATCTTCCCAGCACTTTACAAAGTGCCTGGTGCATAGTATTCTCAGTAAATATGTGTTGAGTGAAATACTTACTGAATGAGAAAACATTAAGAGATAACTATGGAATTATGATGTTGGAGCCAAGAGCATTCTGATCTCTAGGTCGTATCAGTGGACCAGAAGGGTGAGAAAAAGAGAAAGCCAAGTTTCATATACATGAAGGAGCAGGTCAGATGTTTTAAAGGTTAACTTTTTAGATGAAGGAAAATTTGTTGTTTATAAAAGAAAGAAGACAGTGCAAAAGCTGGTAGAAGGATTGTAAACTGGAATGATGTGAAAAGACACTGAATTAATTATAGGAGTAAGGAAACATGAAAATAATGGTTATAGACATTTGATAGTAATTGTCAAAAGCAAAGTGTAAGATCAAATAGTTTGACTGCTAAATGAAAATCAGCATGAATTATTAAAGATACAGGAAGTGCAAGCAGGAAAAAAATGTTTCTCAGGTTAAGTTTGATATTGTGAAGAATATTATAAAACAAAGTAGCGTAGAACTCCACTTGGGAGTATTTATGTGATTTTAGGACTTTCATAAATACTTTTTATTTTGTCTCACTCTTGCTAGTAACACAAAAATGGAAAACGTAAAAACCTAAGTCTGTACACTTCCCTCTCAGACAGTGAGCTTTATTGGGGCGGCAGCTATGGATAGATAGGGCCAAGCTAATGGAGCATGTCTCTACAGGCTGGTTTCTCTTCTGTATGCTTTGATAACTCTGTAGGCAGGATTTGCAAGTAAAGGCATAGCCCCCATTAGCATTAATAGGATTTTACTGTTATTCTTTTAGTTTAAGGAAATAGATAATACAGTAAGTATTGGTGCATATTATTGTGCATTTATAGTGGGGACTTACATAGAAATTAAAATGTTAATATAGGCCGGGCACAGTTGCTCACACCTATAATCCCAGCACTTTGGGAGGCCAAAACGGGTGGATCACTGGAGTCAGGAGTTGGAGACCATCTTGGCCAACATGGCAAAACCCCATCTCTACTAAAAATACAAAAAATTAGCCGGGCATGGTGGCGGGCAGCTGTAATCCCAGCTACTTGGGAGGCTGAGGCAGGAGAATCGCTTGAACCCAGGAGGTAGAGGTTGCAGTGAGCCAAGATTGCGCCACTGCACTCCAGCCGGGGCAACAGAGTGAGACTGCGTCTCAAGAAAAAAAAAAAAGGTTACTATGGTACTGAATGTTTGATTATGAAATATATTAGTAAATATGTACATTGTAAAATAAATTTTCTTTTAATATAGAGTTACATTTTTATGGGAGGTGCATTTTTAAAAAAGGTATTTACAGCCTGATACAATAGCATTTAGCTCTGTGCAATTTACGTTAGTTTTTAAAAAATTTTGTTTCCACAGTCCAGAAAAGGCTTTGAAAGACTCACTACAACCCTATGAGGCTGCTTATCTATCAAAATCCTTATCTCGACTCTTCGATCCTATCAACTTGGTTTTTCCCCCAGGTGGTCGTAATCCTCCTTCCTCTGATGAACTTGATGGTATTATTAAAACTATAGCAAGGTATGTATTTTTTATATAGTGGCATGCCATAAGATGACTGCCATATTTGTTAGTGTTATATGATAGCAGTACCTTTTTAATTTATTTTCAAATTATTCAAGTAATTGGGCCCACAATTAAATTAAGAATTTTACAGTAAATGAGTGCACACATAGTAAGTACTTGAGATTCCAATTAATAAAATAATTTAAATACCTTAAATATAGTCTAAAAACAGCCTGTTATAATTATTCTGTATCTTGCCAAGGATGCAAAGTAAACCTAGCTCTTTATATCATAGTAAATTTCTTACATTACACAAGAAGTCAAATATAATAAATAATTTTATAAATTGAGAAACTAAAACATACAGGTTAATTTTTTTGTATCTTAAACTCCAGAAAATGCTTCATGGCAGAAATAGGAATATAACTTTGATTAGCTTGTGTTTGCTATTTTAAGCTTTTTAAGTGAATGTAACAGCTTTTAAGACTAAAAAGGGAAAGTATCCTAGCAGAGGTGCCACCTGAATGCCTGCAGACGATGTAATTATATACTGTTGGCTTTAGACACGTATTTAAAAGTTATCCAGACTAATTTGCTGTTGAAATTATCTCAGTTTCTGTCATGACTAACAAGTTGTGGTAATAGTAGATCTGTACATTTGAGATGGACGTTTTAAGGAATAAAAAATAGTATGAGACTGAGGTCTAAATTCTTTTAAAGATTTGAAGATGGTGATTCTGAGGCGTAGAAGAGTAAGCCTAAAAAGCCACAGGTGGCCAGGCATGGTGGCTCACACCTGTAATCCCAGCACTTTGGGAGGCAGAGGTGGGTGGATCACCTGAGATCAGGAGTTCGAGACCATCCTGGTGAAACCTCATCTCTACTAAAAATATAAAAATTAGCTGCGCCTGGTGGCACACGCTTGTAACCCCAGCTACTCAGGAGGCTGAAGCATCAGAATCGCTTGAATCCAGGAGGCGAAGGCTGCAGTGAGCCAAGATCACGCCACTGCCCTCCAGCCTGGCTGACAGAGCGAGACCCTGTCTCAAAAAATAAAAATAAAAAACCACATGTATAATAATATACATAAGCATATCTTTTGCTGCAAATGTACCTACAAATTGTCTAGATTGCCCAGCATCTTGGTCCTAAATCTCTCCACAATTGCCTTGACTTTCCTTCTGACTGTAGGTCTTAGTAACTTGATCTCTTTGACCTGTTTATGTAAATGTTAAAGAGGAATCTCTCCCATTCCTCTATGCAACTTGACAATGCTATAATCAAATATAATCTACAGCTGGAAGAATCATGCTTATGCTAGTGTTTAATAAAATTTAAAAGTGAACATTAACAAAATTATGTCTCAATACTATATGAAAGTGCATTTTTGTTACACGTAGTATGCACTAGTATTGTTTCAAACTCTTTCAACTTCTTTAAAAAGAGAATCTGGTAATATTTACTCTACTGCGTCAGGGACAATAATTACTTTTCTTGCTTTCCATCTGTACATGGGTTTCTATATTATTTTTAATTTCTAGTGTTCTTTCCATGGTCTTTGTAAAATACCTTTTTTTTTTTGGCAGTCAGATCAAATGCCCCAATTAATCCAATGTTAAAGCTGACGGATGACAAAAAAATAGTTTAAGAATCCGAATTTTAAAAATTTGTAATTATAGTTCTGTTATGCTTTTATATTATTTAAAAAGCTACTCTATTGAAACTAGCATGAACTGGCATAATTTCTACAGAAGCTGAGTATCTTTATATATCATGTGTAATTTATATTTTTAGCCTATGTCCCTTCAAGGTCATCATTTCCATTCAAGAGCTGTCATTTCCTTGCAGATGTCTGTGATATGCAGTGCCTCTAATTGCACTTTATCAGTATTAGCAAGAGTGCTACTTTAAAAATCTGTACACAATTTACTCCTTTAATCACAGACTGAACCCACATATGACATGCTTTTATTAATGAGAAACTGGTCATTAAGGAAGCTATCTCCAGGCACTTTTTCCGAGTGCTGAATTTAGGGGGTAAAATGAAACAATGCAACCAGTTCTTGGAAGCAGTGAAATCTATAAAAAGAATAACCACATTGATTATTGGGTTTGAGTTTTTAATCTCACTCTTTACTTTGTTGATGAACAATGTTGCTAATATTTAAAAACTGTTTTTATTTTCTCCAGTGAACTAAATGTTGCTGCTGTTGATACAAACCTCACATTAGCTGTGTCAAAAAACGTGGCAAAGACCATCCAGTTATACAGTGTAAAATCAGAGCAGCTTGTAAGTGGTTTCCTTTATCTGTAAACTTTAATCATTTTATTTAAAATTACTAACTATATAATACTTGACTAATCATAAATATTGAATTGACTATTCACTTACTTTCATTTTTACTGTAGTGAAAGTTTGTAACTTCCTGATGAATTTAAACCAGAAAAAAAATTTCTGTTAAAAAAATGGCCCTCCTACACATTGTCAGTACACTTTCAGAAGACAGGCAAGTTTTACAAGGTTTCTTTTTTAACACATGTGCCAATTAATGGGCTAATTATATATTTTTAAGTATTTAAATATTTTAAATAATTTACATAAATTATAATTATATATGATCAATCAAATTTTCCCTTTTGTGTGACCACTAACTCCACGTATCATTCATGCATGGTCACCTAGTGTGAAATTGACTTGAAGTGTTAGAAAACTGTTGGAGGAAGTAAAGTACATAAAATTTTAGTAGAAAAATGTTTATTTATTTTTTAAAGATTCCAACCCTAGAACCTGGGAGTTTAACCCTAAAATTATTCTATTTGAAATAGCTATATGCATGCATTTAAAATAAGTACATAACTGAATCATAATCTTAATTCTATACATCAATGTTTTAAAGTTAAGTACACATATTTCACTAGTATGTATGTATGCTAATTGAAATCCAAACAAAATGAGACTTCAATATATTTTTTTACCATTATTGATATACTAATTTTAGACAGTGTGTCAAAATCTGATTGTCTCCACTATCTTTAGAATGTTAGCTAACTACATTTTTAGTTTATCCTCTCTAACCATTCCCAATTGAAATATCATAATAAACAAAATAATCTACTTTTACCCATATCCAAGTTGTTTCAGTTTGTTCTGTGATAATTTTTAGGGTAAGTTGGTGACATACTGAAGGATTTACATAAAATGATCCTTGGAGGTAATAGTCATATTACGAGGCTTCCTTCTTTTAGTTCCCATGGATGGCCAGATTTTGTTTGCAAATATGGTACTATTTTCAGTCAATTGATCTTGTAGTCTTGACAAAATCATCTTAGAAGCATCTTTTTAAGAACTTTATTGAAAACTAACCATACAGAGATATGGAAGCTGTTTGTGGGAAATTACTATGAATTTAGATTACTAATTTTTCTCTCAATCTTTGTTTAAATCTTTATTATAATGTTCACTGCTTCAAAAACATGGTTATTGCCATAAATAAAATTCAGTATTATATCTAGTAGAGTATAGTGTAATTACTGACAATGCCAAGATCTGAAGATAACACCATAAGAAAGATCCAGCATGTATATAGAAAATACCTTGCATTGAGAGTAGGGAGGGACAGTGGTAATGGTAATATGTACTTCAGTTAACATAGTAATGGCAGAAGGCTTAGACGAAATCAAAATATCTGCAAACATTTGACTGAGTTGATACTGTTGATCAAATTGTCGGTGGCTGTAAATTACTTAAGCCTATCTAACGTACTTGCAGTGTTGAAGGCTAACAGAAAATCATTGACATGTTTTGGTTTTTAATTGGATTATTTCTTTTTTTATTAAAAATAGTTTTATTTTTCAACTTTCATTTTGAAGTGTATAAGGGAAGCTTAAGCATTAAATAAGATTATGAAAAGCATCATATGCGTAATTTTTTTAAATATATTATTGACTAATGTCTTAAGTAACAACTTGCTGTTAGGGTTCGTTTCTTGGCATTTAATAACTCTTCTACCCCTCTGTGTGTTAAAATTATACCTGTTTTGTTCTTTAATCTTTACAAATATTCCTATTCTTTTAGAATAATTTGACTGAAAACATTTAGAGGAAAATAGCCAAATTTTAAGTCTTTAGTGGAAGAAAGACTTGAAACAGATTTTTGAATTGAATAACTACTCTGCCTATAAATGGAAATGTTGACTTGAGATTTGGTATGAAAACTATATCAATGAGTGGGAGATTGTATTCAAAGATGAAAAATTTAAGCTTCCAGTCCACAAGATTAAGAAATGACAGAATCTGTTGTTTCCTGACTTTTTAATGATTGCCATTCTGACTGGCATGAGATGGTATCTCATTGTGGTTTTGATTTGCATTTCTCTAATGACCAGTGATGATGAGCTTTTTTTCACATGTTTGTTGGCTGCATACATGTCTTCTTTTGAGAAGTGTCTGTTCAGATCCTTTACCTGCTTTTTGTTGGGGTTGTTTGTTTTTCTCTTATAAATTTGTTTAAGTTCTTTGTAGGTTCTGGGTATTATCCCTTTGTCAGATGGATAGATTGCAAAACTTTTCTCCCATTCTGTAGGTTGCCTGTGCACTCTGATGATAGTTTCTTTTGCTATGCAGAAGCTCTTTAGTTTAATTAGATCCCATTTGTCAATTTTGGCTTTTGTTGCCATTGCTTTTGGTGTTTTAGTCATGAAGTCTTTGCCCATGCCTATGTCCTGAATGGTATTGCCTAGGTTTTCTTCTAGGGCTTTTATGGTTTTAGGTCTTACGTTTAAGTCTTTAATCCATCTTGAGTTAATTTTTGTATAAGGGGTAAGGAAGGGGTCTAGTTTCAGTTTTCTGCATATGGCTAGCCAGTTTTCCCAACATCATTTATTAAATAGGGAATCCTTTCCCTATTGCTTGTTTTTGTCAGGTTTGTGAAAGATCAGATGGTTGTAGATGTGTGACGTTATTTCTGCAGCCATAAAAAAAGATGAGTTCATGTCCTTTGCAGGGACATGGATGAAGCTGGAAACCATCATTCTCAGCAAACTAATACAGGAACAGAAAACCAAACACTGCATATTCTCACTCATAAGTGAGAGTTGACCAATGAGAACACGTGGACACAGAGAGGGGAACATCACACACCGGGGCCTGTTGGTGGGTGGGAGGCTAGGGGAGGGATAGCGTTAGGAGAAATACCTAATGTAGATGATGGGTTGAGGGGTGCAGCAAACCACCATGGCACGTGTATACCTATGTAACAAATCTGCACGTTCTGCACATGTATCCCAGAACTTAAAGTATAATAAAAAAAGAACAGAACAGAAACGAAGGAAAGAAGGAAGGAAGGGAGGGAGGGAGGGAGGGAGGGAAGAAAGGAAGGGAAATCAGATCATTAATAGAATGTTCAAGCAGTGAGATAAAGGAAAGCTAGAATTTTAAAGATAAGCATGTTTTCAGAAAGAGTGACTTGCAAATACAACCTGAAATGTACATCGAGCAGCTTTTCAGAATCTGAAATGTATTTCCCTAAAGATTAGTTATAGAAGTTTCTTGGCTACTGAAACGTTTTAGTATACTTAATTATAGCTTTAATTCATATCAAGAGAAAGGCTTATAAAAGGATTTTTCAAGCTGATTTTTAATATTCTGGGATATAGTAGATTATAACATTAAATTATATGTAAGTGCATTATATACTTACAATAATACATCTGAAATTATTTTTATGATTACATATTTTTTTCCCTAAGGCTTTTCTGTTACTAATCACCAAAGGTATGTGTTATACAAACCTAAATCTCTGTAAGGATAAATCCTTCAGTCCTTCTGAATCCAAAGCTGTACCAGAGAATTTATTTTTAAGAGTGAGGTTGGGCCACAAAAGTAACTACCATCATTAACCTTTACAGTGAATCAGAAATTGTACCAAGCCATTTATGTATATTATTTCATTTATTTCACAGCAGTCCTATGAAATGAAAGTATTACTGTCCACCACTACAAAATGTAGAAATTGAAGCTGAGAACATTTAATAGCATGAGTAATATAGACTACTAAAATTAGAATGCCTGGGAGCAGGTGTTGGCACTAGCATTCAAATCCAGACCAGACTGTAAAACAAGCTTGTCCAACTCGCCTTATTTTTCACTGTTGTTGTTCTCTTGTGTTTTTTAGGCTTTTAGCAGCCTGAAGCCATGGTTTTTAGTTTCTATCTCTAGTGCTAAGCAGAAACGTATAATGAGTAAGGGGCTTTACTGGCCTAACCAGAAACAGAAACTAAGAACCCATGACTGTATTCTCTCCCATGTTCACCTCTGCACCAACCTTTAATACTTTATTTCTGATCTGTAGCTTGTATATAAACATAACATCTTTTTTATTTAAGAAAAGTTACATTGTGTTATACGTATTGTTTTGTGAATTGCTCAGTCATTTTACAATATATCAAGATCTTTATTTACTGTGTTAATACATGCATAATGTATTTTATTTATGTGTAGAATAGTTTATGTTACTTCTGTGCTCTTAGTGTATAGTTAAATGATTTCATAGTTTAATTTTGAAATAATAGGGATTTAGCATTGAGGCTTCACATCTGAGTTCTAAGCAATAGGATTTAGTTCCTCCAATATGTATTTAACTTAGTATGGGTCATGTGAATATCAGCTTTCTAGATGCTCTTTTGTAAAAATGAGATCAAGGTTTTTTAGATTTTCATTTAAAAATTCTTATTTGTCTTGACAGCAATCGTGAAGTTATAATTAATTTACTAAGAATTTTATGTTTCAAATACACACATACCTATAGGTGTAATATCATAATATTTTATGATTAAACTGAACAAATTATTTAATGGTGATATATTGGGGATTTGTATAGTCTGAAATGTGACCTTTAGAAGAAAAGGTCACTAGACTGTACAGTGGGAAGTTTGGGGTTTTTTGTTTGTTTTTGAGATGGTCTCACTCTGTTGCCCAGCCTGAAGTACAGTGGGATGATCATCGCTCCTTGCAACCTCTGCCTCCCAGGCTCAAGGTATCCTCCCACTTCAGCCTCTGGGCATGCCAGTATGCCTAACTAATTTTCTTATTTTTTGTAGCGATGGTGGGGGGAGGTCTTGCCACATTGCTCAGGCTGGTCTCGAACTCCTGGGCTCAAACGATCCATAGCCTTGGCCTTCTGAAGTACTGGGATTACAGGTGTGAGCCACTGTGCCTAGCCACAATGGAAAGTTTGAATTAGTGTTTTTCTTATCCTCTGTGTGTTAAAAGGAAACTAAAATATTAGTACATAAGGGAACTGTTGTGGCACCTTTAAAATTTATAGGCTTGTAAACTTTTTTGATATCAACTTTGGAGGCAAATATATTAATAAGGATCCCTTTTAAAAACTGAAGAGTATTTTCCAACAGTAACCATTATTTGATGGTTTCAGGGAATGGCATCTAGAATCTTAGTGTAAATGGCAAATGTTATGAACTGTGAGAAAGGAGATTGGCATTTAATTAAGTTGCAGACCATTTGAAACAATAATAGGAATGACATTTAAGGGGAGGTGTCAACTTCAATGCAGATCAGTAGCTATGTATGAGGTCAATAGTTCTAGACACTAAGGTTTTATTTTAAGGCTTTGTAAATATACACTTTATTCCTTATATAATTTCGTAAGTTGGAGACTTGACGTTCCTATGATGGAAAAAAACTTACATGTGTGATATTTAAATGGTATAGAGACATATGAGCTCAAATATGAGTTCAATTTTTTTTCTTTTTTTTTTTTTTTTTAAGTTTTAAAAGTATTGGCCAGGTATGGTGGCTCATGCCTATAATCCCAGCACTTTGGGAGGCTGAGGTGGGCGGATCACTTGAGGTCAGAAGTTCAAGACCAGCCTGACCAAAAATGATGAAACCTCATCTCTACTAAAAGTACAAAAATTAGTCAGATGTGGTGGCGCGCCAGGAGAATCGCATGAAACCAGGAGGCAGAGGTTGCAGTGAGCTTAGCTTGCACCACTGCACTCAAGCCTGGGTGACAGACTGAGACTCCATCTGAAAATAAATAAATAAAAGTATTATTTAATGGAGATTTTAATGCCATCTACATGGATTATCACCCCATATATTATTATATGGTAATAGCTTATGTTGTTAATATACAAAAAATAAAAGATCAAAGGAAATATGAAATCACTTGGAAGAGTTTTTATATTATGTGCAAACAGATGAAACAAATCAGTAGTGCCTTTTTGACCAAATGCACTTTCTCTGTGATACAAACACACCAATCCCTTTAGGTTACCTAGCTAGCCTCTTGATACTTTTTTTTTTTTTTTTTAAAGAGATGGGGGTCTCACTGTGTTGGCCAGGTTGGTCTTAAACTCTTGGCCTCAAGCAACCTCCCACCTCGGCCTCCCCGAGTGAGCCACTGCGCCTGTCTCTCTTGATCCTTTAGATAGCCTGGCACTCTTTGTTACCTCTCTTCTTACGTTGGACTATTTTAGGATTACTTCATCCTTTCTTCAAGATAGCTTTCTGGCCTGACACACTGGCTATACCTATAATCCTAGCACTTTCAGAGTTCGAGATAGAAGGATTGCTTGAGCCCAGTAGTCCAAGACTAGCTGGGACAACATAGTGAGACACTGTGTCTACAAAAACAGAAGAAAAAAAGATAGCTTTCTGACTTGCTTTTCAGACCTGTAAGAGCTTGGTTTTCTGGAGGCTGTGGCAAGTCAATACTAGACGAACTGTCAGGACTAAGGGTCAGTAGATAAAATTGAAAACAGAGAGCAATGACAATATTTTCAAGAGAAGGTAAAAAATTTGAAATTGTTAGTTAAAGCAGGTCGAAGTCTGTATTAGTTACCTGTTGTCATAAGAATGCCATGTAACCGACAACCGCTGTTGGCATGGGTGACACACAGCATTTATTGCTCATGCTTCTCGGGTCATATGGGGTGCTAGCTAGGTGGCTTTACTGAGGTTGGCTGGGTTTACTGACAAGACTGGCTGGCTGCTGTTCCAGGCTGGCCTTAACCATATTAAACTCTGCTCTATTATACGTATCTCTAGTCCTGCAGCAGCCTATCCTGGGCCTGATCTCATGGTGAAGACAGGGCACAGGAGAGAAAATATTCCCATAAGTCTCACTCACCAAAACAACCCCTCCACAGTGCAAAATTAAATAGCAAAGAATGTAGATACAAAGGGGGTGAAGAATTGGGACGAATTGTGTCATCTATCATAAAGCCAAATTGAGAGCATGCAACAATGAAAAAAGAGAGCTCGTGAACTTGTTTAATTTTAATTTTTAATATTTAGAGACAGGGTATCGCTATGTTGCCAGACTGTTGTGCAGGGAGTATTCACAGGTGCGACCAACGTTCTCTAAAGCCCCAAACTCCTAGGCTCAAGCAATCCTCCTGCCTCAGCCTCTCAAGCAGCTGGAACTACAGGCAACTCCACCACACCTGGCTGAGCTTTTATTTTTATTCCCAAGGATGTACACTCCCTACTTGAATCCTAATGGTGTGTTTTTGTTAAATTTTATGTCATTTGACACCACCTTCACTGCCAAGGAAGAGAGAAATTCATTGCTATGGTAATTTACTTAATGATTTCAGTTAATGTTAATATTACTATAAAAATCATAAGCCTTTTTCCTATATGGCTTTTAAATTATATATGTTGACCTCTTGTCACATTTTCTAATCTTTATTGCCCTAAACCTCTTCTCATTACCACAGGCATATAATATTCAAACATTTTCCCTTTTCTATTTTTTTATCTTTCTCATTTAAAAATTTTTTTTCTTCATTCCAGAATATGAAGTTTTTTAGTCTCTGAGTAAATGGAATCCTCCACACCCCCCCTAGAAAATATCAGTATTAGAAGTTTGAAAAGAAATTGAGCAATTGAATCTTGAATTCAGTTGAGCAATTGAATAACTTTTTACTTGCCATGTTATCAGTTCAATACCGTCAAGAAGATTTTTGAAATTTGTTGTTTAGTTTTTCCAGATGTTTTCATTGAGAGGATTGGTCAATTACATAGTCAATTTTTTACTGGGATTGGAAGTCCTAACACTGTAGAGCTTTTATATCTGTTGAAGCATATTAGTGATCAAGTAGAGCTTTTAATCTTACCCTTTTCCAAGGTATGGACTATAATTTAATTCCTTCATGTGTGCTTAAAAATTAACACTATTTGAAATTATATTTCTGGGAGATAAAATTGTTAACACTTAGTCAAGGTTAGGCTGTGGTTTACTCAGAGCACCCTCCTTCCTAGCGTACACCCACATACAAATACATATCACATTAAAGATATAGCTGTAGTCATAATAAGATCTAAAGAAAACCTGCATTTACTGCCCAGGGCCACTATAGGTATCAACCTAGTGTGACAAAGAGCAAGGTTGCCTTGCAAATGGAACTAAGGCCAAAACATGCTCAGGAACTACATCTGCAGTATCCCAGTGTGACACCAGCTACCGGCATTAGATAGGGTTCTGAACTGGAGACCTGTAGTAATGGTATGAAGGGAGGCATGATTAATGGGGCAACTGTAACTACCCCTCCCCCAACACACGTATTAGGCACAAACCCAGAATGAGGGAGAAGACTTCCTTTTAAAAATCAGGATGCAAACTAAAACTCTGCATTTGAGTATAAGCAAGCTTGTTTGAATCTTAGAAGCTATGGATTGTCTTTGATTATCCTTTGCTATATCAGACATGTAGCACACTTTTAAGCAGCTTTTACTCAACTCACTAGTATTAAGTTGTGCTAGTTTAGAGTACTTTCTGAGACATATCTAAAAGCAAAATTGGTGACATGGAAAGATTCTCACTGTAACAGGAATTAAGAAAAATCCTCTTTATCTCTTAGAAAATCTTAGCATATTCAATATCTTAGGGCAGGAATTGATAATCTAGCAATGGGAATGGGTTTAGGGTATCTGGATCCTAGGAAGTTATAAAACTTATAAAACATAATTCCATTTGCAAGTTTTATGAAAACAAAAATATTTCTCAAAATATTTTTGAAATTGTGAACCCCATATATCTGAGACAGGTCTCAGTTAATTTAGAAAGTTTATTTTGCCAAGGTTGAGGACTTGCAGAGACACAACCTCAGGAGGTCCTGATGACACCTGCCCAAGGTGGTCAGAGCACAGTTTGATTTTATACATTTTAGGGAGTCATGAGACATCAATCAACATATGTAAGATGAACATTGGTTCCATCCGGAAAGGTGGGACAACTCAAAGCGGAGAGGGGGCTTCCAGATCACAGGTAGATAAGCAATAAGTCGTTGCATTCTTCTGAGTTTCTGAATAGCCTCTCCAAAGGAGACAATCAGATATACATTTATCTCAGTGAGCAGAGGGGTGACTCTGAATAGAATGGAAGGCAGGTTTGTCATAAGCAGTTCCCGGCTTGACTCTTCCCTTTAGCTTAGTGATTTGGGGGCCCCAACATTTATTTTCCTTTCACAGAATTTTTCTGGGAGAATGCTCTAACAGATTTTAAAGAGGCCTGTGATTCTTCCTCCCCAAATAACTGATAGATACCTGGAAAATCCCCCAGGTATTTGGAAGTTAAACAGCAAACATTTAAATGAGCTACAGGCCAAAGAGGGATATTTTTAAAAAATATTTCAAACTAAATAAAAATGAAAATAGAACAAATGTATTGGCATTTGTAGGATGCAGCTAACTCAGCAAAATTCAAATCATTAAATACTTTTATTGGGGAGGAAAAAAGATCTCAATCAAGGATCTAATCTTTTACCTTAAGAAACTAAAAAGAGGGAAAAAAAAGGGCAAATTAAACCCATAACACATAGTAAGAAGGAAATAATAAAGATGAGAGCAGAAAACATCAAATTAAAAACAAAAAACCAATAGAGAACATGATTAAAGCCAAAAGCATATTCTAGAATTATGATTCTTAGTAAAATCATTGTATACAAGGGATCGCTGAAAACCAACTATTTCTATCTACCAGCTACAAACAGAAAATAGAATTTACTTTATAAAAGGCTATTTACAGTGGCAGCAGAAAATACCGAATTCCAGAATTTGATATTTTCAAGTTCTAGGAATAATTTGACAAAATATGGGCACGATTTTACACTGAAAACTATAAGTTATATTGAGAGAAATTGAAGAAGAATTTTTTAAATGATGGTATATATACTATGCATGTATTAGATGACTCAGTATTGTAAGGGGGTTGATTCTTCTGAAAGTGATCTATAGATTTGATGTAATTCCAATAAAAATTCTAACTTTAAAAAAATTTGATCAATTGATTGTTAAATTTTTATGGAAATGCAGAAGTGTCAAGAATAACCAAGACACTTGTTTCAGGAGATGGAGTCTTGCTCTGTTGCCCCAGGCGAGATGCAATGTCGTGGTCCTTGCTCACTGCAGCCTGGAACTCCTGGGCTCAAGGGATCCTTCTGCCTCAGCCTCCCTAGTAGCTGAGATTTCAGGCATGAGTTACCACACCTGGCAATCAAGACAGTTTTTTTTAAGAAGAGGAACAATGCAGAGCGATTTGCTCTACTAGATAAGAAGACCCATAAAGTTATAGTAAAGGCCAGGTGTGGTGTCTCACGCCTATAAATCCCAGCAAACTTCGGGAGGCTGAGGAGGGAGAATCACTTGAGATCAAGAGTTAGAGAACAGCCTGGGTAATTGAGTGAGATCCCATCTCTACAAAAAAAAAAAAAGTTCTAGTTAAGATAATGAAGTATAAAGTATTAGCACAAGTATAGAAAAATGGAAGATTGAAAGAGAAACAGTCCCACACGTATACAGTCACAGTATATTAAAATTCACAGTGAACAATTAATTTTACCAAACAGCCACTTTTCTCCAGTTTAAACATCAACTGCCTAAAATAACATTACCAAAACTAAATGTAGTATATATTTTGGAAGTTTGGAGAAAATGAAGGAGTAAAGGGGTGTGTGTGTGTGTGTGTGTGTGTGTGTGTGTGTGTAACATCTTTCTTTTCTTGGGTCTAGATTTTTTATGTTCACTTTTGGTAATTCAAAACATATGTGAGGCTGGGTGACATGGCTCACGCCTGTAATCCCAGCACTGTGAGAGGCCAAGGCAGGTGGATCGCTTGAGCCATGGAGTTCAAGACCAGCTTGGGCAACATGCGAAACCCCATCTCTACTGAAATACCAAAATTAGCAGGATGTGGTGGCACATATCTGATGTCCCAGATACTTGGGAAGCTGAGGCAGGAAGGATCACTCGAGCCCAGAAGGTGGAGGCTGTAGCAAACCAAGATCGTGGCCACTGCACTCCAGCCAGAGTAATAGAAGGAGATCCTGTCTCAAAAAAAAAAAAAAAAAAAAAGCACATGTGAGTACTATCTTTGCTAAGAACCGGAGAGAGAACTTTTTGAAAAATTTTATGCCTATCAGTTCTGTTTCAATTTTTACCATATGCAAGATTTTACAAGAAGGAATAATTTGATTAGTATTCAGAGGGACTGATCACAATGAATGGGACTGAAGAGGCAAGTCCAAGTGCCTAAAAAGGCAATAGCAGCCTGGCAATTACTGAAGCATTGTGTGTTCTGGACTTTGGTTATACCGCCATAAAGTGATACCTTCAACTCCAGATCCTCTTGCTTATCAGCCTGGACTCTTGAATACTGACAGACTTAAAACTGATTAAGTGCTCTTGCTTTTCCAGAATTCCTTGTGACCCAGTCTGACATCCTTGAAACTATGTAACCTTAATCCTAGATCCTGCCAGCTCTAGCAGGCTATAGTAAGGGCTTTGGCCTTCACTCAGAATGAGAGGGAAGCTATTTAATGGTTGAATGCAGAAGGAGGAAATCTAATGCAAAAAGGAAGGATTAGAATGCAGGAAGTAATAGTAAGTAGCAAGCACAAAACATTGATAAACATGTAGGTAAATCTAATCTTTAATTGCATAAAATAAGAAATAATAGTGACTAATATGGAACATAGAAGTAAGATGGAACTAAAATACAAGTCCACATTAAGGTATAAAATGAGGAAAGAGTGATGGATTTTAAAGCGTTTTAAAATGCATGTCATTGTTCAGAAGGATTGTAAAGCCATAGATAAATTCACTTAAGTTGAATATATTTTTTTTTTTTTTTTTTGAGACAGAGTCTTGCTTTGTCACCCAGGCTGGAGTGCAGTGGCACAATCTCGGCTCACTGCAAGCTCCACCTCCCGGGTTCACGCCATTGTCCTGCCTCAGCCTCCCGAGTAGCTGGGACTACAGGCATCCGCCACCACACCCGGCTAATTTTTTGTATTTTTAGTAGAGACGGGGTATCACCAAGTTAGCCAGGATGGTCTCAATCTCGTGACCTCGTGATCCCCCTGCCTCGGCCTCCCAAAGTGCTGGGATTACAGGCATGAGCCACCGTGCCTGGCCTAAATTGAATATAATATTAACAATTTAATTATGACTACTGAAAGAATAGAAATAGAATATATAACTTAGAATTAAGTTAATGGAAAAGGGTAAAAAAGGAAACTATCAGTTGAGTAAAAGGCTGAAAAATATACAGAAACAAAAGAAGCAAAAATTGAATCATGACAAATAAGAGAAAGTTTATAATAAGGTAGTAAAATAATTCCAACATGTACATCACTGATCACAATAAATATAAATATACTAAACTGGCCACTGCCACTTTTCAATTTGCATAGAATCAATGGCTGAATTCACCTTTGTGTGACATACCTAAAATACAAGGACAGATAAGGGATGAAAGTAAAGGAATGGAGAAAAAATATTTCAGGCAAATACTAATCAGAAGAATGCTGACATAACGATATTAACATTAGACAGAATAGACTTTAAGTCAAAACGCATAATTAGGGATTGTGAAGGTCACATATTGAGAAAAGGAACAATTTACTAGGAAGGCAAAGAATTATGATACACCTTACAAGACAGCCTCAGACTAATAAAGCACAAGTGGATAGAATTATAGAGAGAAATGGACAAATCCACTATCAAAATGAGAGACTGTGGTGGGGAAGAGGGTCAGTCAAGCCACATTGGAATTACATCCTTTAAAACTACTTCTCTTGAGATGCTTTCTCAAACAGTTATAGCCATTTATGGCAAACACAATCATAGAATGACAAATAAAATAGTGACATGTTTTGCAAACTGAATTCCTGCTTTCAATCAGGTAATGAACCTTTTTTCCTGGTTTTACATTATAAACATTAATATTAAAACCAATATACAGAAAGAACCTAATTAACTTGGAGTTCATTAATACACTTTTTTATTATTAGGACTTTAGCTGAACTGAATATTATTGTTGGACTATATATAAAGAATTTCTTAGGCCAGGCGCAGTGGCTCACGCCTGTAATCCCTGCACTTTGGGAGGCTGAGGCAGGCGGATCACCTGAGTTGGGGAGTTCGAGACCAGCTTGACCAACATGGAGAAACCCTGTCTGTGCTAAAACTACAAAATTAGCCAGGCGTGGTGGTATATGCCTGTAATCTCAGCTACTAAGGAGGCTGAGGCAAGAGAATCGCTTGAACCTGGGAGGCAGAGGTTGCAGTGAGCCAAGATCGTGCCATTGCACTTCAGCCTGGGCAACAAGAGCGAAACTCCGTCTCAAAAAAACAACAAAAAGAATTTCTTATTACGAAAAGTAATAATGCATGTAAGATTATAGATTTAATTACATTTTTTAAATTATTTCTTAAAAATAGGGGTGGGGATCTCACTATGTTGTTCAGGCTGGTCTTGAACTCCTGGCCTCAAGCAATCCTCCCACCTCAACCTCCCAAAGTGCTGGGATTACAGGTGTAAGCCACCATGCCAGGCCCTTACCCCAATTATTTTTTTTAAATTGTATTGATTAATTAGGCCTTAATACTAGGAAGCTGGGATTTTAGTTATTCTGTATCCCTCAAAGTAATAAACTGTCATTCTTTTTTGAAATTCTGTAGTTTGAAGTTTAGTTTGTACTATAATCAAATTACTATAAATCAAAGAAGCCTTATTCTCTACATTTCATGTAGATATGAAGGATTGTTTAAGTTGTTAATAAATTACTAACAGTATTCATTAGTGGAAAGTGGGAAAAGCTCAGCATACCTGAAAGTGAACAGTTCTTTCTTTTTCAAATAATTAAAAATATGCAGACTTATGACTCTAAATTTAATTAATAAGGCCAGTGTTTAGGTCATGGGTAGGTAGAAATTCTATCTGCTGTTCAAAAGCTTAAGACCCTTTCAGGAAGAAGAAAAGCTCTTAGAGAGGATAATAGATTTGATTAGATGATTTCATTCTTAGCAAATTGTGTTTGCATTTCTTATCCCCTGTATTGCCAGGTGGAGATTTTGACAGGAGCATGGGAAATCTAGAGAAGGTTAATGAGAAAGTTAGGTTGAGAAAGGGGCTTTGTGTAGTAGGAATTGGTGGTGTTTGAGCAACAGAGCTTTGAGTTACAAAGCTGTATTTTATTCCTGTGTGTTGTTCATGCGCATCTCTCATGCGTAAACAAGACATGATTTTGTTTCTTACTTTTTGGTTATAAACTGTTCAAACTGGATCCCATCTCAAGCTATCATCTCTTTAATAACAGATTTGTGTGAAGATTTAGCCTGATGTTAAGATACAACATTACCATTGAATCTGTTCTATGGTTCAATTATACCTGTCTTTATTTTGTAAATAGCTATTTAAAAACCTCTTTTTAAAATTAAGTTGTCAAATATTTGATAAATTTAACAGTCCGGGATATAACTAAGAACCAAGAAGGCAATGAAATCCTTCTCTGAACTGCTAGAATTGATGTTACAGTGTCCATATACTAAAGCACACACACATAACTCATAGGAAAGTCTCCCGGCTTTAACATGGTTAGTCCTCTGGTTTCCCACTTCAAAGCAAGTTAGACCAAGATGAGGGAAGAATATCAAAAAAAGATCAAAAAAGAGAAAGTTTACACCTTAGGAATAAGGGAAGGACTCGTAAAATCACCAAAATTTAAAGAAGAATAGGAAACACCAAATATTAAAAGAGGTAGTAATCTAAGTTTGTTTAATGAATGAAGGGGAATGCAGCTATGTATACCCTACTAAGCTTGGATAAAGTCACTAAAAGCAGAGAAGAGATTTAACAGCATAAAAACATTGCTCAAACACTTGTGAACATTTACAATGGTTAACCTAAGTAGAATTTGCCTTCTTCAGGTACATGTTCTGTTTATCTTATTTATGAAACCAGAAAAGTATGACATACGCTGTGAGAATATTTTCTTGAAAATATTTTCTGATAGTTTTAGCAGTCAAGAAAATTAGTTTCGTTTATTATCAAAATTTAGTTAGATTGATGTGCTGGGAAAGTGACAAATTGCTGTGTAAACCTACAGGTTTGTCCTTCACTATACATTTTCAAAAACATACCCTAACCCTGGATTCCACATAAAATATAATTTGTAATGTATTACAAACTCTCTCACACACTGTGTGTGTGTGTGTGTGTGTGTGTGTGTGTGTGTATTATTATTATTTGGAGACAGGGTCTGTCACCCAGGCTGGAGTGCAGTGATATAGTCACAGCTCACTGCAGCCTTGACCTCCTGGGGTCAAAAAATCCTGCCTCAGCCTCCTGAGGACCTGGGACCATAGTCAAGAAACACTATGCCCAGCTAATTTTTTCATTTTTTGTAGAGACAAGGTCTCACTATGTTGCTCAGGTTGGTCTCAAACTCCTGAGCTCAAGCAATCCTCCCACTCCAGCCTCCTAAAGTGCTGGCATTACAGGCATGAGCCACCATGCCCAGCCTATACAAACTATATTTGGCCTGAAGGATCTTTGATAATTTAATTGTGAGCACTTACATATTTAAACATATAATTTTACATTTTTATAGGATAATTGACATGTTATAATAAACTAAGTGATATTTAATTATAACTCTTATATTCCTTAATCTGAACCAGGTAATCTATGATAAAAGCATTTGAAAAATAAACATGAATAAAAATTAAGGCTGAGTGCAGTGGCTCACACCTGTAATCTTTGGAATATCCCAAAGGTGACTTCTTGAGCCCAAGAGTTTGAGACCAGTGAGGGCAAAAAGTGGACCCTGTCTCTACAGAAAATTAAAAAATTAGCTGGCCATGGTGGTATATGCCTGTGGTCCCAGCTACTTGGGAAGCTGAGATGGGAGGATCACTTGATCAGGAGGTCGAGGCTGCGGTGAATCATGATCATGCCAGTGCACTTCAGCCTGCGAGACAGAGGGAGACCCTGTCTCAAAAAATAAAATAAAAATTAATTATTTTTGTCTGTGTCACAGATCAGTAGATTAAAAAGTACCTTGGTGAGATTATCTTTCCCCAAATCCTTCCTTTGGTCAAGTAAACAATAACCAAAGCAGTTTATCTTGTTATATTATCTTAAATCTTTCAGAGATGGAGATTGTATCCTTTTAATGTTTAGAATTTATGAAATTATATTGTATAACAATTTCTAAGTATATTCTACAAGTAAACCTTTTAGATACTTTATGGAATTCCACAGTGCCTTTTGCTAGTATTTTACTAATCTTCCTCTATATGTAATGCTTCATACTATTTCTTTACATTTTTGCTTTTTTTTTCCAGTCTTTTTGTGAAAGCAAACTGCTGCATAGACATATCTGCTTTCTTTTTTTACAGTTAACAGTATAACTTTAGCTACTTTCATTGTTTGTTCCATCATGTGAATTGCCTAATAGACCCAACCATTCCCTTATTCTTAGACATGTAGGGTTTTCTGATTTCTCAGTTTTTTAAATATAATCTTTGTGTATAAACTTTTCCGTATTATTTTCTTATGATACATTTTCTGGGGTTCGTTTTTGGTTTTTGTTGTTTTGAGACAGGATCTGGCTCTGTCACTCAGGCTGGAGTGCAGTGGCGTGATCTTGACTCACAGCAATCTCTGCCTCCTGGGCTCACACCATCCTCACACCTTAGCCTCGCAAGTAGCTGGGACCTACAGGCGCGCACCACCACACCCAGCTAATTTTTGTATTTTTTGTAGAGATGGGATTTTGCCATGTTTTACCCAGGCTGGTCTCAAACTCCTGGGCTCAAGCGATCCTCCTGCCTCAGCCTCCAAAGGGCTGGGATTACAGGTATGAGCCACCGTGTCTCGCTCCATTGTCTGGATTTCTTTTACGATATATTTCTTACAATATTTTCTTACATATATAAGGGTATGGCAATTTTGAGGCTCTTGGAATATATTGCTCCTTAGTATCTCGTGACCTAGAGGATCATTGAACTGTATATCTAAAAAACTGATATGATGTAGATCAGGAATTGCTAATAGATTTTATGCCCTGGGTCAAGTCTTAGAGATTTGTAGTCACTGCCTGGAGTGCAATGTTGAGAGACCATAACAGGGCCACAATTGATTGTTGATGTCTCCTATATGCATGGGAGTGGGCATAAATAGACCACTAGAAGTGTTTCCATAGTGTCTGGAAAGTAACTTACTTACCCTTTTGTAATTTATAAGTAATCTATAATACATTATTTTGTTCTTTTTAGACATTTTTCGGAGTCATCAACTTTATAACTCCCCACAAATAATTTTTAGATTTTCTTAATAGAAACTTAAAGTTGTCATCCAACTCATCCCTTGAATTTTCAGTTTTATTTCTTTTAGTTTTAGTCCTCAAGCATGATGATTAGGGAGATTTTGGTCATTTCATCTGCAGATTAACAGTTATATAAAAACATTCTTCATGTTATTATAACTATGTAATTTATTGTTTCAGTTATCTAGTCTCATCAGTTGTTTCTCACACATTGAATTCACGTGCTGTTCCTAATGAGCAGATGTACGGAATTAGAATTTCTGAAGAATATTTTGTTCAGATAATTAAATTTTAAAAAATAGTTCATCTTGTCATTTGCACATAATTATTTTAATTTTTATTTAAGGATTTGTTTAGCATTTGGATTCCCTCATTCCTTGTGTGTGTGTGCACATGCGTGTGTTTGTGTGTGTGTTTTAAAAATAAACTCATGCAACTCTTTTTGTTTCTAACATCTTTCCAGATTGTATTGGAATAGTGTAACATGATTAACCAGTAGGTACATTTCTCCTGTTTTACAATGTTGAATCTCTTATTGCTCCCACTTTTCTAGTTCCCTCATTCTCAGTGCTTTACAGCCAAAGCTGTATTTTTGCACCTTGGTACAATTTTATTCATCTCAAATAAGATAGGCTTTGAAAAAACAACCATATGTAATAAGCATCTTCTACTTTGAGACGCCTTGCTGAACATGTACATGAATTAGTGATGTCAGTTTTAAGGAGCTTACAGGAAATGGCTTGAGATAGTAAAGGTTAAAGTGGCTGAAGATGGGTGGAGGATTATGAAGTAGTTGAGGTGCCTACTTTATACAAGATGCTTTGTTACCACAACCCAAATGGAGCAAAACCTACTCTGTAACTCCAGGCAGCTTCACTGGCATTTGGTTCTCATTCCTAAATGCTAATCTGTTCCTTTGGTCTCTAGCCAGTACTGAGATAGACTAGAGGTTGAGGGAAGGAACCAAGCAAAGGAAAAGTGAAAAGAAAATACGAATAAGACATAGAATTGTCTGGAGATAGAAATATGTGGTATTATCATTTTTAAGGCATTTTACAGTTTATATAGCATACTTTGGTATAAACTATTATTAGTTCCATGTTACAGATTAAGAAATTGAAGCTACAAGTCACTCAGCTAGCAAGTGGTAGGGACAGCAGACATTCTGGGAACAGGAGTTTTCTGATTGCTTCTATTTTTTCAGGGAAATATACAGCAAAGTCATCAACTGAGAGTAACGAGGAGGGAAGGAGGTGTTGGAGATTAGAGAAATGAGGAGAAAGCAAGGAACAATCTCCTAGGGGCTTAGGAGCATGAATGGGATATTTAACAGTATTGACAGGCAACACCAAGAACCCACCTTGGTTTAGTGATCATGATTTAAAGTCCAACCAGTGAGAAGCTCATTCAGCTTCTCACACTCAGGCATTGACTTGGTTTCACCCAGGACTAGAATTTTCCTAAGTGACCATGAATATATGTATTCTTAATACCCTGCCCCGCTTGCTCTCTGAAAACTAATGAACTCTCCAGACCCCAGTTTAAGGCCAGTATCTCCACAGTTGCACTGGATCCCAATTCCTCTCAAGATACCGCTCACTGCTGAAAAGATATCACTCACTGCTGAAATTGATTTTAATGAATCACATAATCTAATCCAGAAAGGAAGGAAGTAAAGAAATGGGTATCAGGGACTCCTGTGAGATAGAATGAGAAGGTGGTGCATTTGGGAGGTCTCAAGGGGTTGCTGAATTATTGGAATTAGAATCAAAGGGACGGCCGGTGTGGTGGCTCATGCCTGTAATCCCAGCATGTTGGGAGTCTGAGGCAGGTGGATCACTTGAGGCCAGGAATTTGAGACCAGCCTAGCTAACATGGCAAAACCCCATCTCTACTAAAAATACAAAAATTAGCCAGGCATGGTGACACATGACTGTAATCCCAGCTACCCAGGAGGCTGAGGCACAAGAATCACTTGAACCCAGTAGGTGAAGGTTGCAATGAGCCGAGAACATGCCACTGTCCTCCAGTTTGGGTGACAGAGAGAGAGCCTGTCTTAAAAAAAAAATCAAAGAGAAGCATAAATATGTATCTACCTACTATGTACTCACAGAAATTAAAATTAAAAATAAATAAAATCAAAGGGAAATATTTGAAATGGCAGCCTGAGAGTAGCGTACTTGAACTCAGATTCGAGAGAGTTCAGTCATTATAATGGCAAGATTATAGAGTGTGACCATGGAAGAAGATAAATGAGTTGGAGTGAACAGTAAGATTGTTGAAGGAGAAGAGGACAAGGAACTGAGAGTCCGTTGTATTGGAAGGATCATCTATTTGAATATTGATTTAATCAAGAAGTATTGCAGGGTCAACAGCAATGAGCAAACCTAGTGCCCAGATCTTTGTCTCTAATTCCATTTTCCACTAAAAGGAACCAGAACTCGTTGGAGACATGGCTGATTCCAGATAAAAGTATTTCATCAATGTAAATCTGTGAAGTTGATAGCAACTGTGGTTTTGTAAGAAAATATCCTTATTAGAAAATACACACATTGAAATATTTAGGGGTAAAGGGCCATAATGTGTGTATAACTCAGAAAAAAAATTATGCACATTCCTGTATGTGACAGAGAGAATACAAATGATAAAGCAAACAGGATAAAATGTAATGATCAGTAAATCCAGATAGAGAACATACAGTATTCCTTGTACTGTTTTTATTTTTGTAACTTCCTGTAAATTTGAGATTACAGTTGCATGGGTCCACTTATACACAGATTTTTTTCAACCAAAGGCAGATCAAAAATACCATATTCACGGGATATAAAACCTGTATATATAGAGAGCCAACTTTTCCTGTACGCAGGTTCCTCAGGGCCCACCATGGGACTTGAATATGCATGGATTTAGGTGGGGGGTGGGTGTTATGGTCCTGGAACCAATCCTCCTTGTATAATGAGGGGAGACTATATTTCCTAAAAAAAAAAAAACAAAACAAAACTATGACAAGAGTGGTGTTGGAGAGAGACACAAGGTCATCCACTTAGCTGGGTATTGGACTTGGACTGATTATATTCTGTGTGGTAAAATCAGGATAAGCAACAGATTATTTACATCTCCAATCTTTTGGAAACTTACATTTTCACTTTGATATTTTTATTTTGTTCTTTGTTTTTGGCATGATGACGTTTCATTTTTAGTTCTTTTATATCAATAATGTTTTGTACCCAAAACTACAACTTTTTACCTAGCTTTATAGGTCTTTTGAACTTAAGTCATCTTCTCTTAACCTTCATTTTCACAAGGTTCTCAGAGCATCAGTCGATAACCTTGGAATCCTGGGATTCTTTCTATGCTTTCTTAAAAAACAGTTTTATTAAGATATAATTCACATGTCATATAACTCACCCATTAAAGTGTACAAGTCAATGGTTTTTAGCATATTCACAGTCAATTTTAGAACATTTCATCACCCTAATAAGCAACCTCATACCAGTTAGCAGTCACTTCTCATATACCCCACTGCCCCACTGCAATTTCCAATCGACTTTTGCCCATGTAGATTTGCCTAATCTGGATATTTCATATAAATGTAACCATTTAATATGTGGCTTTTGTGGTTGGTTTTTTCACGTAGAATAATGTTTTCAGAATTCAACTATGTTGTAGTATGTATCAGAACTTTATTCCTTTGTGTTGCTAAGTAATGTTCCATTGCATGGATATTCTACATTTTGTCAGTTGGTTGACATTTGGGTTGTTTCTATTTTCTTATTATTATGAATAAATGCTGCTATGAATATTTGTGTACAGATTTTTGTGTAAATATGTTTTTATTTCTCATATATATGTATATCACTAGGAGTTGAACTGCTGTGTCACATGGTCACTCTGTATCTACCTTTGAGGAAAGACCAGATTGTTTCCAAGCAGCTCCTCCAATTTTACATTCCCACCAGCAACGTATGAGGGTTCAGTTTTTCTACATCCTGGCCAGCATTTGTTATTACCTGTCTTCCTCATTATAGCATCCTAGTGGGTGTGACTTGGACCTGTCTACACTTTGAAACCCCCAAAATATGATCAGTCCTCAATAATAAAGGATCTCCACCCTTTTCTAGCAGCAAGCATATCTCCTCATTAAATACTGAACACACAAAACAAATTGAAATAAAATAACATAAAAATTCTTCCCCTTTCCCATTTCTTTGTTCTTCAAAATTGATTGGAGAGAATCTCAAGAGAAGTAAGAGAGACTGGATTTTTAAAATTGTAAAGCTAGAGCTTGTAACTTTTAAATGGCCATTATAGTCAGATGTATGTTTAGCATTTGACTCCTCCTGCCCCGAGTCTCCCATACCCACTGATGCCACTCACCATGGCCACTTACACCTCCAGAGTGCCTTATTCAGGAGCCTCTCCCCCTCCTCACCTTGGCACAGAGCCCATCATTTGCTTTCTCTTGGGAGGTCAGAGCTTCTGTTAGTATTAGTTCACTACACTATTGATTAAGTTGCATTTTGTGGGCTCTTCTAAGTGCCTAAGTATTATCTTTTTAACATCAGATCGTATAAATCTTTCGCCTTTTTAACATAGTTCTACAGGAAAATAAATATATTTTCATGCCGCCACCTTAGAACACAGCTTGATTGCAATTGTGATTATCTATGTCCATGAGGAAAGTCAAAATAAATTGGAGTTGTTTAACCTGGTTATGCTTTCTATGTCCTGATCAAGTTTAATTTATCTTTAAATAATAATTGTAATAAAGGATTGAGTTAAAATCTGATCAATATGAGAATGGTTGATAAATTTTTTTCTTAAATTTGAACCATGACAGTTAGGAGATTAACTCAATAAAGCATTCCATGTCCCTTTCCATAAAACTCATGAATTTAGAAGTAAATTAAAGGTCAAGTGTAGAAAGTTTTTAATACCACTTCTATTGATCATCTATACACATTATAATTTTGGGCTTTTTTTAATCTATAAAAAATCATAGTAATACCCTCTTTGCACGATTCATTTCATTAGTGTATTAGGATGCCTGTCAAATATACATGAGATTTAGGTTTATTTTTATTTATTTCTCTCTCTAGCCATCCCCTTTCCCCCTCCTTCCCCTCTCTCTCTTCTCTCCTTTCCTCCTCCCTTTTTTTGCGGGCTTATTTCTGAGCATTTGAATAGAAAGAGCCCAACTGGCAGTTGCCAGAAGGTATTCCTTAGGATTACTATGTTATTATATCAAAATAATAATAGCACACATGGGGCATTTGGGTCACACCTGCCTCAAGAGTCCATCAGCTGTGAAGTATTAATGGAGCTGTTCTTCCCGTGCAAGACCAATTGTGCTTCCACATCCATGGTGTTTTCCCTACACAGATTGCTGGCTTTACCTCAAGTCCAAAGCTTTAACTTGACCTGAATATTTCCAGTTAACATTCTCTTTGTCAGAAGGGCATGAACTTCTCCCCGGTTAAAGAAATTGTGTGTGTGTGTGTGTGTGTGTGTGTGTGTGTGTGTGTGTGTGTGTGTGAGAGAGAGAGAGAGAGAGAATTATCATTTTGACACATTCTTTTGATATTGAATTCTTACAGCTCTCCACACAAGGAGATGCAAGTCAGGTGATTGGGCCTCTTACTGAAGGACAGAGAAGAAATGTGGCAGTAGTGAATTCATTGTATAAGTTGCACCAATCAGTAACAAAGGTAACTATTTTATTAAGTTTTTTTTACTTAATTTTAAATTCTTCTTGCCTCAAATTTGGACAGTTTACAAATTGTTATTTAGTACTTTGGAAAAGAATACAATGAAAATGTGATGATTATAAAATAAACTAAGGAGTTAACTCTTTTAAACAGTCTTTGATTCTGGCCTTCATTGTTTGTATGACTTTTTGTTTGTACATTCAGTTTAAAACACATGAACTGTAGCTCCTCAAGTTAATTAAGTTTATTGAGCAAATTATTGGAGGACAAATCATACATATTTCATACTTATTGAAACATGTAATTTGATACAGTGTGGATGGTAGTAAATTATAGCAAAGCTAATGACAATAAGAATGCTGAAGCCCTCCAACATGTCAAAAATGTTCTATTAATATCTTTGCATTAAAAAGTCAGGGAGGAGCTGTATTAAAAACTGAATTTTTATAATAAAATCACTGATGACTGCTTACACATAGATAACGTGTATTCATTTTGCTATTTTTCTACTAGGCATTTAAAAGAAATGGCTGAACCTTGTTTGTCTCCATATATTATGTCTAAGGTGAACTGTATTGTTAATTACTAAAAAAGCAACACTTTCAAGTCCATCTGTGACTCTGGAGTAGCTTGTGCTTAATTATTCTCTATAGGTCATTTTTGAAATATTTTATAAATAGGAAGATAATAATTTAGAAGACCTGAAGAAAGCTAATGGTTAAATAATGTTCTTGAAAACTTGATTTATAGTATGAGCTTTAATATACTAGATTGTGTTTTAGAATAATTCTAGGTGACTGTTACTCACTTATTTAAAGATTTTAACAAGTCCTTTTATTAATTGGGGTTTCTAAAAATGTGTATTTTACACACTAAACAAAATACATGTTAAAGAGTTATTAACAGGTAAATCTCAGAAGGGTAAAAATTATTAAAAAACACTAAATGATGTATTTTCCATTTTCTTTAATCATTACTCCAAAGCACCACAAGCAAGGAAAGATTGTGTTCTATCTAGCCTGCTTTAAATGTCTTTATTGATATTTTCAAAATTTTCATGATGTTTGTATTGATTTGTAAAAATTGAAATGCTGACATTTTTATTTTAAAGACTTGTTGGAAATCAGAGTCAGCCTAAAGACGTGAGTGAAAGAAATGTGTAAATATGGCTTTATTCTGACCTTTTCAAGTTAAAACTTTATAATTAAAACCTATGTAACACGAATAAAGGAAACCTAGCTCTTAGTATTTATTAATGTTATTTGAAGTATGTGTTTGCTTTATACACAAAATTATTTTTCAACCTATCTTAATAAATACAGATTTTTAAAATCATGTATAAGATATTACTATAAAGCAATGATAACATTGTATATATACTTTGTGGAAACAGCTTTATTATGCTATGATCAAAATTAGTATTTACAGAAATAGACTTAAGCAAAACTATAATGGGATCAAAACCTTGTTCTAGGTTGTTTCCAGTCAGAGCTCATTCCCACTGGCAGCTGAGCAAACTATAATTTCAGCTCTAAAGGTAAAAGAATTTAATCTTTGACTCTATACATCAAAGTGGTTTTAGGATTATTTGTTTTGCTGAGTGGGCAGTGTCATGTCACATTTTATAATAATTCAGAATCCTCTATATATACAAAAGTAGCATGTTGATAATTACCCTAAAGAGAATAGATAACAAGTGTGTTTATGTTTTCTAGAATTTAAAAATAGACTCTTTTGGTGTCTACAGATTGTGTTCTACTTATGACAGTTGTGTACATGGAAGCAAAGGTCCTACCTGTATTTATCTAATGGCAGTACAACCCAGTATTATTCCAGTAAAGCAGTGGTTCTCCAGCAGAATCATTTTGTCCCCTAGGTGACATTTGACCGCATCTGGAGACATTCTGGATTGTCATGACAAGGTGGAGATGCTACTGGCATCTAGTGAGTAGAAGCCAAGGATTTTGCTGAACATCTTGCAATGCATAGGACAATACCCACCCCTCTCTCATAATAGAATTTCCCAGTCCAAAATGTCAGTAATGCCAAGGTTGAGAAACCCTACTTTAAACTGAGGCATAAAACCAGAATATATTCTTATTTTTTATATACAAACATAAGTATACCCCCTTTCTATTATTTAGGGAATTTCATAAAAAATAATGGTATGAGACTCAGAGCCATATGTAGTTGACAGTTATCTCTTTTAAAAACAAGCATATTATCAACAGTACTAGAGAGGCACATTTTGAAATATTACTACAACCCTTCAAGTTATGTATTTGTATTCCCACTTTATATATCTTAGAAATAATATCTTGCTCAAAGTCATATCGCTAGTAAATGCAGACCTCATTAACTCTAAAGAGTTATGTCTACTACACCTTGCCACCATCATTCCTTTATTTGCGAAATATTTATTTAGTACTTGGTGAGTAAGTAACTAAGGCCATAAAGCATAGACTCTGGAGCCAAACTACCTGTATATGAATCCTATCTGAGCTATTTAACCAGCTATATGACCTCAAACAAGTAAATAAGATCTCTCTTGCCTTAGTTTCTGTATCTATAAAATGGTACAATAAACCTACACAAAAGTAATAAATTTCAACTATTAGATTGGATTTACATCTCTAAGGAAGAGTTTTAAAATTGAGATGAAAGTCTACAAGTAAACCCTATGGAGAAACACATATTTAGAGAAAAGAGGAAACAAGGAAAGGACAATCAGAAGAAGGAAGAAAATTAGGAGAATACTGTGTCACAAATCCTAAGGGGAAGGGAGCTTCTAAAGTCAAATGCTTTAGAATTTACAGGGAATGAGGATTTAACAGGCACCAAAATGTAAGGACACTAAATTCATATATGAATGGATTTGATTCATTGAGGGTAAGAGAAGGAGACAGTCTATTTTCCCCCAATGTATTAAAAGTATACTTGTATGTTTTCTGTATATCCCTTTTTCCCCCAATGTGCTTTAAAATATTTTTCCATAATAAAATAATTGCTTTTAGTAAGGTTGGCATACGTATTGATGATCATAAAATCAGGTCAATACAACAAATCTTAAAGTCTTAACATTCTTGGTTCCAGACAGGGAATGGATACTCTTCTATAATTCCACATTTTTTTCTTCTAGCAGTAACTATCAAACATTTTTTGATAACTACCCAAAATAAGTATATTTTACTTTGTGCCCTCATACATAATACATAAGCATTTATAAATATATACATACATATGTAATTGCATAAAGTGTACTTCTATACACATTTATAATTGATACAGAAGTTTCACAAAATAATACTTATCCTTATTTTGTGTACGCATTCTAATATTTTCTATGCTAGTCTATTACTTTTTAAAACATTACGATAGTGACCCACTGAATTGATTGTTTTGACCTCTAATGGTCAGACACAACCCATAGTTTCAGAAGGTCCATTCTCTGGATTAAGACAGAGCACCTTCACTTTGATGATAAAAATCACTTGGAGAGTTAAAAATAGAAATTACTCATAGACTGTATTTCAGTATAGGGTAGTTTCTCTGAATCTTTATTTTTAACAGATAACAAAGATTATTCTTTTAATATATTAGCTGGAGTCAGTGCAGGGAAAATTGCCCTAATCTTGGGCTGCAGCCGTGACTCTGAGGTTTGCTTACCAGGACCAGTGCTGTGTGTAGCTGAGTCTGTACTTTGCTAAGGCATACCAATTTTGCCTTTATGAACTGGATAACAGAAGACTAGCAATAAGTACAAGGCCCTCCTGCAGTGGCCTCATCAGTTAGAGACTTCATTGCTCATATTAATACACTCAGTGAAAGTTTTAACTTTGCTATTTAAGTCTTACAAAAAACTGTTATGACTTATTAAGTAAAAGGTAAAAAAAAAAAAAACCCGACTTAGAATAAAAAGGAATGTTGAATTTCATAAAATTGTTGAAAATTTAATAAGTCACTTTGAATTCAAGGTAGAAAGTTATGATGTATAAATGCCTGCAGCCCAAACCAGAAATCTGCTTGATTTTATTTGATAGAGAAGATATTAAACATACTTTTTTTTTTTTATACTTTAGGTTTTAGGGTACATGTGCACAATGTGCAGGTTTGTTACATATGTGTCCATGTGCCATGTTGATTTCCTGCACCCATTAACTCGTCATTTAACATTAGGTATATCTCCTAATGCTGTCCCTCCCCCCTCCCCCAACCCCACAACAGTCCCCGGAGTGTGATGTTCCCCTTCCTGTGTCCATGAGTTCTCATTGTTCAACTCCCACCTATGAGTGAGAACATGTTTAACTTACTGAAAAATATAGATATAGACATATAACAGTCCTTTCTTCTCTACCTTGAGATTTTATCCAAAATTAAATGTTATTTTAGGCTTGAGGTTCATCATTATGTATTCTTTTTTATTTATTCAAAAATATTTATTGTCTGTCATATGCGAAGTATTAGTGATACACAGTGAAAGTCACAAATAAAGTCCTTTCCCATGTAGGGCTTTTATTGTAGTGAGGAGCCCAGTGGCGACAAGTGCTATGATGAAAAATAGGGCACAGTAAAGGATAGAGAATGAGGATGGAAGGAAAGTGCTATTTTATATAGGCCTTTCCAATCAAGAGACATTTTAGCAAAAATCTGAAGGAACTGAAGGAGTGAGCCAAGCAGCCATCTGGGGCAAGTGTTCCAGGAATAGATCCCTGAATTGGACAGGCTTGTAATAGTCACAGAACAGCCAGGAGGCCAGAGTGACTGGAGCAGAGTGAGTGAGAGTAAAGGAGCAGGAGTGAAGTTGGAGAGCGAGCAGAGCAGGGTTTGGGTGGAGAGCAGATGCAGAGTCTCCATCATCACATATTCTAAGCATTGTCTAATATGTCATGAATGACATAATTAATATTGAGTATACATTTAGAGTTATTTCATTGTAACCACCATAGCTATATAAGTACCATTTAAACCCCTTGGTCCAGTAATTCTGATCCATTTTTTACTGAGATTTGTCTTGTGCAGATAGTGATTACATTGCCAAATTTATATATGGCAATGCTTCTTTCTCCCTTTTTGTGTGGGTTTGATGTTCTATATAAAGGAATATTCCAGATTGCTGAGGCTCCAATATTTTTGTAATTTTAACTATTTTAGGTAAATCTTTTTAAAATGTATAACATATTTCCCTGCTTTGTAAAGAGCATAGGAAATATAATCTAATCTCCTTTCTCAGTTTCCTTGTTAGTTGTTAGTTTCTACCCATCCTTGAAATGAAGGCATTCCCCAAGATGCTCTCTTCTCTTCCTATTTCATATTTTTCCTAAGTGGAAAACCTCACCCAGCAATAAAGTTTTCTGTGTAAACCACCATATCTTATGCAAATAGAGATTTTTATTTCTTACTTTCTGATCTTTATGCCTGTTTTTCCATGCCTGTTTCACTGTCCAGGATCTGCAGTACAGTGTTGAATAGAACTGGTAAGAATGGACTGCATTTACTTGTTTCTGACCTGGGGGTAAAGCATTCAGTATTTTACTGTTTTAAGTATAGTATTAGCTATAGGTTAATGATATAATTATGTTAGCTGTAGGTTTTTGATAGAAGGCCTTTGTCAGACTAAACAAGTTCCCTTCTATTCTTAGTTTTCTATTTTTTATTATAAATGGTGTTGAGTTTCATTAAATAGCTTTTTCTGCATCTATTGAAATAATCATGTGGCTCTACTCTTTTATTCTGCTAATGAAGCATATTATAGTAATTTATTTTCAAATATCAAACCAACCTTAGTCATGATGTATTACCCTTTTTATGTATTCCTTGATAGTTAATGTATCCTTTTACATAGTCCTGGATACTGGTTTACTTAATTTTTGTTAAGGATGCTTACTTACGTCTATATTCATAAGGAATATTGTCATAAAATTTTCTATGTCTTTATTTGGTTTTGGTAGCAAGTTAATACTGGCTTCACTGAGTTTGAAAGTGTTTCCTCCTCTTCTGTTTCCTAAAAGAGTTTGTGTAGAATTTGTTTTTTTTTTCTCCTCAAGTGTTTAGTAGAATTCACCAGTGAAGCTATCTAGGCCTGCAGTTTTCTCTGTAGAAAGGCTTATAACTACACCTTAATTCATTTAATAGAGAAAGGGCTATTTGTGTTATCTATTCTTCTTGAATGAGCTTTGATACTTTGTGACGTTGAAGGTATTTGTCTACTCATCTTAGTTATCTAATTTGTCAGAATAGTCTCTGTAATACTTACTATCCTTTTGTGACTTATTTGTTTAAAGACAGGGTTCCACTGTGCTGCCCAGGCTGGAATGCAGTGGATATTCACTGGCACGATTATGGTGTGCTACAGCCTTGAACTCCTGGGCTCAAGGGATCCTTCTGCCTGAGCCTTTGAAGTGGCTGGGACTAAAGGGATAAACCACTGTGCTGAGCTCACTTAACTATCTTTTTGATGTGTTTAGGACCTGTAAGAATAACCTCTTTTTCATTTTTGATATTGTTGATTTGTGTTCTCTTCCTGTTTTTTTCTCGATCAATCTAGCTAGGAGTTTAGCAACTGTGTTAATCTTTTCAGTGAAACAACTTTTAGCTTTATGAGTTTTCTATTTCATTGATTTCTGCTTTTATCTTTTTTTTATTTTCTACTTTTTGCTAGTTTCAAGACTTTCTGTTTATCTTTGGATTTGTGAGTTTTCTTTGCTATTTTTTAAGATTTATTTGAGACTTTACATCATTGATTTTAGACCATTTTCCCCACAAATAAGCATTTAACGTTGTAGATTTTCCACTAAGCACTGCAATTTTTCTGTGTTATGCTTGTGTCTTCATTCAGTTTGAAATATTTTTCTAATTTCCTTTGTGATTTCTTATTTGGGTCATGGATTATTTAGAAATGTGTTTTTAAAATGTCAAATTACTTTTGGGTTCTGCATATATCTTGTTACTGATTTCTAATTTAATTCTGATAACAGAATTAAATGTTGATGGTTTTACCTTTTTTTAAGTAAAAGCAAGTTTATTAAGAAAAGAAACAAAAGAATGGATACTTCATAGGCAGAGCAGCCAAATGATGATTTTTAATGATTATTTTAAATCATCATTTAAAATCTGATGAGTTTAAATTAAATTTTATCTTGTGAGTGTGATGGCAAAGAACACTCCTAATTTTCTTTTGCCAGAAATGTATTTCACTTTCATCTTTGAAGGATATTTATACAGAAAATAGAAATATGGGTTTGAAAGATGTTTTTCTCTTAACACTTAAAATATGTTCCACTGTTTTCTGGCCTCTATGCTTTCTGATAAGAAGACATTACTTATTAAAATTAGTTCCCTTGTATGTAATCTTCTTTTTTTTTTTTTGGCTAGTTGCAAGATTTTCTGTTTATCTTTGGTTTTCAGCAGTTTATGATGTGCCTAGGCATAGTTCTCATCCAAATTATCCTGTTTGGGATCTGCTGATTTTCCTGAATCTGTAAATTCATGCTTTTCATTATTTTGAGAAGTGTGAGGCCTTTTCCCCACCCCCCAAGTAGTTTTGCTGCCTCATTCTCTCTCTGCCCCATTATTTTCTTTTCTTACAGGAGTCCAGTTACCAGTATATTAGACATTTTGCAGTTGTTTCTTAGGTTTAATTATTTTTTAGTATTTTTTCTTTTCTCCAGAGAGATTTCTGTTAATTCTGTCTTCAGGTTCATTGACTCTTTCCTCAGTCATCTCTACGTATAATTCTTCTACTAAGCCTATCCAATCAATTTTACAATTTCAGCTACTATAATTTTTAAGTTTAAATATACCTTTTTTTTTTTTACATTTTCATTCACTCTACTGAGATTTCCTATTATTTTATTTATTGTGAGCATATTTTTCCTTGCCTCATTGCGGTTCTTGCCTGATAATTCTAGAGTCTGGTTCATCTCAGGGTTAGCATCTCTTGATTGTCTTTTCCCTTGAGAATTGATAAAATTTCCTAGCATTTTATATGTGTAGTAATTTTGAATAAATCCTGAACACTGTGAATGTTATGTTGTGTAGAACCAGGATTTTGTTTTTTTTGTTTTTTTTTCATTTCTTATAAGCATGTTAGTGATTTTGCTTTATAGGCAGTTAGCTTGGTTATACTCAAACTGTGTACTGTCATACCTTCAGTTGGCCACACCTCAATCAGTGCACTTCTTTAAGCCTCAACTGCAAGCCACATTTAGTTTGCTCTGCACATGCATTGTTGATAGTTAGCTGAAGACTCGTGCCGAGTTTAAACATAAAATTAGGCGGTCTTCTCAGGCTCTCTCCTTTTCAAGCTCCCTCTCTCACTCTCCAGCAGCTCTGTACCACTGCTGTGGCCTTATAGTTGTACTCCTTTTTGTAGTCTAATTTATCCAGTTTACTATCCAACATGGTTTTTCCTAAATCCAAATCATTAACCACATTTTGTGTATTGCTTAAAACCCATCATTGGTTTCCTGGTACCTTTAGGATAAATTCCTAACTTGTTAGTAACCTATACAAAGTACACCTCTTGCTGCCTCTGTCTCTTCCAGGCACTTATACTCCATTTGCACTGAATGTCTTGTGGTTTCCCAGGTGCCTCAGCTTTCCCAAACTCCTGTGCTTGGGAATCCAAAACTTTTTGAGTGTCAACATGACGCTCAAAGGAAGGTGCTCACTGGACCTTTTCAGATTTTGGATTTTGGGTTACTCAACCTGCATAATGTTTTAACTATTCTCACTAGACTCTGAGCTCCTGTATGGAGGGCAAACATGTACACACACACACGCACACACACACATGCGTACAATCCTGTACATTGTCTATTTTTAGCAGAGATTAAGGGTTATAAATTAGGAATTTAATGATTAAAGGTCCTATATTTTACCTTTCCTCGTTGATTTTGATCATTTGTATGAGCCAAAACTGTCTTCATTATGTTTCATTATCTTTGAAGTGTGTATAATATATTTACATTTTTGATTTTACGTGTTTTGAGCCTCAGTCATTATTTTCACACTAAAAGCCCATAACTAAGACCTAGGATTTTACATCAAGTAAATGATGATTTATACGTCCCTGTTGAACAGTTTCCCAACCATGGCACTATCAACATTTTGAGCTGGGTAATTCTTTGTTATAGGGGCTGTTCTGTATTCCGTAAGATGTTTAGCAGCATCTTTGTCCTCTACCTACTAGATGCTAGTAACAAACTTGTACCCCCATCCCCAACTGTGACAATGAAAAATGTCTTTAAGCAATACCAAATGTTTCCTGGAGAACAAAACTGCCCACAGTTGAGAATCACTGCTGTAGAACTCTCAACTGAAACCTAATTCATGAAATGCCCAACTGTTGTGCCCTATTAGAAACATTGTACTGGAGCCTACTTGAGGGTAGAAGGTGGGAGCAGGGGAAAGAGCAGAAAAAAATAACTATTGGGTACTAGGTTTAGTGCCTGGGTGACGAAATAATCTATACTACAAATCCCCATGACACAACAAACTCCTGTGTAATAAATCTGCACATGTACCCTTGAACCTAATAGTTAAAAAAAAAAAAAAAGAATCAATGTCTGTTTATTATATTCACTCTGGTTAAAAGCATATGATGTTGTTCCAATTCTTAATTACTTTTGGTCTTGCCTAACTCTTTTGTGAAACTTAAATGTGTTCATTTGACTTTTACCTTATTAGTGGAACTACCGTCTTCTTGCATATGCCTTCCTTTTTTCATGGGCTTATTTAACCACTGAACCTTTTGGAAAAAATAAGAAGAGTGGGGGTGTTGAAATTTGTTAGTGCCATGTTCCACATATTTTAAGCTTTAAAAATCATTACCGACAGTGGTTAGGGAGAGGAGCAGACTTCTGTTAACTTAGTCTGCATTTGATATAATATGAAAACTGTTAGTCACGGTGTTTCTCACGTCTCAAATTTCTTTGGGTTGTTTTTCTTTAATGTTGCCTCTTCTTTATCTTTCCTTTTTTTTTTTTTTCAGGCTATTCATGCTCTTATGGAAAATGCTGTGCAACCCTTACTCACTTCTGTGGGAGATGCTATAGAGGCCATAATCATCACCATGCATCAAGAAGACTTTTCTGGGTAATTACTTTTAACCAAATTTTTAATAACTTTTACTGCCTTTGTTTTGTATTCCCACCTCTGTGCGTACTCCCTAAGCTGCCCCCCTGCCATCCAGGGCCTTGTTCCTTTTGTGATGGCATTATTTTTCAGCCCCCTTCATTACCCATTGTGAGCGCCATTCACAGATTAAAATTTTTCAGTTCTCATTTTCATCACTTCTCTCCTCTTTTTAAAAACTTTCTTTATGAACAGCATCACATTACATGTACATACATTTCTTTCTTATTGAAACACAAAATGAGTCTGTGGGACTTAGCCAGGTACTTCAGGACTTTTGGTAGTTTTTACCCTCTTCCCTTCCCAAGCTTGTCTTTTTCCTTACTTCTCACAAATACCCTCTGCTTCAGCCCCTTTGTTACCCCTTGGCATAGGCATGGTATTCCTTGTGTAAAATGCCCTGCCTCTGCCACTGTGCTAGTCCAAATCCTGCTTTGGCTCTTGGCAAGCTCCAGCCCAACCTCCTCCAAGATTGATTTTTCTTCCTTGGAGGTTATGTGACAATCTAATCTGCTCACATCACACCTAGCCACAAACACTGTGGTGCTATTCCAAACCTGTTTCATGTGTGTCTTGCTCATCCATGTCATAGGTATCCTGAGAATAACAATCATAGTTCCTAATCCAATATTTACAAAAATCTTTTAAAATAGAGTAAAATGGTTTTAGTTCAGTGTATTAGAAAACTATGGAGCATTTAGAATAGTTATTTGCAAATGCTTGCTGTGATTTTTAAAAAACCACATTAAAGCTAAACACTCAAATATTAATATGTAGATATATATTTTATATTCCCAAGTTCATAGTTATTATTTTTGAGCAGTCCTGTTTCTCTTTACATTCTTGTTTGAAAGAATATCTGTTTTATGAAATTTCCCTCTACTAGTTTAGCTATTTATAAAAAAATAGATTATTTCGCTGTCCTCTACTTTTTCAAATTATTATTTCATTTACAAAGTTTCTTTTTTTTTTTTTTTTTAACTTTTATATTAGGTTTGGGGGCACATGTGAAGGGTTGTTACATAGGTAAACACGTGTCATGGAGATTTGTTGTACATATTATTTCATCACCCAGGTATTAAGCCCAGTACCCTGTAGTTATCATTTCTGCTCCTCTCCCTCTTCCCACCCTCCCCCATCAAGTAGACCCCAGTGTCTGTTGTTTCCTTCTTTGTGTTCATAAGTTCTCATTATTTAGCTCCTACTTATAAGTGAGAACATGTAGTATTTGTTTTTCTGTTCCTGCTATAGGTTGCTGAGGATAATAGCATCCAGCCCCATCCATGTTCCCACAAAAGACATGATCCTGTTATTTTTATGGCTGCATAGTATTCCATGGTGTATATCTACCACAGTTTCTTTATCCAGTATGTCACTGATGGGCATTTAGGTTGATTCCATGTCTTTACTATTGTGAATAGTGCTGCGATGAACATGCGCATGCATATGTTTTTATGGTAGAATGATTTATATTCCTCTGGATATATACCCAGTAATGGGATTGCTGGGTCAAATGGTAGTTCTGCTTTTAGCCCTTTGAGGAATCACCATACTGCTTTCCACAATGGTTGAACTAATTTACACTCCCACCACAGCGTATAAGTGTTCCCTTTTCTGTGCAACCTCACCAGCATCTTATTTTTTTGGCTTTTTAATGATAGCCATTCTGACTGGTGTGAGATGGTATCTCATTGCGGTTTTGATTTGCATTTCTGTAATGATGAGTGGTGTTGAGCATTTTTTCATGTGATTGCTGGCTGCATGTATGTCTTTGTCTTCTTTTGAGAAGTGTCTGTTCATGTCTTTTGCCCGCTTTTTAATGGGGTTGTTTGTTTTTCCCTTGTGAATTTGTTTAAGTTCCTTATGGATTCTGGATCTTAGACCTTTGTCAGATGCATAGTTTGCAAATATTTTCTCCCTTTTTGTAGATTGTCTTTTTACTCTGTTGATAATTTCTTTTGCTGTGCAGAAGCTCTTAGGTTTAATTAGATCCCGCTTGGCAATTTTGGCTTTTATTGCGATTGCTTCTGGTGTCTTTGTCGTGAAATCTTTGCCTGTTCCTTTGTTCAGGATAGTATTGCCTAGGTTGTCTTCCAGGATTTTTATAGTTTTGGGTTTTACATGTAAGTATTTAATGCATCTTGAGTTGATTTTTATGTATGGTGTAAGGAAGGGGTCCAGTTTCAATCTTCTCTGTGTAACTAGCCAGTTAGCCCAGCACCATTTCTTGAATAGGAAATCTTTTCCCCACTGCTTGCTTTTGTCAGCATTGTCCAAGATCACATGGTCACAGATGTGCGACCTTATTTCTGGGCTTTCTATTCTGTTCCATTGGTCTATGTGCCTGTTTTTGTACCAGTACCATTCTGTTTTGGTTATGGTAGCCTTGCAGTTTAGTTTGAAGTCAGGTAACGTGAGTTCTCCAGCTTTCTTCTTTTAGCTTAGGATTGCCTTGGCTATTCAAGCTCTTTTTTGGTCCCATATGAATTTTAAAATAGTTTGTTTTTAGTTCTGTGAAGAATATCGTTGGTAGTTTGATAGGAATAGCATTGAATCTGAAGATTGCTTTGGGCAGTATAGCCATTGTAATGATACTGATTCTTCCTATCCGTGAGCATGGGATGTTCTTCCATTTGTTTGTGTCTTCTCTGATTTCTTTGAGCAGTGTTTTGTAGTTCTCATTGTAGAGATCTTTTACCTCCCTGGTTACCTGTATTCCTAGATGTTTTATTCTTTTTTGACAATTATGAATGGGATTGCCTTTCTGATTTGGCTTTCAGTTTGGCTGTTGGTGACGTATAGGAATGCTAGTGATTTTTGTACATTGATTTTGTATCCTGCAACTTTGCTGAAGTTGTTTATCAGCTGAAGGAGCTTTGGGGCCAAGACTATGGGGTTTTCTAGATATAGAATCATGTCGTCTGCAAACAGAGATAGCTTAACTTCTTCTCTTCCTATTTAGATGCTCTTTATTTCTTCCTCTTGCCTGGTTGCTCTGGCTAGGACCTCCAATACTGTGTTGAATAGAAGTGGTGAGAGAGGGCATCCTTTTCTTGTGCTGGTTTTCAAGGGGAATGCTTCCAGCTTTGGCCCATTCAGTGTAATGTTGGCTGTGGATTTGTCATGGATGGCGCTTATTATTTTGAGGTATGTTCCTTTGATACCTAATTTATTGAGAATTTTTAACATGAAGAAGTGTTAAATTTTATCAGAAGCCTTTTCTGGGTCTATTGAGATAATCATGTGGTTTTTGCCTTTAGCTCTGTTGATGTGATGAATCACATTTACTGATTTGCATATGTTGAACCAATCTTGTGTCCCAGGGATGAAGCCTACTCAATTGGCCTGAAGTTTTCTTTTTTTGCTGTGTCTCTGCCAAGTTTTGGTATCAAGATGATGCTGGCCTCATAGAATGAGGGTTGGGGAGGAGCCCCTCTTCCTCCATTTTTTGGAATAGTTTCTGTAGGAATGGTACCAGCTCTTCTTTGTAAATATGGTAAAATTTGGCTGTGAATCCATCAGGCCTCAGACTTTTTTTAGTTAGTCGGCAATTCGTTACTGATTCAATCTCAGAACTCATTATTAGTCTGTTCAGGGAATCAGTTTCTTCCTGGCTCGGTCTTGGGAGGGTGTATGTGTCCAGGAATGTATCCATCTCTTCTAGGTTTTCTACTTTTTGTGTTTAGAGGTGTTCATAGTGGTTTCTGATTTTTTTTTTTCTCCTATGGGGTCAGTAGTACCATTTTCTTCCTCATCTCTAATTGCATTTATTTGATATTCTCTCTTTTCTTCTTTATTAGTCTAGCTAATGGCCTATTTTATTAATTTTTTTCAAAAAGCCTACTCCTGGATTCATTGATCTTCTGAATGGTTTTCATGTCTCTATTTTCCTCAGTTCAGCTCTGATTTCTGTTACATCTCATCTTCTGCTAACTTTGTTGATTTCTTCATGCTTTTCTAATTCTTTAAGTTATAAAGTTAGGTTGTTAATTTGAGATTTTTTGGCTTTTTGATGTCAGCATTTAATGCTATGAATTTTCCTCTTAACACTGCCTTAGCTGTGTCCCAGAGATTGTGATATGTTGTATCATTGTTCTTGTTATTTTCAAAGAACTTTTTTTTTTTTTTGAGACGGAGTCTTGCTGTGTCGCCCACGCTGGAGTGCAGTGGTGTGATCTTGGCTCACTGCTGCCTCCACCTCCTGGGTTCAAGCGATTCTCCTGCCTCAGCCTCCTGAATAGCTGGGATTACAGGCCCACACCACCCCTACCCCAGCTTATCTTTGTATTTTTTTTAGTAGAGACAGTGTTTTGCCATGTTGGCCAGGCTGGTCTCCAACTCCTAACCTCAAGGGATCCAGCTGCCTCAGCCTCCGTAAGTGCTGGGATTACAGGCATGAGCCACCACGCCCAGCCCAAAGAACTTGTTGACTTCTGCCTTAATTTCATGTATTTACCCAAAAGTCATTCAGGAGCAAGTTGTTTAATTTCCATGGTTTTGAGCAATTTTCATAGTCTTGACTTCTATTTTTGTTGTATTGTGGTCTGAGAGTGTGTTTGGTATGATTGATGTAATTTTACATTTGTTGAGGATTGTTTTATGGCCAATTACGAGGTCAGTTTAGTGTATGTGACATGTGGCGATGAGAAGAATGTGTATTCTGTTGTTCTGGGATGGAGAGTTCTGTAAAGGTCTATCAGTTGCATTTGGTCCAATGTTGCGTTTAGGTCCTGGATATCTTTGTTAATTTTCTGCCTTGATGATCTGTCTAATACTGTCAGTGGAGTGTTGAAGTCTCCCACCGTTATTGTATGGGAGTCTTTGAAGGTTTTTGAGATTTTTTTTTTTTTTGAGAGAGTCTCGCTCTGTCCCCCAGGCTGGAATGCAGTGGCGTGATCTCGGCTCACTGCAAGCCCTACCTCCTAGGTGCACGCCATTCTCCTGCCTCAGCCTCCTGAGTAGCTAGGACTACAGGCGCCTGCCACTGTGCCCAGCTAATATTTTGTATTTTTAGTAGAGACGGGGTTTCACCATGTTAGCCAGGAGGGTCTCGATCTCCTGACCTTGTGATTCACCCATCTCGGCCTACCAAGGGGCTGGGACTATAGGCGTGAGCTACCGCGCCTGGCCGAGACTTCTTTGAAGGTGTCTAAGAACTTGCTTTACGAATCTGGGTGCTCCTGTGTTGGGTCCATATATATATAAGATTGTTAAATCTTGTTGAATTGAACTCTTACCATTATGTAATGCCCTTCTTTGTCTTTTTTGATGTTTGTTGGTTTGAAATTTGTTTTGTCTGAAATTAGGACTGCAACCTTTGCTTTTTTCTGTTTTTCATTTGCTTGGTGTATTTTCCTCCATCCCTTTATTTGGAGCCTGTGAGTGTCATTACATATGAGATGGGTTTCTAGGGTGATCTCAGTGTTCCTTCCCCAAACTGGAGGCAGCAGAGGAAGGGATCTTAGTAGTGGTTGTGGCCAAGGGTCGTTTGCTTGTCTCCTGGGGGCTCCATCCCAGACAGATGCATGTTAGCACTCACTCACTGCAATCAGCCCAGTGGGGGAGGGTCTAAGCTGTAGGCCTAGCAGGGAGTGTCTATGCTGTGGGCCCAAGCCAGGGGTTCTCCTGGTGACAAGCAGTGGGGTGAGGGGCAGGGGGACCTGTGGGAGGCAGACTGGTTTCCTCTCCTTGGGTTGACTGCAGCTTGCTGGAGGTGTGGATAAGGTACTTATGGTCTTTGCTCCTTCATTAATCCAAGGGTGACAAGGGCAGTTCCATTACAGGGGCAGTGGCAAAGAGGCACTCAGCTGCCGCTGGAGGCTCTGCCCTTGGAGTTGCCGAGTTGCTACTGGCTTGATAGCTCTGGCTGGGGATGGCTGGAGGCCCAGGCCTGCCCAGTGAAGAGATATGGGAACAGGTACCCATGTAACAGTCTGGCCACTTTTCTGTAGAGCTGCTGCAGTATGCTTGGGGCCCACTCCAGTCCCTGGTAGACTCAGATTTTCCAGTGCTTGGAGTTACCACCGGTGAAAGCACTTTTCTGGGCAGTGGGGGTTCCCCTGGCTCTGTGTTGCTCCCGGGTGAGCCGTTGTTCTGTTTTGCTTTTCTTCGTTCTCTGTCGGTCAGCTTGTTTCCTTGATTAGTCCCTGAGTACCTGGATGTTTCAGTTGAAGGTGTCTGTTCCTCTCCTTGAGAGCTTTGCACACTAGCTGCTTCTAATTGGCCATATTGACCTCTCCCACACGGGAAATGTGGGAAATGTCAAAAGATCAATCTAGGCTGGGCACATTGGCTTATGCCTGTAATTCCAGCACTTTGAGAGGCTGAGGGGGGCATACTGCTTGAGCTCAGGAATTCGGGACCAGCCTAGGCAACATGGCAAAACCCTGTCTCTACAAAAAATACAAAAATTAGCTGGGTGTGGTGGTGTGCATCCGTAGTTCCAGCTATTTGGGGAGCTAAGGCAAGGGGATGGTTTCAGGCTGAAGGAATTGAGGCTGCAGTGAGCTGTAATCGTGCCATTTCACTCCGGCACAGATGACAAAGTAAGACCCTGTTTCAAAAAAGGAAAGATCAGTCTCTATTTTAAAAAAATATATGAAGCATAGGCTGGGCGCGGTGGCTCACGCCTGTAATCCCAGCACTTTGGGAGGCAGAGGCGGGCGGATCACAAGGTCAAGAGATCGAGACCATCCTGGCTAACATGGTGAAACCCCATCTCTACCAAAAATACAAAAAAAAAATTAGCCGGGTGTGGTGGCGGACGCCTGTAGTCCCAGCTACTCGGGAGGCTGAGGCAGGAGAATGGCGTGAACCCGGGAGGCGGAGCTTGCAGTGAGCCCAGATCACGCCACTGCACTCCAGCCTGGGCGATAGAGCGAGACTCTGTCTCAAAAGAAAAAAAAAATAAAATAAAAATAAATAAATATATATATATATATGTAGCACAGAAGGGTAAAGTGAATTCTACCAAAAAAAAAAAAAATACTGTATTTGGAACTCAATATGACATAGGACTATACAACTGCTGATTACCAATATTTGAGATGAAATGGTTTTTGTTCAAAAGTGATCTGAAATGTCCCAGTTAGATCAATCATGAATGCCTCTCAGAAGGGAGCCAAAACAAGCTGATTTTTGAAGGCTTATTCTATAATAACAGTGGTCACATACTTTTAATTTAATTGGTGAGCTGCAACTAGTGCCTATAGATAACACATTAGACATTAACAGATGACAGTTGGTTCCCAAAGAGAAATGTTTTTACTAATTTGCTTAAATACTAGTGAGCCAAACTGTTTCTTCAACTGATAGGTTGCCATGAGTATGAAGCATTATTTTAAGGTGCCTAACATTGTCCTTATTTTTTTTCCCAGTTGCTTTGGTGACTCCATTTCAGCTCAGTGTATACAGCAGTCATTTGAGATTCATATGTACAGCAGTCAGTTGAGATTCCAGTGAAAATTATTCATATATAGCAGTACAGGCATATGGAGCACTGCTGCTTTTATTTAAAGTATTGCCTCCATGGCAGTAATTTTCCTACTTTGTAGAATCTTGTGATTAGTAATTCTGTAATGTCATGTCATTTCATATATATATGGCTTATGTGAAATATGAGGTGGAGTTGGATTAGTCAAGAAGCAGGAATTGCCTTTATTTTAGGGCCAGCCCCCAGGGATAACAATTAGAAAAACAGTAGTGAAAACCTGACCCTTCAAGCCCTCCACACCTATTCCTAGGTAAAAGGAATAAAGTTTACCTTCAAGTCCAACTTATATGTAGTGGGGTTACAGACTCCCTTGCTATTTAAAGAGTAATCATGGGCTGGGCGTGGTGGCTCATACCTGTAATCCCAGCACTTTCGGAGGCCGAGGCAGGCAGATCACTTGAGGTCAGGAGTTCGAGAGCAGCCTGGCCAAACATGGTGAAACCCTGTCTCTACTAAAAATACAAAAATTAGCCCAACGTGGTGGCAGGCAGCTATAATCCAAGCTACTGGGGAGGCTGAGTCAGGAGAATCGCTTGAACCCTGGAGGCAGAGGTTGCAGTGAGCCGAGATCGAGCCACTGCACTCTGTCCAGCCTGAGCGACAGAGTAAGATCCTATCTCAAATAAATAAATAAATAAATAAGTAAAGAGTAATCATCAACATGGTTTCTTGGTATTTGAAATTTATTTTAAAAGACTGATGTGTTTCTTTCCAAATTAGACAAAGTTTAAAATGTAAATATCTGATTGACATAGAACATTGATTAAAATTGTTGCAGTCAATGTAAAGTGACTCATATCTGATTACAGTTTTGAGTAGGGAAAGGAAGGCAGTGAAAGAACTCTACATTATTGAAGTGATAGATGAGCCCCTTTGTGGAAGGGAGAGCACTCACACAAAAGGTTAGTGGCATGAAGATTAACATTCACTTCTCGGTTATGCGTATATTTAATTCTTCTATTTATATATATTTGGCCACAAAGCAAGTCTCAACAAATTAAAGAGAGCTGAAATCAAGTATCTTTTCTAATGACAATGGTATGAAACTAGACATCAATAATAGGAGAAATCTTCGAAATTTCACAAATATGTGGAACTTAAACAACATGCTCCTGAACAACCAGTGGATCAAAGGAGAAATAAAAAATATCTTGGGACAAATGAAAATGGAAACAAAATGCATTTTGTTTAAACAAGGAAGTAAAATATCTATACACTGAAAACTATAAAACATTAATGAAAGAAGTCAACAAAGACACAAATAAATGGAAACATATTCTGTGTTCATGAATTGAAAGAATATCGTTAAAAGGTCCATACTACCCAAACCAGCCTTCAGATTTAATGCAATCTCTACCAGAATTCCAATGTCATTTTTCACAGAAATAGAAAAAAAAATCCTAAAATTCATATGGAACTACCAAAATCTCTGAATAGCCAAGGCAATCTTGAGCAAAAATAAAGCTAGAGGTATCACACTACCTAATTTTAAACTATATTACAGAGCTACATGATGATTAAAATGGCATGGTGCTCTGGCATTGATTGACCAATGAAATAGAACGGAGAGCCCAGAAATGAGCTCACACATTTACAGTCAATTGATTTTCGACAGAGGTGCCAGGAACACACAATGGAATAAGGACAGTTCCTTCAATAAATATGTATTAGTAAAACTGGATATCCAGATGCAGAAGAATGAAACTGGACACTTATCTCACACCATATGTGAAAATCAAATGAAAATAGATTAAAAACTTAAATGTAACACCTGAAACTAAAACAAATTTAAGAAAACAGGAAAATCTGAGCAATAATTTTTTGGATTTGGTCCCAAGAGCTCAGACTACAAAGCAAAAATAGACAAATGTGATTACATTTATCTAAAAAGCTTCTGAACAGCAAAGAAACTGAGTGGAGTGACAATCTATGGATTCGGGAAAATACTTACAAGCCATACATCTGATACGGGGATTAACGTCCAAAATATATAAGGAACTCAAATCAATAACAAGAAAACAACCTGATTTAAACATAGGCAAAGGACCTGAACAGACATTTCTCAAAAGAAGACATACAAATGGCCAACAGATATGTGAAAAAACATTCAACATCACTAATCATCAGGGGAATGCAAATTAAAACCACAATGAGATTTCACCTCACACCTGTCAGAATTGACTTATCAAAAAGATGAAAGATACCAAGCGTGAAAGATGATGTACAGAAAAGGGAACCCTTGTGTACTGTGGTTGGAATGTAAATTAGGCAGCCATTATAGAAAACTGTAAGGACGTCTCTCAAAAAACTAAAAACAGAACTACCACATGATCCAGCAGTCCCACTTCTGGGTACATAACCTAAGAACTTGAAATCAGTATGTCAAAAAGATATACGCACTTACATGTTCATTGCAGCATTACTTACAATGGCCAAGTTATGGAATCAATCTAAGTGTCCACCAACATTTAGATTGATAAATGGATAAAGAAAATGTGGTATACATACACAATGGAATACCATCCAGCCTTCAGAAGGACAGGAATTCTGTTAATTGCAACAACATAGATGAACCTAGAGAACATTATGCTAAGTGAAGTCAGCCAGACACAGAAAGACAAATACCACATGACCTCACACATCTGTTGTCTAAAACAACCGAACGCATAGAAACAGAGAGTAGAATGGCAGTTAGCAGCTATGGGGTGGAGGGAATAGAGAGATGTTGGTCAAAGGGTACGAAGTTGCAGTTAGGAGGAATAAATGATAAGTATTTAAGGTGATGAGTATGCTGATGACCTTGATTCAGTCATTCCACACTGTATACATATAACATTACTGTGTATCCTCTTATATATTATTATAATTCATCAAAAATAAATATTTAAAAAAATGAAATAGATTGGCACCATTTTCGGAGAGGAAGGCTTCTTTTATTTGTTTGTTTTTGCAGCCTGGCCTTGGGGAGTGACAAACCTAGAGTAAAGCTAGGCTATGCAGTTGTCTGAATCTGGCAAAACCAAACCCCACATGAAGATGGCCATCATTTACTAAGGCTCCCCTGTACCCAAGCGCCACTCCACCATATGATGATACTGCAAACAGAAATGTTCCACCATACACCCTTCAGCAGCCTTGCTGTTGTTGGCACAGTCTTATGCCTGTATGAAATCCCTTCCTGCGGGAACATAGGCCTTCTTTTTCTATCTCTATCTGCTTCTGGAAGTGACAGACCTCTGGTTAGCATCCTATTTATAGTAACCACTGCTGTATTTGAAGATAATTAAGTTCAACTCATTCTCTTGCTCTAAGCATTTTAGTCATATCTGTTGTTGTTCTATAGATCATCAGCAATTTCTCTACGTCATTCTCAGAATATGGAAACACTTAACTTGCTTTTTGAAAAAGATTCTGCATGATGTAGCCAGTGATCTCATTTATTAGAAAATATCAGGTGTTAGCTAGTTTTGGTATATCTCTTACCTATAAATATTTCACATTCTTTTAATATATTCTTTAAAGAGCAGTTATAAACATTTATAAATTATAAATAGTATTTCATGGAGCATCAGCTGGTATCATTTGTTGATCCAAATTAAAGCCTTTCCAAACCTCATCATCTAGAGGAAAAAATTGCATACCATGTGTACTGTTACATAACCATTTCCACAGTCAGAATTCTGTTGGACTGATCTGATTAAATAGCACAAGAGCAGAGAGATCTTTGCCAAGAATTTGTATAGGGAAAGCAGCATTTTCTGCCATTGCAAAGTATAAAATGCTATTTCAGGATCCATTATTGATACATTCAGTTACCAGGCAAAACATGTGAGTGGATGGAGAGTTGAGAGGCTGGGAGGGACCTTGAGAGGCCAGAGAGTAGCACTTGTATGATTCATCCAAGACAGATGGTTGTCTATTTCATTCTTAATAATCTTTAGGTAAATGGATTCTAAAATTCCTTCAGTAATCCTCCTGGCATCTAAACCACTTTTTAAAATGTAATTTTTAAACATTGTTTTCTGCTAACACTTACCAAAAAATAATTAATGTCTTTTATACCATTAAGGGAAACCATTACGAAGGATTGAAATAGCATTGGTGGGGAGAGGGGTACAAAATCAAAGAGTGTGATTTAGTGCATCGGTGCTGAAAAGGGCTGCTTTTTCTTTTACAGGTCATTATCCAGCTCAGGAAAACCTGATGTTCCTTGTTCTCTGTACATGAAGGAGCTACAAGGTTTCATTGCCAGAGTTATGAGTGACTATTTTAAACACTTTGAATGCTTGGATTTTGTCTTTGACAACACTGAGGCTATTGCCCAAAGAGCTGTTGAACTTTTCATCCGCCATGCCAGTCTCGTAAGACCTCTTGGTGAAGGTGGGAAAATGCGACTTGCTGCTGATTTTGCACAGGTACATTGATGAATTACTACAAAAGAAAAAATGTTTTGGCCTCAATATTATCTATTAAATGAAAGAATGTGTTTTCATCAGTGTTTTTAAAGAGTTGCAGCACAAAGTAAGCCCACTTAAGCATAAATAGTTTAAAAAAAAGGACGAGTTTAAAGATACTTTTATACCAGATATATTTTTCTTTGTATTTAACAAAATAATTATCCCTCTCTTTGATATTTCAAGGTTAAGGTGAAATAGCTCATTCCATAGGAAAGCAGCACTTCCCATTTTTACTTAATATGGGATTTTCTCACTATTTTACTGTCCCAATAGGTCAAACCTTGCTGGCCAATAATGTAGGCAATGAAATCATATTTCAAACAGTGAAAAGAGACCACTTGTTGCCATGTCACCATTCCAAGGCAGTGTTCCCATTCATTTAAATGCACAGTGGGCCAGGTAGACATAGAGTCTGATTATTTGTTCTCTCTCTATCAGGTACAGTTCTTCTCTGTGGCTAGCCTTGAAATCATTTCAAGCTATCTGATGTGTGTGAGAGATAGAATGACATTAAAATAGCAAAACATTATCAGCTCTTATAGAAAGCGTTTTCTTTGTCCTTTAGACAGATTTTTTAAAGCCTTTCAGTAGGCAATGAAGAAAAACTCCAAACATGTTTTCATTAAAAGATTCAGAAACAAAGATGATTGTTACTTTTGTATAGCATACCAAGGGTAAAATCTTCTTTTTTTTTTTTTTTTTTTTTTTTGAGACAGAGTCTTGCTCTGTCGCCCAGGTTGGAGTGCAGTGGCACGATCTCAGCTCACTGCAACCTCCGCCTCCCGGGTTTAAGTGATTCCTCTGCCTCAGCCTCCCGAGTAGCTGGAACTACAGGCACGCACCACCATGCCTGGGTAATTTTTGTATTTTTAGTACAGATATGGTTTAACCATATTGGCCAAGCTGGTCTCAAACTCCTGACCTTGTGATCCACTCACCTTGGACTCCCAAAGTGTTGGGATTACAGGCATGAGCCAGCTGGATAAAATCATTTTTAAGCCTTTCAAAGCTATTAGCTTTACTAGTCTAAATAGTTACTGAAATGAATTCCTCATAGCAATTTGCCAGATCCTCCCTGCTTATAAAGATAAATGTTAATGTCAATATTTATTCTCGTGTGTATCCGGGAGTGTGTCTTGCTTCATTATTTCTACATGGAAGAAAGGACCTGGACAGACTGCTTGTATCAAGTCATTGGTTGTCAGGTGCTCCCTCAGACTTGATACACTTTCAAAAAAGGAACAGGTAACACAAACCTAAACTTTCAAGAGCCTGTTTCATTGCAAATTGACTGATGGAGCAGTTAGTCATTTTCATCTCCAAATAATATTCCTGGGGCCTTTAGACCATAGAAATGAGCCTTCATTTGGAAAATATGCTTGTAGTAGCCACAGCATAAAAAGAGAGATTAAGTGTTACCATTTATATGGCTCTTTTTACCTTTTACATTTTATGAACTTCATTCTTAGGCACCCGTACATTTTACTTTGTTTTACAGGTACACTTCGCTTGAAGAAAACTATTTGTAAATAGTGTCTTATTTGTCCCTTACTGGGGTTTCAGATTGCTTATTAAAAACCTGGTGATGTACTAGAACCTCCTATTTGTTTAAAAAAAAAAAATGTAAAGTATACTCAGATGGTCTCTGTTCTCCTCTTCCCCTTTCCTCCTTAATTTTGTTTTTCTTTTTGTTTCATCTTCTTTCCCTGGGCTCTCTGCCCTACCAGCTTATTTGCATTCTGCTCCAGCTGGTTCCTGAGTCACTTTCCTGGAGGCAGCACTTCAAGTCCAATTAGAGTGGCAGGCGAGCAGGAGATGGCCAAAACCAGAGTACTGTAGGAGAGAGGCTTGTTTTTGTTTTTTATTTTAATATGTTCCCTTATGGGTCCTGAAAGATGGAAAGTATTGTCCTTTAACCCTTGCTACTGCAGCTAACACCTGCTCAAAATGCATAGCTTCCAGAGGCAGGGGTGAGCTTCCACCTTCCAAAAGACTACTTTATTCAAAATGTTATTTGGCATCCTTTTTTCTTAAGACATGTTGTCTAATAAGCCAAACTTTTCTGAGTCCCTTCCCTTAAGGTAAATTAAACTCATCAGTCATTATTACTAACTTATGCTCAAAAGCCTCTATTTTCTGTTTTTTAAACATACAAGAAGCATTTACACACACAGCATTTACTCACTGTTAAGCCCTGCAGTGACATTTGGTTGCAGCAGGTAGTGTGGTATTGAAAAGCAGATTCCTTTGTTCACCCCTGTACAGTGTGTCCCATTTTCAAAACATCCTGGCACTCATCTTAGGGATGACTTCAGTCCTGTGGATCATGGGTACAGAAAAGACAGGCGGAAGCACTATCATAATTAATCATACCTGTGATCATTATCTTTGGCGAATATTGTTCTACTGTTATGTCATGGTCTCCCCCACCCACTTTTTAAATTAAAATTTGAATTTCAAGGTTTTATTTCATTTGGTTTGGTTTCTTGCCAGAATTGCAATTATGTGTTGTACCTCAGCTTTCAGCATCACATTTGGTTGAAAGTGTTTTTCGGGAGTCAGTCAAAATATTTAAATAGCATTACCCTAACATTTGTATTCATGACAGGCATCAACTGGGGACTAGAGGGCTTTTCAACTGCCTTATTATTGAAAGTTCTATCAATTCATATTCAAAATTAAACAAAGCCATTGAGGTCACTGAAATCAAAAATACACAAATACTCCATGGGTTTAAAAACTGTTCTTGTGATAAAAGTGCCTGCCATTCTAGCATAAATAACAAAAAGAGAAAGCTCAAGAGGGGACCTATAGACCAGGTTTGGGAATACTAGTTATTTGCCATAAAGTCCAATTGCAAAGACAGATAATGACGTATTTTCAGGATTTCTTTAAGAATCCTAACTTCTCCTCACTGGCATCAGTGCAGGAAAAAGAAAGTAGTTGCAGGGTGCCATCTGGAGGGATCATGGTGAGGGAAGTACCTGACATCCAGCCCCCTTAGGAATCTAGGTCATGGGCATGAGGTGGTTTCCTACAGGTAATTAATTCCCCACTGTGACCACATGGTCTCAGTGCCTACACTGATCACACAGTAGTTCTGAAATCACTAAGCCTGTCCACAACACTGGGGTTCTGCTGATTCTAAACCTCTTTGAGATCTTGCCCACAGTGTCCTCTGAAGCACATACTCCCCCTCCACCCCTCAGTTTATTTTCTTAACTGAAGGAAAGAGTGGCTGTTGAAGTTGGTATTAAACTATTTAGTGGTACTTCTAGCAGTTTCTATTTATAGGTCTTCTGGTACCCTTTAAGTATACATTTATATCTTTTTCACTTTGTGCCTAAAAATATTAATTTAGAAAAGAAAACAAGACAATCAAAATTCTAGTTTTTGTTCTAATTCCTATTGCCTTTTCTTCTCCTGAACAATGTCAGGGCAGGAGTGCCCTAGGAGTATCCAGAGAAGTCCTGTGGTTAACCAAATGTCTGTGGTAGGGAAGGAACAGCTATGTAATTAGTTCACCGTGCCTGCAGCTGACCGCTCATTCTCTCCAAACGGGGGCTGGAGAGAAGCGGTTGCACATGCCACTTTTGTATCCACTGCTAATGGCAGAGTCACCTCCTCTTACCAGAACACTCTTGCCCTTTAAAACATGGCCTTTATTGTTTAATGGAATTCTGGAAGAAGAAAACGATTTACAATATCCTAGCGGTCTTTTATGGATAAAAAATTTTATTTTAAACATTAAACATTTTGAAATTGTCCTGCGGCATAGAAGTCTTTTGCATACTCATACATTTTACAGCCATTCGAGGTCATATTTTCTCATATCGTAACTTTTTCCTAGCCATCTATTTGTTTTAACATTTGGTCCTGCTCAAGTGCTAAGGCAAAGGTTGTCTTTGAAGACAGTGATTCCACTAGAGTAGTTGGGAATTTGACAAAAACACTTCATGAAAAATATATAATTTCAGTATGTAAAAAACCATTATATATATAGAGTTAGGTATTTGAATGGAATTATATCAAAGATACAATGATAATCACATTTTTCCTTTGTGCTCAGTGTAAAGTTAGTGACACGTATGGAAAGAAAACAGAAATTCCTACCCAGTGAATAAATGAAACAGGTTCCAAAGAACAGCCTATCACCTACTATCTTTTGAGTTGGGCACACTGGCACACAGCTGTTCTGTTTTGCATTGTTGGCAAGAATCCTTTTTCTTCCTTACATTTTTATCTTTATATTTATTTATGATTATTCATTTTATAGTTTCCCAACCATACAAGGTTTCCTTATAGGACATACAGTATGTAATCCATGTCTTTAATATGTTATGAGAGAAATTAACCTGGTTACTGTTCATCCTCAAGACCATCCCAAGGAAGCTTCTCCAACTCTCTCTTGACACTGAGGTCATAAGTTTGACATAGCACTTATCATTTTGCTAAGTAAGAATCATTATGTGTGTATGTATATATGTTTATATATGTGTATGTGTGGACATATACACAAATACTTTTGATTTTGTTGATAATAATCATATTGTTTGAATAAATGAATATCCCCTTCTTCATTAAATTTGAGAATTTAGTGAAGGCAAGACAGTGTAATCATCTAATCATCTTATCCTCATATCTAGCTTGGTACCTAGCACTAAGGCAGTCAGAATGTTTCTCAAATGGATGATCGATTGGGTCTCTATAGTGTACCCATGGCAAGGAGATTTTAAGCAATTTTTTGTAAGGGTGGCCAGCAGGACAGAAGCCTTACACCATATGTGCTTCTTGAAGAAAGGTGCTGTACTATCGGGGAGGAGCCTATTCTCACCCATTTTCTAAACCATTCTTTACCAGGGTGCTATTTATAGCAAGACTGGAGAAGCAGTCTATCACTTGAGTAGCACATATGCAAAAAGTTTGCATATGCACTTGGTAGAAAAGAACAGGTAACCTAATTAATGACAAGTAGAATTTCCAGTCAAAGGAGGAAAATAAAGCGAAGTGAAACCAAGATTTGCTAAATTCTTGAGTTAGGTAGCATATTAATTTATTAATAATTGAAAAGAGAAAAAACTTTTAAACACTATTAATAATTGCTGACAATTAACAGCACTTCTTATATGCTATGCACATAAAGCTTTGTGGAATTATCTTTTAATTTGCATTATTCTATTAAGTAGGTATTATTATCTCCATTTTATAGATGAGAGACCTGAGACTTCAAGAGGTTAAGTAACTTGTCCAGGGTCACAAACTAGTAACTAGTGTCAGCATTTGGAATGCTGATACAGGTGTGCAACTAAAAGCTCCGGAGTTAATCCTTTTAATTACTTCAGCCGCACTGACTGATAAAAATTGTCATCATTTATATTGAATGTAAAAAGACTTGTAATGCCTAAAGTATAGGCATGCAGTCTTGAAAATTTTCCTTTTCCTTATTTTTCAATGGATAAATAATGTAAACTTTTTCCTCTTACATAACAAAAATGTTTTTTTTTTTATTTTCATGAAGGAATTGTCTCATCTTGGGCCCTCTTAGTAAATAAGTGCAAAAATTATGTAAGTGCTTGCCTTTTAATAAATTTAGTTGGCCTTCACAACTTGCCTTATGGTCCAGATAAAATTAAGTTTACTGCAAGCTACAACTTTCTGTGATCCAGGTCTTTCCCAAATTCCCCCAGTGATTCCAACATTAAAACAATGGAGTATCTTTTAATATTTCAGATGGAGTTGGCTGTGGGTCCATTCTGTAGACGAGTATCTGATTTAGGAAAGTCCTATCGGATGCTGAGATCATTCAGGTAAGACCGAATTCTTTGTTCATACATTCATATCCTCCAGGCAAATCCTTTCTGTACAGGTTGAACTTCATAAAATTGCCAATATTCAACCATTTTTTATCTACAACAATGGCAATTTCATGATTCATCTTAGAAAGTATTCAAATCAGAAACCCATATAGATACTTATGCAGTGACTAATAAATTAGAGGGTATGTGTATTTTCTTAGTCACAGTTCACAAGATTAAGCTGGTAAATTATGCTTTTCTTAGGGAGAATTTTTTTTTATTTTTAGCTTCCCATTCTTACAGAAATGGGAATTGCCTTACTAGGCAATTCATAATTATATAGACACGTTTTTCTGAAATGTTCATTTGTTCATTTATCATTTTTAACCCAATCTACTTCTAACAGGTCATAAGTTACATTCCAAGTTATGGATATGATAAAACTATTGAATGAAGTATTAAAAGAATCAAGTTCATGGCTGAACACAGTGGCTCATGCCTATAATCCCAACACTTTGGGAGGCTGAGGCGGGTGGATCACCTGAGGTCAGGAGATCAAGACCATCCTGGCCAACATGGTGAAACTCTGTCTCCACTAAAAATACAAAAATTAGCTGGGCATGGTGGTGCGCACCTGTAGTTCCAGCTACTGGGGAGGCTGAGGCAGGAGAATCGTTTGAACCAGGGAGTCAGAGGTTGCAGTGAGCCGAGATCATGCCAGTGCACCCCAGCCTGGCGACAGAGTGAGACTCCGTCTCAAAAAAAAAAAAAAAAAACCAGAAGAATCTAGTTCAATGATGAAATGCAGAGAATGAATATAAATGTTAATAGGTAAATTAGCCTAATGCAGTTGAGCACAAAATTTAGTATTGAGCGGAGAAATCACTTTACAAAGAAACACAAGAGTAGGTTGCAAAAATTTTCTCCCATTCTGTAGGTTGCCTGTTCACTCTGATGGTAGTTTCTTTTGCTGTGCAGAAGCTCTTTAGTTTAATTAGATCCCATTTGTCAATTTTGGCTTTTGTTGCCATTGCTTTTGGTGTTTTAGACATGAAGTCCTTGCCCACGCCTATGTCCTGAATGGTATTGCCTAGGTTTTCTTGTAGGATTTTAATGGTTTTAGGTCTAACATTTAAGTCTTTAATCCATCTTGAATTAATTTTTGTATAAGGTGTAAGGAAGGGATCCAGTTTCAGCTTTCTGCATATGGCTAGCCAGTTTTCCCAGCACCATTTATTAAATAGGGAATCCTTTCCCCATTTCTTGTTTTTGTCAGGTTTGTCAAAGATCAGATAGTTGTAGATATGCAGCATCATTTCTGAGGGCTCTGTTCTGTTCCATTGATCTATGTCTCTGTTATGGTACTAGTACCATGCTGTTTTGGTTACTGTAGCCTTGTAGTATAGTTTGAAGTCAGGTAGCGTGATGCCTCCAGCTTTGTTCTTTTGGCTTAGGATTGACTTGGCAAAAATTAGCTGGGTGTGGTGACGGGTGCCTATAATCCCAGCTACTTGGGAGGCTGAGACAGGAGAATTGCTTGAACCCAGGAGATGGAGGTTGCAGTGAGCCGAGATCGTGCCACTGCCCTCCAGCCTGAGCAACAAAGAGTAAACTCTTTAAAAAAAAATAAAAAAAAAACAAATAAAGAAAATGTGTCCTTCATCTCTGAACTCTAAAAAATTCCCATTTTCCTTTTGAACCTATTCCAAAAATTCTGCTCTTTCCTGTTTTGTTAATATATCTTATTACTACTGGATATAGCTATTTTTTGCCTCATAAACTCTAAGCACATAACTCAGTCTTTTTATCTGCTATGATAATTTAACAATTCCTTCTCACTTAGTCTAGAGCTTCACTAACAAACTAAAGGAGTTGTCTTATGCGTACTTAGCAAGTGCTGCTTTTTGCTTCATAATATAAAAGCTACCAAAGCAAAAAAAAAAGAAAGAAAGAATGCCTTGGACAATTCTAGAGATGGAGTAAGAAAATAAATATAGTAGTGGAAACAGAAAATAAGCTATTATGTTAATATTTTTTCTGACATAGATATGAGGCATCATTGTTATTGTTTTTATTGACATGGATACCTGCAATGACTCATATTCTTTGCCTGCCTCTCTGTACTTAATAATGTCACATATGGTTTGGCTGTGTCCCCACTCAAATCTCATCTTGAACTGTAGTTCCCATAATTCCCGTGTGTCATGGGATGGTCCCAGTGGGAGGTAGTTGAATCATGGAGGTGGGTCTTATGCTGTTCTTGTGATAGTGAATAAGTCAAGTCTCATGACTTGACTTACCTAAGACATTTATTAATCTATATTATTTACAGAAGTCTTCTTACATCTGCTATAGTTTTTTTATAGGTAAAATGGATACCTCTTAATATAGCAAACTGGAGAGTGTATTAGTCTGTTCTCATGCTGCTAATAAAGACCTACCCGAAACTGGGTAATTTATAAGTGAAAGAGGTTTAATTGACTCACAGTTCCACATGTCTGAGGAGGCCTCACAGTCATGGTGGAAGGCGAATGAGGAGCAAAGTCACATCTTAGGTGGCAGCAGGCAGGAGAGCTTGTGTAGAGGAACTCCTCTTTATAAAACCATCATTTCTCATGAGACTTGACTTATTCATGATCACGAGAACAGCATGAGAAAGACCCACCTCCATGATTCAACTACCTCCCACCGAGTCCTTCCCATGATACATGGGAATTATGGGAACTACAATTCAAGATGAGATTTGAGTGGGGACACAGCCAAACCATATCAGAGAGTGTCTCCATATATTTGTTACCTCACATATTAGCAGCAAACAATGGTCATTTGGAGGCATTGATGCAGGGAAAAACATATCAACGTTGGGCTATGAAGCACCATAAATTAATCTGTCCCAATTAAAGGTGGCTCAGTTATGTTTCTTTGGTTGTAAGCAAGAGAAAACAGGCCAGGTGTTGTGGCTTACACCTGTAATCCCAGTGCTTTGGGCGACCATGGCAGGTGAATCACTAGAGGTTTCAGCATGGTGAAATCCCATCTCTACTAAAAATGCAAAAAATTACCTAGGCATGGTGGAGCATGCCTATAATCCCAGTTACTCAAGAGGCTGAGGCAGGAGAATAGCTTGAACCTAGAAGGCGGAGGTTACAGTAAGCCAAAATAGTGCCACTGTACTGCAACCTGGTTGACAGAGTGAGACTTTGCCTAAAAAGAAAGGAGAAAACAACTTCATCCTAATTCAGAAAATATTTTTTAAATTTTATGTAATACAGTGCTGTCGTAAGTAAGCATTCCACTTTTTAGTGTATGCATTCTTTGTGATATTTAACTTATTCTACAGTAGCAGTTAGAATTATCAGTTAATTCAAAGGATCCAGGGGCCACAGTTGACCGGTTCATGAACTGCTCTGATAATTCATATCCAGGGGAGTTACTATTTTCTCATCTCAGTCTTTAAACTACAATCTCACTTCTGTTTATTTACTCATTTTAGTGTGGGTAAATAATTCCAAATACTCAAATACAGAGATCTGTTGCTGCCTCCACCCCCACCCCAGTGAACCAACTTTTAGATCAACTGATGCTCTTTAATACAAGCTGAAGAAACTGATTCTAATCAAATTGAGGACAAATGAACTTTTGATGGGATTCTATGTATTTTACAAACCCCGAATAATAACTGAACAAATTGGCTCATGAAAAATAGAAATTGGCTGGGCGCAGAGGCTCACGCCTGTAATCCTAGCACTTTGGGAGTCCGAGGTGGGCGGATCACGAGGTCAGGAGATCAAGACCATCCTGGCTAACACGGTGAAACCCCATCTCTACTAAAAAAAAAAATACAAAAAATTCGCCGGGTCTGGTGGCGGACCCCTGTAGTCCCAGCTACTCTGGAGGCTGAGGCAGGAGACTGGCATGAACCTGGGAGGCGGAGCTTGCAGTGAGCCGAGATCGCACCACTGCACTCCAGCCTGGGCGACAGAGGGAGACTTCGTCTCGGAAAAAAAAAAAAATATGAAAAGAAAAATAGAAATTATAGCAGCTCTGATGTTGTAGGTCAGGGAGCAACAAACCTTTTCATTATAGGGCCAAGTAGTAAATATTTTATGCTTATGGACTATTTGATTTTTGTTGCAACTATGCACTTCTGCTATTTTAGCGTGAAACCCACCAAAC